>NC_084802.1:252848674-253151704 GCF_963169125.1 Humulus lupulus | reverse complement strand
TGCCTTTGTTTTGGGGCGCGCCACGGCACTTAAGGGAGGCTGAGCCGCGGTCCAAAAGCATAATTTTGGCTTTTAGAGGGGTTTTAGTTCGGGAACCTGAACTTTAGAGCTCGGGAAGGTTTCTACCACCCGGTTTGGTAAAAACCAAGCTCCCGGAGGCTAGAGTTATGTATCAAAATTAATAAATGGATTAGAACTTAATGGATAGATGTTATTGGTATGTTGTGACTAGGTTTTCAGTGAGGCTCGGACTAGGGGACTGTGCTTGGGACATCGGGGCTTGGAAAGCTCGAGACACAGGTAAGAAAACTATTGTACCCATAGAGTAGGGCGAGGCCCTATAGTTTGTGTTGCAGGGCATGACCCTATACGATTGTGTTGTCGGGCGCAGCCCCATTGATTATGTTTATACGTGTTTAAGTATTTGTTTAATTATGCTATGTATGCATATATGTGAATGAAAGGCAAGAGCCAGGAACGGTGAAGGCCGAGAACGGCGAGGGCCAGAAATGGTAAAGGCCGATATCGTCAAGGCCGAGTACGGCAAGGGGCCGGGAGCAACGTTAAGCACGCGGAGTGTGAGTTGCCAGGGTGAGACCCTATAGGATACCTGGGATATCCTTACGGTGTAGACCGCAAACCCAGGGCCTGGTAAAGCGCCTGGGACGGCATGGCCATATGTGCTTAGAATGTTGGCGATTTGTTTATATGTTAGTTGATGATTATGCATATGTTATTTTCTTGTGAGGGGTTTTCTTTCTGAGCTTCGGCTCATGGGTGCTCTGTGGTGCAGGTAAGGGCAAGGGGAATGTCGACCAACCATGAGTACAGAGAGCGTGAAGCGATGCATACATGTTTGGCCTGCCTGGCTGCCACGACCAGGGGTATTTTTGGGAGATGCTTATATTAACCTAAAACCTCGATTAGCGAGTTAATTGCACATTTTAAAATCACTTAGTATTGAATCTAAGGAAGTAGGGCGTTACAAGGGGCAATGCAAGTAGGGCATGTGGAAAGGACACGTACTTCTTCAGATGAGGACATGCCCCGAGGATCAGTCCTGAGATGGTGGATTTCTCGGTTAGAAACCACATCCCTCGGATAAAGGTAGGGCACGGATGTGTCTCCAAGGCCATGTCCCGAGAACTAGTTAGGAGTAAGTTTCCTTACAAACAATTATCTTCTAGGCTGAGGACCGACTCAAAAATTCGCACTCCCACTACGCCATCTGACATGGAGAAACGTACAACATGCCTTGACAGTGCCTGGGCCATGTTCCCTATAAAGTAGGTACCTTTCTGCAGTGGGCCCCGCAGATCTCACTTGGGTCGTGGTCTCTATTCATTGCAGCCCAATGCATTGAAATGGTATTAATCCCCCAATAACAGGAAGAATGTATATTAATTACTAATGATTAGTATTAATGACCCCAACCACTATAAATAGGGCTCGGAGTCTCATTGTAAAGGGTTTGATTTTTTAGAGAACTAAATACATGTACTCAGGTCAGTATAAACTCTGCATGAGAAAAATCCATTGGAGCTTGCCCTAATAAGCTTCCAATCCTCCTAATACCAGAGACTCCTGGACTAGGGCTCTTTTATAGCTTGAACCACGTAAAAACTTTTGTGTTCTTTTTGTTTATTTCTTTAGTCTCTCGTTTAAAGTTGATAGAGAAAAAGGCTGTAACGCCCTACTGCCTTAGAGCCGTTACTAAGTGAGTTTAAAACGTGCAACTAACCCGATAATCGAGGTTTTAGAGAAAAAGTTGTAATTAAACCATAATAAAAGTTATAAATTTGAAAATAAACCTTGCAATGAAAAATTATAAAGCGTTTAACATTTGGGATCGCAAAACATTGTTTAGAAATATTCACAACTCAAAATATAATCCAAAGTTGACTAAATGACAAAATCCGGTTTGGTACAATAGTCTCCCAAAAACGCTCCTGGCCGTGGCAGCCAGGCAGACTAGACATGTACGCGCCGCTCATCACGCTCACCATACTCAGGGTTGATCGACTTTCCCCTTGCCTTTACCGACACCATAGAGCTCCCGTGAGCCGAAGCCCAGCAAGAAAACCCTCACAAGTAGATAATAAATGCATACCAAACACTTAACATAAAATCAAGCAATCATCAGGCTATACACGTACGACCATGCCATCCCAGGCGCTTTTCCTGGCCCTGGGTTCGCGGTCAATACCGTAAGGATATCGTAGGTATCCCTTGGGGTCTCAGCCTGGCAACTCGCACTTTGCATGCTAAATGCAGTTCCCGGTCCCCTGCCGTTCTCAGCTTTCACCGTTCCCGACCTTTGCCGTTCCCGGCCATCACCGTTCCATCATTTATATACACACATAATATAACTAAACAGATATTGAAGCGCATATAAATTCAATCAAAGGGCCATGCCCTACAACATAGTCATATAGGGCCAAGCCCTGCAACTCAAACATATAGGGTCGAGCCCTGCAACACAAGCTCTATGGGAACAGTAGTTTTCTTACTTGTGTCCTAAGCCTTCCAAGCACCGATGTCTCGAGCACAGTCCCCTAATCCGAGCCTCGCTAAAATCCTAGTCACAACGCATTAACAATATACATCCATCAAGCTCTAATGCATTAAATAACTTTGAGTCTTAATTCTAATCTCCGAGACATTGAATTCTATCAATCCGGATGATAAAATCCATTCCGAGCCTTAACTATTGAATTCTCGAGCCTAAAACCTCTTAAAAACCCAAAAATGAACTAAGCGCCGCGGCTCTAGGGACTCATGTCGTGGCCCCCATCTCAACCCAAGGCCCTGCCTCAAAATAGCCCACACGCGCCGTGGCCCTTCCTAAAGGGCACCGCAACACGCCTTCAATTCTAGGCGCCCCAAGTTCTAAGGGGCTGCGGCTCAGCAAGAACAGGGTCATGGTCTGACCCCTCGAGCCCAGAAAAACTCACCACTTTCACCTCAAAATCCAGTCCAATTATCCCCAAAATCAAGCCAACCATCCAAACTAATTATCACAGATGTTATACTATAGATTCAGCAACAAAACTTTACCAGAATTCTAGTTCAAAGCCCCATCAAACTCAAAGTTAAATCTTCATCTCTCCAACATGAAAAAATCTAACATACCAGTAGAAACTCCAAACACAATCCTTATAATTTAAAACTTACCCTTTGCTGAATGGAGTCTCTGAGTTGATCTCCTAAGCCCTAAGCTCCTAGCCTCCAAAGCTCTAGCTTGATTCGTAGCATCCAATTGGTTTTCACAAGTAGAACCTCCAAGATGTCTCTAAGCTTCCAAGAGAAGAAGGGAAACAGAGTGGGGGAGAGGGTGTGGGTCGGTTTAGAGAGTTCAAAATGGTTCTATGTTTTGTTTTATTTAACTTATTTCTATAAGGTTACCTCAAGGCTCGGGGTACCAAAAACGTCCCCGAGGGCAAAATGGTAAATTTCCCCAATATTCCCTCCTAGACATTCTAACCTCAAATATATCTCCAAATATTTATTTCCATAACCCGATAACCCCATAAAATGACTAATACCCAAGTTACCCCTCGACTCGCCCCGAGTCGGATTTTCGTTGTGACCTTCTAGCTAACCACTCCCTAGAACTATCTCGGGTCGTGAAACACAGATATATCGCAGGTATATCACAATTATCACATTTATGCCCTCAGCGGGCTAAAATTGCAATCATGCCCCTAATAGCCAGACGGGGCCCACATGCATATTTAATTCACCTAAACATTTATCACTAATCACATATTCACACAAATTCACATATTAAACAATAGCTCACTTATTGCCCTCCAGGCATGCTAATCAAGGCCCTAAGCCTTATTACCGAATTCAGGTCGTTACAACTATCCCCTCCTTACAGAAATTTGGTACTCGAAATTACCTGAATATCTCAGGATACCGCTCCCGCATCTCTGACTCTAGTTCCCAAGTCGCCACCTCAACCTTGCTGTTCCTCCACAACACTTTTACCAAGGCGATGGTCTAGCTCCGCAAGACTTTGACCTTCCAATCGAGAATCTGAACTGGTTTCTTCTCATAAGACAAATCCTGATGCAGCTCCAAATTATCATAACTCAGAACATGCGTTGAATGAGACACATACTTCCGAAGCATGGATACGTGAAACACATCATGAACCCTTGGTAAGGCTGGAGGCATCGCCAATTTGTAAGCTACCTCTCCAACCCATTCTAGAATCTCAAAGGGGCCAACAAACCTAGGGCTCAGCTTGCCCCGAACACCAAATCGTCTCACTCCCTTCAAAGGTGAAACCCTAAAGAACACATGGTCACCAACCTGAAACTCCATGCTCCTGCGTTTCAGATCTGAATAACTCTTCTGGCGACTCTGGGAGGCGAGCATTCGAGGTCTAATCTTCTCAACTGCCTCGTTGGTCCTCTGAACCATTTCAGGACCTAAATACCTCCTCTCACCTGTATCATCCCAATGGATAGGTGATCTGCACTTTCGCCCATAAAGCATCTCATATGGAGCCACTCCAATAGTCACCTGATAACTGTTGTTGTACGAGAACTCAATTAAGGGAAGATACTTACTCTAAGATCCCCCAAAATCTAGCACATAGGCTCGTAGCATGTCCTCCAATATCTGAATCATCCTCTCAATTTCACCATCTGTCTGAGGATGATAAGCTGTGCTAAACTGTAACTGCATGCCCACAGCCTTCTGCAGGCTTTCCCAGAACTTGGAAGTGAAGGTGGGGTCTCTGTCGGATACTATCGACCTCGGAGCCCCATGCAGTCGAACAATCTCCTTCACATATAGCTCAGCATACTGCTCCACAGTATAAGTCATCCTGACTGGTAAAAAGTGGGCGGACTTGGTGTACCTATCAACAATCACCCACACCGAATCATGTTATCCCACGGTCTTCGGAAACCCAACTACGAAGTAAAGGTGACATCTTCCCACTTCCACTCCGGAATCCCTAGAGGCTGCAGCAACCCTGTTGGCCTCTGATGTTCAGCCTTGACCTGCTGACAAGTTATGCAGTTGGACACATAATCCATGTAACGACCCAAAATCGCTAATAAGGCTTAAGGGCCTTGATTAGTGTGCCTGGAGGGCATAATGGAATTTATGTGTGATTTTATGAGTTTAATGCATGGTTATGATTTAAAGCATGTTATATGACTAATTGAACATTGAGATGCATGACTACGTGGTTAGTATGCATGTTAGGTGAAATAATTATGCATGCGGACCCCGTTTGCATGATATGGGTAAATTGGTAATTTTAGCCCGCTGAGGGCATATATGTGATAATTGTATTCTGTGAATTGTACCACGTGAGTGTGGTGTTATTATTGTGATGCACGTGCCGAGACGGTCCTAGAGAGCTAGTTAACTTAAGAGTCACAACGGGATTTCTATACCCGGCTCGGGAGGAGCCTAGGGGTACCTCGGGAATTTTATGGTTAAGTAGAGAATTGGCGGTTAATGGTTATTAGAGATTTAGTAACCTGGGTAACCATTAGTTACTGCTGAGAGTAACAAGTTTAGGTGAAAGAAATGGTAGAATTGCAATATAGGAGAAAGGACTAGAGTGCCCTTGAGGTGTAGTTAGCAAAGGGTTTTGATGAAGGGGTAAAATGGTCATTTGGCTGGGCAATTGACATTTTGCAGCTGGGTATTAAGGGGTAAACGGTTTGGGGACTTAGTCATTTGGTGCTTTGATATTTGAAGAGAAGAAAAAGGAGAGGGAAAAAGATAGAAGAAGAAGAAGAGGGGAAGGAGCTGATTTTGGAGACTTGGAGATGGATTCAAGGAAGCAAAGGGTGGATTCTCCACTTAAAGGTAAGGATCCTAGACAATTTTAAGAGTTTTATCTGTTGTGGTTTAAGATTTTGAGGTATGGTTTAGGTTTTTCAAGCTTGGGTTTGTGTTTATGGCCTATGGGTTTAAGTTGTTGAAGTTGAAATCAATTGGGTGGATTTGTGAGTGTGATTGTGTTTTGAGCTTGAATCTAGTGTTTATGGGTTGTTAGATGGTCCATTTAAAGTCTTAAATTGATTTTGGGGTTTGGGTATTGGTTTGGGAAGGTTTTAACTCGGTGAAAACGCGAAGGAAAACCCAGAATTCTGGGATTGCGAAGGCGTGCCGCGGCACAGTTTTTGCGTGCCGCGGCGAGGAGCCCCTGACTTGCTGGGTGCCGCGGCACAAGGCCAATTTCAGGATATCATTTTTGGCGATTTTTCAGCTTTTGCTCCGGGGGTACGGGGGATGTTTCCGATGAATTGTTTTAGGGATTTGGGAGTCCCGAGAGTGTGGGATTGGTCCCGGGAAGCAGTTTTTGATTTGATTAGTATTGAGGGATGTTTCTTGTGTGTTGTGACTAGGTTGTTGGTGAGGCTCGTGCCAGAGGACCGTGCTCGCGGCTTTAGTGCATCAGGAGGCTCGGAATACAAGTAAGAAAACTATAACACCCGTAGGATGGGGCATGGGCCCATAGTGTGATTGCGGGGCACGGCCCTATATTGCATGTTGCATGATGAGATGATTGCAGGGCACGGCCCTATATTGCATTACATGTTAGGGTGTAGATTTAAATGAATTGATATTTGTTTGAATGCTGTTTGATTTATGCTATATATGATTATAGTGAATTGAACAGCTATGGTCGAGGGCGGCAAGGCCGAGAACGGCAGCGGGGCCGGAAGTAACACCTAGCACATGGGATGCTATGGTCAGGGTAGGACCCAGGGGATACAGGTGGTATCCCTACGGTGAAGACTGAGACCCCAGGCTTCGGTAAGGCTTTGGGGGCGGCATGGCCGTATTTGTTTAGTCTAATGGTTGACTTGTTTATATGTGGATTATCTGTTATGAGAAACTGTATAAATTGCATATGTTATGCTCTGCATGAGTTTTCTTGCTGGGCCTCGGCTCACGGGTGCTCCGTGTTGCAGGTAAGGGCAATGGCTGAGTCAACCAACCATGAGTACGGAGAGCGTGAAGCGACGTGTACATGTTTGGCCTGCTCGACTGCTTTGGTTGGGGGTTTAATTTGAAATTGGCTGTAATAATTCTATGATTTTTGAACTGATCAACTGTAAACTTATTTCAAGATGTAATTAGTTTTCAAATCTTACTTTGGGATCCCAATTGTTTAATACGAGAAGTTTTTATTAAGTCAACGCATTTTCAAAGATTACAGCCTTAACTTTTATTAGTCACACTTTTGTTTCAAAACCTCGGTTAGCGAGTTCATTGCACTGTTTTTTCTTAAAACTCACTTAGTAACGGCTCTAAGGAAGTAGGGCGTTACAATCCACCACATCCCTCCTCATACTTGATCCCCAATACAAAGCTCTTAGATCCTGGTACATCTTCATCATACTCGAATGTAAGGAGTAGGGAGTGGTATGCAGTTCATCTAAAATCTCTCGCCGAATATCTAAATCCACCGGAACACAGATCTGACCCTTATAATTCAGTAACCCCGTCTCCGAGATAGAAAAGTCCTTAGCCGCTCCGATTAAGACGTTCTCCCTATAACCCCTCAATTGGGAATCATTCCACTGTGCCTCCTTGATCCTCTCAAGGAACGTAGACTGAAGAGTGATGTTGGCTAACCGACCAACCACCAACTCTATACCCGTTCTAGTCATCTCCTCCGCTAGCTTATCAGATATCTGCCTCGAACTAAACAGCTGTCCTGGGCCCTTCTGGCTCAATGCATCAGCAACCACATTAGCCTTCCCAGGATGGTATAAAATATCACAATTGTAATCCTTAACCAACTTCAACCACCATCTCTAGCGCATATTTAGATCCTTCTGAGTAAAGAAGTACTTTGAACTCTTATGGTCAGTGTATATCTCACACTTCTCACCATATAGATAATGTCTCCAGATCTTAAGTGCGAACACCACCGCTGCTAACTCTAGATCATGCGTGGGATATCTCTACTCATACTCTTTTAACTGTCTCGATGCATAGGCTATCACCCTTCACACTTGCATCAACACACACCCCAAACCCTTTTTGGAAGCATCACAATAAATAACGAACTTCTAATTGTCCGTCGGCAGACTCAACACTGGCACAGTGATCAGTCGCCGCTTCAACTCTTTGAAACTATTCACACATCTGTCTGTCCAAACATACTTCATCTTCTTCTTTGTCAATTCTGTCAATGGTGTAGCTATCCTGGAGAACCCCTAAACAAACCACCGATAATACCCTGCCAATCCCAGAAAACTCCTCACTTCAGAAACACTGCTCGGTCTAGGCCAATCTCTCACTGCCTCAATCTTGCTTGGGTCAACTAGAATCCCCTCCTTACTGACAATATGGCCCAGAAATGTAACTTGTGGTAACTAGAACTCACACTTACTAAACTTAGCATATAACCTATGCTCCCTCAGCCACTGCAAAACCAGACATAGATGCTGCTCATGCTCCGTCTCTGACTGAGAGTATACCAGAATGTCATCGATGAACACAATCACAAACTTATCCAAATAATCCTTAAAGACCCTGTTCATCATGTCCATAAAAGGTGCTGGGGCATTGGTTAATCCAAAGGACTTAACTAGGAATTCTTAGTGTCCATACCTCGTGCGGAAAGCGGTCTTTGGTATGTCCTCCTCTTTTATCCTTAACTGATGGTAACTTGATCGGAGATCTATCTTAGAAAACACTGTCTTTCCCTACAAATGGTCAAAAAAATCATCAATCCTAGGCAGTGGGTACTTATTCTTATGGTCAACTTGTTTCAGCTCCCTGTAGAATACACATCCTAAGAGATCCATCCTTCTTTTTGACAAACAGCACCGGAGCACCCCATGGCGAGAAACTCGGTCTGATGAGCCCCAAATCCAGTAACTCCTGCAGGTGAATCTTCAACTCCTTCAACTCTGCCAGAGCCATTCTATAAGGTGTCCTAGATACTGGCTCCACTCCTGGTACCAACTCTATAAAAAATCAATCTCCCGCTGCGGTAGCAGCCTTCGCAAATCTGTTAGAAATAAATCTAGAAATTCGCATACCAATCTGGTCTCCCCCGGTCCAACCGACACAACCTTAGAGGTATCCACAACGCTCGCTAGGAATCCTATGCAACCTCCCTGCATCAGGTCCCTAGTCTTCAATGCTGAAATTATAGGTACCCGTGGTCCACTAGCCGTTCCCACAAATACAAAGGGTACCTCCCCTTCTGGTTCAAAAGTCACCATCCTACAGTTGCAATCAATTGTCGCCCCATACTTCGATTGCCAATCCATCCCTAGGATTGCATCGAAGTCATCCATCGCATGTTCAATCAGATCAGCAAACAATTCCCTACCATCTACCTCCACTGGTAAAGCTCTAATCCACCTCCTAGAGGCTACCAGTTCCCCATTCGGCAACATAGTCTGAAAACCCCTAGAATACAGAACACTAGGTCTACACAGCTGATCTATCACTCTAGCAGACACAAACGAATGAGTAGCTTCCGAATCAAACAATGCAGTATAAGAAGAACCAGCACTAGAGATCTGACCTATCACAACTCAGGGCTAGCCTCTGCCTCCGTCTGAGTCAAAGTGAATATCCTGGCAGGAGCGAGACCGTCACCCTGCTTTGGCTCCTCCTTCCTGGCTTGTGGGCAGTCTTTCTTCAGATGATTGACACTCCCACAAACAAAGCAGGCTCTATTCCTGCACTCACCGTGATGTCGTCGTCTGCACCGAGGACACACTGGGAAACAACTCCAATTGTCACTTCCGCCCTAACGGCCACTAAAACCACACCATGCCCTCCTATTTGAACTGGGAGGAACAAAGGAATCTGGGGCCTTCCTCTTCTGCTCATTGGAGCCACTACCCCGACTGGTTCCAATAAAAGGAGGCACTGTCCTCCTGGCATCGCGCCTGACAGCGCTCTCTCTCCAATTCTGGTCCTCAGCCCCCTCAGCTGTAAGGGCCTTGTCCACAACCTAAGCATAGGTAGTAGTCTCCGGATCCAAATTGATCTTCACATCACGGGCGATCATAACATTCAATCCCTGTACAAATCTGTCTCTTCTTACTGCATCTGTCGGCACTAAATCTGGCGTAAACTTCGCTAATCGGTCAAATTTCAGAGCATACTCCGTCACGGTCAACCAGTTCTGAGTCAAGTTGATAAACTCATCAACCTTTGCAGCTCTGACTGCAACACTTTAATACTTCTCGTTGAAAATGTTCCTTAACTCTTCCCAGGTCATAACTGTCACATTTCTCCTATGAACTTTTACATCCCACCAAATGCGGGCATCTTCTCTGAACATGTAGCTTGCACAGGCTACCCTCTCGTTCCCCTCAACCCTCATAACGTCGAGAATAGAGGAAACCATATTCATCCACTGCTCTGCCCACAGTGGGTCTGGTCCACCCTCGAAGGTGGGAGGATGCTGCTTCCTGAACCTCTCATTTAAAGGTTCCCACTTATTCTCCACAATAGGTTGGACTGGCGCTGGCACCATAACCAGCTGAATTGGTGACCCAGTAACCTGTGGAGGGGCCTGTTGCCTCAACTGGCGGAGTTCTTCCTCTGTTCGTTGCAGTCTTGCTTCCATTTCGGCAAACATCTGTTGCCAATTCTGTGGGGAAGGTGGAGGGTCCTGACCCTAGTTATCATCCTTGGCTCGACTGTCACGGAGTCTAGATGATTGACAAGGAATCTCAACAAATATTCCTGCAATCAATGATGCCGCTCATCAGGCATGATAACAACATCCAAAACCACCTCCCAATCACATCAGTCATCCATATGCAACAATCCACATAACACACAGATAGCATATAACACACAACGGGCCATGCCCTGACATCATGCATACATTAAATCATTCATCATGCTCTATAAGGAAAAAGCAGGAAACCAGGGCATTTAAGCACATAATCAGACATACAATTCAATTATTACCAACCAACCCTGAGTTGAGCTTGCCACTGACAGCAAGCATACATGTTCGGTCATTCTCCAGAAACCATAAACCTTGGCTCGCTCTAATACAAAGTTGTAACGCCCTACTGCCTTAGAGCCGTTACTAAGTGAGTTTAAAACGTGCAACTAACCCGATAATCGAGGTTTTATAGCAAAAGGTGTAATTAAACCATAATCAGAGTTATAAATTTGAAAATAAACCTTACATTGAAAAATTATAAATCGTTTAACATTTGGGATCCCAAAACATTGTTTAGAAATATTCACAACTCAAAATATAATCCAAAGTCGACTAAACGACAAAATCAGGTTTGGTACAATAGTTTCCCAAAAATGCTCCTGGCCGTGGCAGCCAGGCAGACTAGACATGTACGCGCCGCTCATCATGCTCACCATACTCAGGGTTGATCGACTTTCCCCTTGCCTTTACTGGCACCATAGAGCACCCGTGAGCCGAAGCCCAGCAAGAAAACCCTCAAAAGCAGATAATATATGCATAACAAACACTTAACATAAAATCAAGCCATCATCAGGCTATACACGTACGACCATGCCATCCCAAGCGCTTTACCTGGCCCTAGGTTCACAGTCTATACCATAAGGATATCTCAGGTATCCCTTGGGGTCTCACCCTGGCAACTCACAATCTGCGTGCTAAACACTGCTCCCGGCCCCTTGCCGTTCTCGGCCTTAACCGTTCCTGGCCATCGTCGTTCCATCATTTATATACACACATAATATAACTAAACAGATATTTAAGCGCATATAAATTCAATCAAAGGGCCATGCCTTGTAACACAGTCATATAGGGACTCAAACATATAGGGCCGAGCCCTGCAACACAAGCTCTATGGGAACAATCGTTTTCTTACTTGTGTCTCGAGCCTTCCAAGCACCGATGTCTCGAGCACAGTCCCCTAATCTGAGCCTCGCTAAAATCCTAGTCACAACGCATTAACAATATACATCCATCAAGCTCTAATCCATTAAATAACTTCGAGTCATAATTCTAATATTCGGGACATTGAATTATATCAATCCGGGTGATAAAAACCATCCCGAGCCTTAACTATTGAATTGTCGAGCCTAAAACCTCTTAAAAACCCAAAAATGAACTAAGCACATCGGCTCTAGGGACTCATGCCGCGGCTCTAGGGACTCATGCCGCGGCCCCCAGCTCAACCCGAGGCCCTGCCTCAAAATAGCCCACATGTGTCGTGGCCCTTCCTGAAGGGCGCCGCGGTGCGCCTTCAATTCCAGGCGCCCCAAGTTCTAAGGGGCCACGGTTCAGCAAGAACAGAGTCGTGGCCCGACCCTTTGAGCCCAGAAAAACTCACCACTTTAACCACAAAAACCAATCCAATTATCCCCAAAATCAAGCCAACCATCCAAACTAATTATCACAGAGGTTATACTATAGATTCAGAACCAAAACCTAACCATAATTCTAGTTCAAAGCCCCATCAAATTCAAAGTTGAATCTTCATCTCTCCAACATGCAAAAGTCTAACATACCAGCAAAAATTCCAAACACAATCCTTATAATTTAAAACTTACCCTTTGCTGAATGGAGTCTCTAAGTTTATCTCCTAAGCCCCAAGCTCCTAACCTCCAAAGCTCTAGCTTGATTCATAGCTTCCAATTGGTTTTCACAAGTAGAACCTCCAAGATGTCTCCAAGCTTCCAAGAGAAGAAGGGAAACAAAGTGGGGGAGAGGGTGTGGGTCGGTTTAGAGAGTTCCAAATGGTTCTATGTTTTGTTTTATTTAACTTATGTCTATAAGGTTACCTCAAGGCTCGGGGTACCAAAAACGTCCCCGAGGGCAAAATGGTAAATTTCCCCAATATTCCCTCCTAGACATTCTAACCTCAAATATATCTTTAAATATTTAATTCCATAACCCAATAACCCCATAAAATGACTAATACCCAAGTTACCCCTCGACTCGCCCCGAGTCGGATTTTCGACCTCGTTGTGACCTTCTAGCTAACCGCTCCTGTAACGCTCGACTACCTTAGAGCCGTTACCAAGTTAGTTTAAAGCGTGCAACCACTCGCTAATCGAGGTTTTTTTTAAAGCAAAACTGTAATTAAGCCTTAATCAGAGTAAAAACTTTAGAAATAAAAGTTTATTCCCTCCTATACCATTGAAAATCACAAAAGTTTAATTCTTGGGATCCCAAAATACTGTTTAGAAATATTTACAACATATAAATACAACCAAGTCAGCTAAACGACAAAATCTAGGTTTTATTACAATCATCTCCCAAAATCCACTGGCTGTGGCAGCCAGGCAGACCAAACATGTACATGCCGCCTCATGCTTGCTACACTCAAGGTTGGTTGACTTTCTCCTTGCCCTTACCTGCACCACAGAGCATCCGTGAGCCGAAGCCCAGCAAGCTTATCAGGTATCTGCCTCGAACTAAACAACTGTCCTGGGCCTTTTCGACTCAACACATCAGCCACCACATTAGCCTTCCCAGGATGGTATAGGATATTGCCGTCATAGTCCTTAACCAACTCTAGCCACCGCCTCTGACGCATATTCAGGTCCTTCTGAACAAAGAAATACTTTAGGCTCTTATGGTCGGTGTATGTCTCGCACCTCTCACCATAAAGATAATGCCTCCAAATCTTGAGTGCAAACACCACCGCTGCCAACTCCAGATCATGCGTGGGATACCTCTGCTCATATTCTTTCAACTGTCTCGATGCATAGGATATCACCTTACCAGCTTGTATCAGCACGCACCCCAAACCCTGTCTGGATGCATCACAATAAACCACAAACTTTTCATTGTCTGTCGGCAAACTTAGCACCGGCACGGTGATCAATCACTGCTTCAACTCCTTGAAACTGTTCTCACATCTATCCGTCCAAACATACCTTGTCTTCTTCTTTGTCAGTTCTGTCAATGGCGTAGCTATTCTGGAGAACCCTTCTACGAACCACCGATAGTACCCCGCTAAGCCTAAGAAACTTCTCACTTCAGAAACATTGCTCGGTCTAGGCCAATCTCTGACCGCCTCAATCTTACTTGGGTCAACCAGAATCCCCTCCTTACTGACAATGTGGTCCAGAAATGTAACTTGTGGTAACCAGAACTAACACTTACTGAAATTAGCATATAACTTATGCTCTCTCAAGTGCTGTAGAACCAATCGCAGATGCTGCTCGTGCTCTATCTCTGACTGAGAATACACCAAGATGTCGTCGATGAACACAATCATGAACTTATCCAGATAGTCCTTGAAAACCCTATTCATCATGTCCATGAAGGCTGCTGGGGCATTGGTTAATCCAAAGGACATAACCAGGAATTCATAATGTCCATACCTCGTTCAGAAAACGGTCTTTGGTATGTCCTCCCCTTTAATCCTTAACTGATGGTAACTTGATTGGAGGTCTATCTTGGAAAACGCCGTTCTTCCCTGTAGCTGATCAAATAAATCGTCGATCCTGGGCAGTGGATACCTGTTCTTAATGGTTAACTTGTTCAATACCCTGTAATCAATACACATCCTAAGGGATCCATCCAAAGTACTGGAGCACCCCATGGCGAGAAACTCGGTCTGATAAACCCCAAATCAAGTAACTCCTGCAACTGAATCTTCAACTCCTTTAACTCCGCTGGAGCCATTCTATAAGGTGCCCTAGATACTGGCTCCGCTCTTGGTACCAACTCTATAACAAAGTCAATCTCCCGCTGCGGTGTCAACCCTGGCAAATCTGCCGGAAACAAATCCTGAAACTCACACACCAATCTAGTCTCACCCAGTCCAACAGACACCACCCTAGAGGTATCCACAACGCTCGCTAGGAATCCCATGCAACCTTCCTGCATTAGGTCTCTAGCCTTCAATGCTTAAATCATTAGTACTCGCGGTCCACTAACCGTCCCCACAAACACAAAGGGTACCACCCCTTCCGGTTCAAAAGTCACCATTCTGCGCTTGCAGTCAATCATTACCCCATACTTCGATAACCAATCCATCCTTAGAATCATATCAAAGTCATCCATCTCTAACTCAATCAAATCCACAGACAATTCCTTACCATCTATCTCTACCGGCAATGCTCTAATCCATTTCCTAGAGACTACCAGTTCTCCTGTTGGCAACAAAGTCTGAAATCCCCTAGCATACACACCACTAGGTCTACAAAGATGGTCTATCACTCTAGCAGATACAAATGAATTGGTAGCCCCTGAATCAAACAATGCAGTATGCAAAGACCCAGCACTAGAGATCTGACCTGTCACAACTGAGGGACTAGCCTCCGCCTCAGTCTGTGTTAGAGTAAATACCTTTGCAGGAGCAAGACTGTCACTCTGCTTCTACTCCTCCTTCTTGACTTGAGGGCAATCCCTCTTCAGATGACTGGCACTCCCACAAATAAAGCAAGCCCTGATCCTGCACTCACCCTGGTGTCGACGCCTGCACCGTGGACATATTGGAAAACTCCTCCAGTTGTCACTGCCACCCTGACGGCCAGTAGGAGCACCCCGAGCCCTCCTGTCTAAACTGGGAGGAACAAAGGAGTTTAGGGCCTTCGTCTTCTACTCACTAGAGCCACCACCATGACTGGACCCAACAAAAGGAGGCACTGTCCTGCTATCATCGTGCCTAACAGCGCTTTTGTAACGCCCTACTACCTTAGAGTCGTTACTAAGTGAGTTTAAAACAGAAATTGTGCATTTAATTGACTCAAGTGGTTTCTAAAACCAAAAGTGTGAATAAACCAGAGTTTAAGGCTGTACTCTTTGAAAATGTTTAGTTTCATTAAAAACGTTAATTATAAAACATCTGGGATCCCAAAATAAGGTTTACAAAATATTTACAACTCAAAATAGATTTACACTTGATCAGCTATCAAAAGAATGGTTAAATACAGCCATATACAAAATGCCCCCAACCAAAGCAGTCGGGCAGGCCGAACATGTACGCGCCGCCCCCACGCTCTCCATACTCATGGCCGGTTGACTGACTCCTTGCTTTTACCTGCCACACGGAGCACCCGTGAGCCGAAGCCCAGCAAGAAAACCCAAATACCACATAACATATGCAAAGTAAATAGCTGGCAATAATTCACTGATACATAGGAAAACCACCATAATAAACAAGTACGGCCATGCCGCTCCCAAGGCCTTACCAAAGCCTGGAGTTTCGGTTCTCACCGCGAGGATAACTCATGTATCCCTTGGGTCCCACCCTGAATATAAGCATCCCATGTGCTGTGTTACTTTCGGCCCACGGCCGCCCCGGCCTATGCCGTACCCGGCCTCTGCCGCTCGTTTCATCATAATAACACATATAGTACATTCAAAATAAACATTCACACACTTCATGGTTCATTTAAGTTTAAGCATTTGCACGTAATACAATCCGGGGCCACGCCCTACAATCACACAGTGGGGCCATGCCCTAAACTCGGGTGTTACGGTTCTCTTACCTGTATCCCGTGCTTTCCAAAGTACCACGGTCACGAGCACGGCCCTTTAGCACGAGCCTCTCCGAAATCCTAGTCACAACGCACATAAAACACTTTTAATACTAACCAAACCCAAAACCACTTCCCGGGACCAATCCCGCACTCTCGGGACCTCTAAAACCTTAAAACAACACCCCGGAGGCATCCCACGAACCCCCGGAGCTAAGACCTAAAATTGCCAAAAAGAGCTACCCTGAAAATTGCCTTGTGCCGCGGCACCACATCCTTGTGCCGCGGCACCCATCAGACAGAAGCTCCCTTGCCGCGGCACACAAAAACCCTGCCGCGGCACGCCTTCGCAGACCCAGAATTCTGGGTTTTTCCTGCAATTTTCCCCGAGCTTTAACCTCCCCAAATCATCCCAAACCAAAACCTAAACCCCAAAACTCAAATCCAAACCTCATATGAACAATCTAACACCCCATAAACACTAGAATCAAATCCAAAACATCAATACACACAAGATCCACTCCTTTGATTTCAAATTCAACAACCCAAATCAAAACCCATGAAAATCTTAACTCAAGCATTAAATTCCTCAACCAACACAGAAAAAAAACTTAAATAAGCATAAGATCCTTACCTCAAGAGTAGAATCCACCCTAAAAGTTCCCTTGATCTCCTTCTAAGCTTCCCACTTCAGCCCCTTTCTACACCTCTTCTTCTTTCTTCTTCTTTGCCCTAGCCTTTCTCTCCTCTTCTTTTCCTTCTCTTCTAATTTATCAAAGCCACAAGTGACCCAAATGCCCAAACCGTACCCCCTAAATCCCAGCTGCATAATGTCTATTTGCCTTGCCAAAAGACCAAATTACCCTTCCTTACTAATCCTTCTAAGCTAAACCTTCAAGGGTACCTAAGTCTTAACACTTTCATTTCAATTCTACCACTTCCTATCTTAAAACTTGTTACTCACAGCAGTTACAAATGGTTACCAAATTACCAATACTAATCACTCTTTCTAAACTCAACTTACAAGATTCCCGAAGTACCCCTGGGCTCCTCCCGAGCCGGGTACAACAACCCGTTGTGACTTTTAGACTAACTGGCTCACTAGGACCGTCCCGATGCGTGCATCCTGGTAAAACATCACACTCACATGGCACAATTCACATAGTATAATTATCACAGTTATGCCCTAACATGGCCAAGTTACAATCATGCTCATTTTAAGACAATCAGTTCTACATGCATACTGATTCACATAGTCATGCATCTCAAATAATCCAATAGTCATATAACGTGCAATAAATCATAATGATGCATTAAACTTAATAAAGTCACACACAAAATCCCATCATGCCCTCCAGGCACACTACTCCAGACCCTTAAGCCTTAACACTGAATTTGGGTCGTTACAACTATCCCCTCCTCATGAGAATTTCGTCCTCGAAATTTACCTGAACAACTCGGGATGCCGCTCCCGCATATCTGATTCCAGTTCCCATGTCGCCTCTTCGACCTTGCTGTTTCTCCACAATACTTTAACCAAGGGGATGGTCTTGCTCCTCAAGACCTTGTCCTTCCTATCAAGGATCTGAACAGGCTTTTCTTCGTATGATAAGTCCCGATCCAACTCGAAGTTCTCATAGCTCAACACATGAGTAGAGTCCGAAACATACTTCCGGAGCATGGACACATGAAACACGTCATGAACTCCTGATAAAGCTGGAGGCATTGCTAACCTATAAGCCACCTCCCCAATTCGTTCTAGAACCTCAAATGGGCCAACAAACCTGGGACTCAGCTTGCCCCAAACGCCAAATCGTTTTACTCCTCTCAGGGGTGAAACCCTGAGGAATACATGATCACCAACCTGAAATTCTACGCTCCTGCGTTTCTGATCTGAATAACTCTTCTGGCGACTCTGGGAGGCGAGCATACGAGCTCTAATTTTCTCAAGTGCCTCATTGGTCCTCTGAACCATCTCAGGACCTAAATACCTTCTCTCACCTGTCTCATCCCAGTGAATCGGTGATCTGCATTTTCTACCATACAACATCTCATACGGAGCCACTCCGATAGTCGCCTGATAACTGTTATTGTACGAAAACTCAATCAGAGGGAGATACTTACTCCAAGATCCCTCAAAATCCAAGACACAAGCTCGTAACATGTCCTCCAGTATCTGAATTGTCCTCTCAGACTGTCCATCCGTCTGAGGATGATAAGCGGTACTAAACCGAAGCTGCGTGCCCATTGCCTTCTGCAGGCTCTTCCAAAACTTGGAAGTGAAAGTGGGGTCTCTGTCGGATACTATTGACCTCGGAGCCCCATGAAGTCGAACGATCTCCTTAACATAAAGCTCTGCATACTGCTCCACAATATAAGTCGTCTTCACAGGTAAGAAGTGGGCGGACTTGGTATACCTGTCCACAATCACCCATACCGAGTCATGCTGACCCACGGTTTTTGGCAATCCTACCACAAAGTCCATGGCAATATCTTCCCATTTCCACTCGGGAATCCCAAGAGGCTGTAATAATCCTGCTGG
Source organism: Humulus lupulus (assembly GCF_963169125.1). Classification (NCBI taxonomy): domain Eukaryota; kingdom Viridiplantae; phylum Streptophyta; class Magnoliopsida; order Rosales; family Cannabaceae; genus Humulus; species Humulus lupulus. Next base: position 253,132,761 of record NC_084802.1, on the reverse strand, counting down.
CCTCTGATGTTCCGCCTTAATCTGCTGACAGGTTAGGCATCTAGCCACATAGTCCACCACGTCCCTCTTCATGCCTGACCACCAATACAAAACCTTCAGGTCATGGTACATCTTCGTAGAACCTGGGTGCAAAGAGTAGGGAGTGGTATGAGACTCGTCCAAAATCTCTCGCCGAATGTCTGGATCAATCGGAACACAAATCCGTCCTTTGTACTTCAACAAACCCATCTCAGAAATAGAGAAGTCCTTAGCTGCTCCCGATAGGACGTTCTCTCTACGCTCAACTAACTGGGGGTCCTTTCCCTGTGCTTCCTTAATCCTCTCGAGGAGTGTTGACTGAAGAGTAATGTTGGCTAACCTCCCAACCACTAGCTCTATACCTGCTCTGGTCATCTCTCCTGCTAGTCTGTCAGATATCTGCCTCGAACTATACAACTGTCCTGGGCCCCTTCGGCTCAATGCATCAGCCACCACATTAGCCTTCCCAGGATGGTATAGGATATCACAATCGTAATCCTTCACCAGCTCAAGCCACCGTCTCTGGCGCATGTTCAAGTCCTTCTGGGTAAAGAAATACTTTAGACTCTTGTGATCAGTGTATATCTCGCACCTCTCTCCATACAGATAGTGTCTCCAAATCTTAAGTGCGAATACCACTACAGCTAATTCCAGGTCATGCGTGGGATACCTCTGCTCGTACTCCTTTAATTGCCTTGATGCGTACGCTATCACTTTCCCAGCCTGCATCAACACGCATCCCGGACCCTGTCTGGAAGCGTCACAGTAGACCACAAACTTCTCATTATCTGTTGGCAGGCTCAGCACTGGTGCAGTAATCAACCGCCGTTTCAGCTCTTTGAAGCTATTCTCGCATCGATCTGTCCACACAAACTTGGTCTTCTTCCTTGTCAATTCTGTCAACGGAGTAGCAATTCTGGAGAACCCCTCTACAAACCGCCGGTAGTAACCTGCTAGTCCAAGGAAACTTCTAACTTCAGGAACATTGCTGGGTCTAGGCCAATCCCTCACTGCTTCCGTCTTACTTGGGTCGACCAGTAACCCATCCTTACTGATAATATGGCCCAAAAATGAAACTTGCGATAACCAGAACTCGCACTTACTAAACTTGGCATATAGCTTATGCCCTCTTAACCGCTGCAACACTAGACGCAGATGATGCTCATGCTCTGTCTCTGTCTGGGAGTATACTAGGATATCATCAATAAACACAATCACAAACTTATCCAAGTAATCCTTAAAAATTCTGTTCATCAGATCCATAAATGCCGCCGGGGCATTGGTTAGTCCAAAGGACATAACCAGAAATTCATAATGCCCATACCGAGTCCGAAATGCAGTCTTTGGTATGTCCTCATCTCTGATCCTCAATTGATAGTAGCCTGATCGGAGATCAATCTTTGAAAACACTATACTCCCTTGAAGCTGATCAAATAAATCGTCGATCCTAGGCAATGGATATTTGTTCTTGATGGTCAGCTTATTCAACTCCCTGTAATCGATGCACATCCTGAGCGATCCATCCTTTTTCTTAACAAATAAAACTGGAGCACCCCACGGCGAGAAACTCGGTCTGACAAACCCCAAATCAAGTAGTTCCTGCAGTTGAATCTTCAATTCCTTTAATTCTGCTGGAGCCATTCTGTAAGGTGCTTTGGATACTGGCTCTGCTCCCGGAGCCAACTCTATGACGAACTCGATCTCCCGCTGTGGCGGCAACCCCGGCAGATCTGCTGGAAACAAGTCTGGAAACTCGCAGACGACTCTGGTTTCATTCGGTCCCACTGTCGCCACCTTAGAGGAATCCACTATACTTGCTAGGAATCCTATGCAACCCTCTTGCATCAGGTCTCTAGCCTTTAGTGCCGAGATCACAGGTACCCGCGGTCCATCCACCGATCCCACGAACACAAAGGGTGCCTCGCCCTCCGGTTCAAAGGTCACCATTCGTCGCCTACAATCAATTGTTGCTCCATATCGCGTCAACCAATCCATCCCTAGTATTATGTCAAAATCGTCCATATCTAGTTCAATCAGGTCAACAAACAATTCTCTACCGTCTACCACTACTGGTAAGGCTCTAACCCACCTCCTAGAGACTACCAGCTCTCCCGTAGGCAATACAGTCTGAAAGCCCCTAGCATACAAAATACTAGGTCTACACAGCTGATCAATCACTCTAGCAGAAACAAATGAGTGCGTAGCACCAGAATCAATCAATGCAGTAAACAAGGATCCAGCGCTAAAAATCTGACCTGTGACCACTGATGGGCTGGCCTCTGCCTCAGTCTGAGTCAAGGTGAAGACCCTAGCAGGCGCGAGGCTGTCACCCTGCCTAGGCTCCTCCTTCTTAGCCTGCGGGCAATCTTTCTTCAAGTGGCTGGTGCTTCCACAAACAAAACATGCCCTGATGCCGGTACCCGCTCCAGAGGCGGACCGACACTCGCCCTGATGCCGTCGCCTGCATCGAGGACACCATGGATAACTCCTCCAGTTGTCATTACTGCCCTGGCGGCCACCCATGGAACCGCGAACCCTCCTGTCGGAACCATAGGGAGTAAATGAGTCTGGTACTCTCCTCTTCTGCTCACTGGGGCCGCTGCCCCGAATAGGCCCAGAAGAAGAAGGCATTACCCTCCTGGTATCACGCCTAGCAGCGTTATCCTTCCAGATCTAATCCTCAGCCCTCTCAGCAGTGAGGGCCTTGTCTACCACTTGCGCATAGGTAGTCTCTGGAGCCATTGTAATACTCACGTCACGGGCGATCATTGCACCTAATCCCCGTACAAATCTGTCCCTTCTGGCCATATCAGTCGGCACAAGCTCTGGCGCAAACTTCGCCAATCTATCAAATACCAAGGCGTACTCAGTGACAGATAACCTGCCCTGAGTCAGACTGTTAAACTCATCCGCCTTCGCCGCTCGAACGGCTACGCTGTAGTATTTCTCGTTGAAAAGGCTCTTGAATTCCTCCCAGGTCATAATAGCAGTATCCCTTCGCTGCCCCACCACCTCCCACCATATTCGTGCATCATGTCTAAGCATATAACTGGCACAATCAACCCTATCCCTTCCTTCAACCCTCATGAAGTCCAGGATTACCGACATTGTACTCATCCACTGCTCAGCCTGCAGTGGGTCTGCTCCCCCCTCAAAGGTAGGAGGTTGTTGTTTTCTGAATCTTTCATATAGAGGTTCCAACTTGTTCCCAGTCACAGGTTGAACCGGAGCCGGTACCACACTAGGCGGTGGTGGTATCACAGTGGCCGGTGGAGGAGCTGGTTGCCTGTACTGACTAAGCTCATCCTCTGTTTTCTTCAACCTAGCCTCCATCTCTGCTAAAATCTGTTGCCAGTTCTGAGGAGCAGGTGGAGGGTCCTGCCCCTGGTTATCATCCTCGGCCTGAATGCCGCGGAGTCTCGATGATTGGCGAGGCATTGCAACTAAATGCCTGCAATCAATGACACCGCTCATTAGGCATGATAACAAGGTCCAATTTCCACCTCTCAATCTCAACAACAACCAAGATCAATCGACCAAAGTGCCATACAAATATCATGCAGCATACAACGGGCCTTGCCCTGGCATCATGCATATGTTATTTCAATGATCATGCTCATAATAATTTAGGCAGGCACACAAAGCATTAAACACATATTCATGAATATATCAACCGATCATACCAAACTACCCTGAGTCGAGCTTTTCAATGGCAGCGTGCGTACATGTTCGGTCGATCTCCAGAACCAATAAACCTTGGCTCGCTCTGATACCAAGTTGTAACGCCCTACTACCTTAGAGCCGTTACTAAGTGAGTTTAAAACAGAAATTGTGCATTTAATTGACTCAAGTGGTTTCTAAAACCAAAAGTGTGAATAAACCAGAGTTTAAGGCTGTACTCTTTGAAAATGTTTAGTTTCATTAAAAACGTTAATTATAAAACATCTGGGATCCCAAAATAAGGTTTACAAAATATTTACAACTCAAAATAGATTTACACTTGATCAGCTATCAGAAGAATGGTTAAATACAGCCATATACAAAATGCCCCCAACCAAAGCAGTCGGGCAGGCCGAACATGTACGCGCCGCCCCCACGCTCTCCATACTCATGGCCGGTTGACTGACTCCTTGCTTTTACCTGCCACACGGAGCACCCGTGAGCCGAAGCCCAGCAAGAAAACCCAAATACCACATAACATATGCAAAGTAAATAGCTGGCAATAATTCACTGATACATAGGAAAACCACCATAATAAACAAGTACGGCCATGCCGCTCCCAAGGCCTTACCAAAGCCTGGAGTTTCGGTTCTCACCGCGAGGATAACTCATGTATCCCTTGGGTCCCACCCTGAATATAAGCATCCCATGTGCTGTGTTACTTTCGGCCCACGGCCGCCCCGGCCTATGCCGTACCCGGCCTCTGCCGCTCATTTCATCATAATAACACATATAGTACATTCAAAATAAACATTCACACACATCATGGTTCATTTAATTTTAAGCATTTGCACGTAATACAATCCGGGGCCACGCCCTACAATCACACAGTGGGGCCATGCCCTAAACTCGGGTGTTACGGTTTTCTTACCTGTATCCCGTGCTTTCCAAAGTACCACGGTCACGAGCACGGCCCTTTAGCACGAGCCTCTCCGAAATCCTAGTCACAACACACATAAAACACTTTTAATACTAACCAAACCCAAAACCACTTCCCGGGACCAATCCCGCACTCTCGGGACCTCTAAAACCTTAAAACAACACCCCGGAGGCATCCCACGAACCCCCGGAGCTAAGACCTAAAATTGCCAAAAAGAGCTACCCTGAAAATTGCCTTGTGCCGCGGCACCACATCCTTGTGCCGCGGCACCCATCAGACAGAAGCTCCCTTGCCGCGGCACACAAAAACCCTGCCGCGGCACGCCTTCGCAGACCCAGAATTCTGGGTTTTTCCTGCAATTTTCCCCGAGCTTTAACCTCCCCAAATCATCCCAAACCAAAACCTAAACCCCAAAACTCAAATCCAAACCTCATATGAACAATCTAACACCCCATAAACACTAGAATCAAATCCAAAACATCAATACACACAAGATCCACTCCTTTGATTTCAAATTCAACAACCCAAATCAAAACCCATGAAAATCTTAACTCAAGCATTAAATTCCTCAACCAACACAGAAAAAAAACTTAAATAAGCATAAGATCCTTACCTCAAGAGTAGAATCCACCCTAAAAGTTCCCTTGATCTCCTTCTAAGCTTCCCACTTCAGCCCCTTTCTACACCTCTTCTTCTTTCTTCTTCTTTGCCCTAGCCTTTCTCTCCTCTTCTTTTCCTTCTCTTCTAATTTATCAAAGCCACAAGTGACCCAAATGCCCAAACCGTACCCCCTAAATCCCAGCTGCATAATGTCTATTTGCCTTGCCAAAAGACCAAATTACCCTTCCTTACTAATCCTTCTAAGCTAAACCTTCAAGGGTACCTAAGTCTTAACACTTTCATTTCAATTCTACCACTTCCTATCTTAAAACTTGTTACTCACAGCAGTTACAAATGGTTACCAAATTACCAATACTAATCACTCTTTCTAAACTCAACTTACAAGATTCCCGAAGTACCCCTGGGCTCCTCCCGAGCCGGGTACAACAACCCGTTGTGACTTTTAGACTAACTGGCTCACTAGGACCGTCCCGATGCGTGCATCCTGGTAAAACATCACACTCACATGGCACAATTCACATAGTATAATTATCACAGTTATGCCCTAACATGGCCAAGTTACAATCATGCTCATTTTAAGACAATCAGTTCTACATGCATACTGATTCACATAGTCATGCATCTCAAATAATCCAATAGTCATATAACGTGCAATAAATCATAATGATGCATTAAACTTAATAAAGTCACACACAAAATCCCATCATGCCCTCCAGGCACACTACTCCAGGCCCTTAAGCCTTAACACTGAATTTGGGTCGTTACAGCTTTCCTTCCAGATCTAATCTTCGACCCTCTCAGCTGTAAGGGCCTTGTCCACTACCTGGGCATAGGTAGTAGTCTCTGGATCCAAAGTAATATTCACATCGCGGGCAATCATAACGTTCAACCCCTGCACAAACCTATCCCTTCTTGCTGCATCCGTCGGCACTAGGTCTGGCGCAAACCGTGCCAATCTGTCAAACTTTATAGCATACTTTGTGACTGTCGATCGGTTCTGAGTCAGGTTGATAAACTCATCAACCTTCCCAGCTTGAACTGCCACACTGTAATACTTCTCATTAAATAAGTTTATGAACTCTTCCCAGGTCATAACTGATACATCCCTTCTCTGAACCACCACGTCCCACCAGATGCGGGAATCCTCTCTAAACATGTAACTAGCACAAGCTACCCTCTCATTTCCATGAACCCTCATAAAATCCAGAATTGAGGAGATCATATTCATCCACTGCTCTGCCCGCAGTGGGTCTGGTCCACCCTCAAAGGTGGGAGGATGCTGCTTCTTGAACCTCTCATACAGAGGTTCCCACTTGTTCTCCATAGTAGACTGAACCGGCACTGGTGTCACTACCTACTGAACTGGAAGCCTAGTAACCTAAGGTGGAGCCTGCTACCTCAACCGTCGCAGCTCTTCCACTGTTCGCTGCAGTCTTGCTTCCATCTCGGCAAACATCTCTTGCCAATTCTGTGAGGCAGGTGGGGGGTCCTGACCCTGGTTGTCATCCTCGGCCCTACTGCCGCGGAGTCTAGCTGATTGTCGAGGTATCTCAACAAATATGCCTGCAACAAACGACGCCGCTCATCAGGCATGATAACAACATCCTTAAACCACCTCCCAAACACATTAGCCATCCACAAGAAATAACTCATATAGAATACATATAGCATATAGCACACAACGGGCCATGCCCTGGCATCATGCATATTTTAACTCATTCATCATGCTCTATATAAGATAAGCAGGAAAGTAGAGCATTCAAGCACATATTCAAGCATATTAATCAATCATACCAACCAACCCTGAGTCGAGCTTGACTTTGACAACGAGCGTACATGTTTGGTCAATCTCCAGAACCATTAACCTTGGCTCGCTCTGATACCAAGTTCTAATGCCCTACTACCTTAGAGCCATTACCAAGGGAGTATAAAACGTGCAACCACTTGCTAATTGAGGTTTTTTAAAGCAAACGTGTGATTAAGCCTTAATCAGAGTAAAAACTTTAGAAATAACGCTATACCATTGAAAATCATAAAAGTTTAATACTTGGGATCTCAAAATACTGTTTAGAAACATTTACAACATATATATACAACCAAGTCAGCTAAACGACAAAATCTAGGTTTTATTACAATCATCTCCCAAAATCCACTGGCTGTGGCAGTCAGGCAGACCAAACATGAACACGCCGCCTCATGCTTCCTACACTTAAGGTTGGTTGACTTTCTCCTTGCCCTTACTTGCACCGCAGAGCATCCGTGAGTCAAAGCCCAACAAGAAAACCCACAAACAGATAACATATGCAAAAATCAACACAGAGCATATAAACAGGCCATCAACAGGGCTAAACACATATGGCCAAGCTGACCCAGGTGCTTAACCAAGCCCTGGATTTGCGGTCCACACCGTGACGATATCATAGGTATCCTTTAGGGTCCCGCCCTGGAAGCTCGCACTCCACGTGCTCAATACCGCTCCCGACCCTTTGCCGTACTCGGCCTTGCACTCAATGTGCCCAACGCCATTCTCGGCCCTTTGCCCTTCCCGGTCCCTGCCGACCTCGGCCTACACCGTTCCTGGTTCTTGCCGAACATTCACATAATTGCCCTCATAGCATAATAAACATATACTGAACACTAACAAATTCAATCAAAGGGCTATGCCCTGCAATTCAAACATATTGGGCTCAGCCCTGCATACAAGCTCTATGGGAACACGGGTTTTCTTACCTGAGTCCCGAGCTCTCCGAGCACCGCTATCCCGAGCACAGTCTTCTAACTTGAGCCTCACCGAAACCCTAGTCACAACACATTAACAATATCCATCCATCAAGTTCTAATCCATTAAATAACTTTGAGCTATAACTCTAATCTCTGAGACCTTGAATTCTGTCAATCTGGGTGATAAAATCCATCCCGAGCCTTAACCATTGAGTTCCAAAGCCTAAACACACTTAAAAACTCAAACTGGCACTAAGAGCTGCGACCCTACCCACAAGCACCGCAGCTAGCCTTGAAACAAAGGCTAGCACTTCCTTGCAACTCACACCGGCCGCGGCGCGCCTCAAGCTTCTCGGCCTCCCATGGGCGCGCGCAATCACGGGCCGCGACATGCCCCTCCTAGGGCTGCGGCTCTCACCTCCAAACCCAGAATTCTTTACCCTTTTTCCTATGTTTTTCTCAGACCAATTCATCCTATAATCAAGCTAACCGTTCCAGATAATCAACACAAATATTCTAGCCCAGTTTGAACATCAAAACCTGCTCCACAAACTCAACTAAAACACCTAAGAACAGATCAAATTCTACCCACATGCATACCCTAAGAACATAGCTGAAATTCAAGCATAATTCCCATAGTTAAAGCTTACCTTTGCTGATTTATGCTTCTGAACTGGTTCCTCAAATGCCCAGCTTTAGCTCCTTAACTCTAACAGCCCAAAGTCCTCAATTCTTTACTAGTTCCATCAAAGCTTCTAGACTGGTTTTTCACTAACTTGCCTCCTTGAGTTGCCTTAGAGAAGAAAAGGTGAGAGAGGGTATAGAATTAACTCCAGCTGAGAATGAAAGAAGAATGTCAGTTTCTACAAGTCTCCAAATGTGTAACGACCTGAATTTGCTAATCGGGCTTAGGGCCTTGATTAGTGTGCCTGGAGGGCAATAAATGATTTAATATGTTAATGGGTGAATTAATGTGAATATATGATAGTGATGCATGTTTAGTGAGTTAAATGTGCATGTGGGCCCCGTCTGGATATTAGGGGCATGAATGTGATGTATGTTATGTATATATGTGAAATGTCTGTGCGGCACGATCCGAGACAGTCCTGGGGAGCGGTTAGCCAGAGAGTCGCAACAGGGTTGAGATTCTGACTTGGGGCGAGTCGAGGGGTAATTTGGGTACTAGGTGTGTTATGGGATTATCGAGACATGAAAATAAATATTTGGAGATATATTTGAGGATAGAATGTCTAGGCGGGAATATTGGGGAAATTTACTATTTTGCCCTCGGGGACGTTTTGGTACCCCGAGCCTTGAGGTAACCATATAGACTTAAGCTGAATAAAAAAAAAAGGGGGATTTACTTAGAAGCTTTGGGAAACCGACCTCTATACTTCTCCTTCTGAACTAAGGATAGCATCTCACCATTTACATCTTTCTCTCCTTCATTCTGTAAGGCATATCAAAGGGAATTTTTGGTGCAAGCTAGTTTAAGCAAGGGATTGGGCTGAGGAAACTTAAGAGCTTAAAGCTTGAGGATTGAGGATCAGCTACAGGGACTGAATTTAGCAAGGTAAGCTTTAATTATTGGGATTATGTTGAGAATTGTTGCTGGTTTGCTAGAATATGCATGCTAGTTAAGTTTGATATGTTCTTGAGTACTTTAGTTGGGTTTTGGAGTAGATTATGATGGGGTTTTGGTGTTGTTATTGAGCTGGAGTATATGTGTTAAATATCTGGGTTAGATAGGTGAGTTTTGGGTGAATTGGCTTGGGGAAAGGTGTGGAAAAATGGTGGAAAATCTGGGTTCGGTGGGGAGCGCTGCGGCCCTAGGAGGGGTGCGCCGCGGCCCGTGCGCGCGCGCGTCCATGGGAGGCTGAGAAGGTTCATGCGCGCCACAGTGCTTGGTGGGCGCGTCACGGCCCGTGTGGGGGTCAGTGTGGTGCTGGCCTCTGTTTTGAGGCTAGCCGCGGCTCTTGAGGGTGGTGCCGCGGCCCTAAGTGCCAGTTTTCATTTTTAAGGGTGTTTAGGCTAGGGAATTCAATGGTTAAGGGTCGGGATGGATTTTATCACCCGGATTGATAGAATTCAAGGTTCCGGAGGTTAGGGTTGTGGCTCGAAGTTATTCATTGGATTAGAACTTGATGACTGGATATTGGTGATGTGTTGTGACTAGGGATTTCGGCGAGGCTCCAGTTAGAGGACTATGCTCGGGACATCGGTGCTCGGAGAGCTCGGGAGTCAGGTAAGAAAACCCTTGTTCCCATAGAGCTTGTGTGTAGGGCTGAGCCCAATGTGTTTGAATGGATTGATATGCAGGGCCGAGCCCAATATGTTAGAACTGCTGAGCGTAGCTCTTTATCTGTTTATGCTAGAATTATGTACTTATTGTTATATCATATATGATATTATGTGAGTAATCGGCAAGAGCCAGGAACGGTGTAGACCGGGAACGGCGAGGGGCCGGGAACGGCGTCAGGCACGTTGAGTGCAAGGCCGAGAATGGCAAGGGGCCGGGAGCAGCGTTGAGCACGTGGGGTGCAAGTTGCCAGGGCGAGTCCCTAGAAGGATACCTGGGATATCCTCACAACGTTGTCCTCGAATTAACGGCTTGGTAAACGCCTGGGATGGCTAGGCCGTATGTGTTTAGCCAATTGGTGCCCTATTTATATGCCTGACATATGTGTTGCATATGTTATCTGTTTGTGGGTTTTCTTGCTGGGCTTCGGCTCACAGATGCTCTGTGGTGCAGGTAAGGGTAAAGGGAAGATCAACCAACCATGAGTATAGCAGGCGTGGGGCGGCGTGTACATGTTTGGCTAGCCTAGCTGCCACGGCCAGAGGATTTTGGGAGATGCTTGTAAATAAACTTTGATTTTGTCGTCTAGTCGACTTGGTTTAATTAATATGTTGTAAACATTTATAAAATGTATTTTGGGATCCCAAGTGTAAACCTTTTATGATTTTCTATGGAAACTACTATTTCTAAGGTTTTTCCTCTGTTTATAGCTTAGTTACACTGTTTGATCTAAAAACTCGATTAGCGAGATGAAAGCACGTTTTTAAACTCGCTTAGTATCGGCTCTAAGGAAGTAGGGCGTTACAACTTGGTATAAGAGCAAGCCAAGGTTATTGGTTCTGGAGATTGATCGAACATGTACACACGCAGTCAGTGACAGGCTCAACTCAGGGTTGGTTGGTAAGATTGGTTAATATGTTGAATATGTATTTGAATTCCCTGTTTGCCTGCTTATTTTATAAATAGAGCATGATGAATGAATTAACATATGCATGAGATACTGATAGGGCCTGGTCCTTGATTATTGCATGAAGAGATTGAAGTGTGCTGAATAGCATTGCTAATGCATGTGGGTGAATATTGGGATAATGGTTTGCATACTGAGTGTGTGTTGTTAACTGCCTGAATTGAATCCATATGTAATACCTGTTTATTGGCCTGTAGGAGGCATAGTGAAACATGGGTACTTAGTTGTGGTATGACTGGGTAACTAAATGTTTAGTGTTGTGGATTTGGTTTAATATGCTTTATGTGTGTATGAATATTGTGATTTTTGGACCTGGATGTGGTTTGGTTCGGAGTGTGAACCTCAAGGTAGAGAAGTTTAGTCAGCGGTGGCGGATGAACTCAGATGGTTTGCATCCGGGATGGTTAAGTAGACCTGGCATCGTAAAATAGGAGAGTTGCAGATGATAATTGGGGTTGGAAATTTCCATCTACCCTGAAAGTCCAGAGATGTCCGCTAGCATATGAGTAAATGGTATCGGTACAGTATAAGGATACAGACAGATAAAGAATAGTAACTGGAAGGTTTAAGAAGTGTTAACCTCTGGTTGGAGAGGAAAGTTTGGGTTGTCTAGGAATTGTTTAGTGGATGGACAAAGCTAACTTCATTCTTGGTTATATGGAGGCGAAAGGTCATTACTAAAGGATTGTGCTAAGTACTTGTGACAGGAGGACACTAGAAAGTGGTGTTCAGGTTGAGATATTGACGTGATGGGTTGGAAAGAACTCAAATGGGGATTCGATAAAAGAAGTTATAAGGACGAGGAGATTAATAAATCTATGAGCTCGACTTGAAATGATAAGACAATGACAACCTGTGTTAGTAAGTGTTAGGAGTTGGATACCTCACTTTGGAAATGTATGCAAGTGGAGGTGGTTGGAGATAATGACCCATGTAGGGATTGAAGTCTGGAATGGTTCAGGGTGTTAGGGTCGCTCTAGTGTATTAGATCTTCGGTGGTATTTGAGTGGCGGAGAGAGCCATGTTATTTGAGATCTGTGGAATGAGGTAAAGAGCATGAGTGCTACGGGGCAAGGGATGTGAAAGACAGTGCTTCTATTGGTAGAATTTAGTAAGGACAAATTCTCAGTTTTTTATGTAGAAGTACCCCAGACAGTGCTAGGGCACCTGATTTGTGATTGGAAAGGAGCATGATTGAAAAGGTAGTTATCAAGATGGTGATAGGAACCAGGGAGGTTATTTGGTATGCACCTGAGGGAGAGGATGCCACCTGAGAGGATGTCGGGTGAGGGCACGACGTCTAAATGAAATAATTCGGTATGTTAGGGTGGATTTTCCATGGTAAGGGAACGAAAGACTAGAATGCCTCGTCACACTCGAAGTTCGAGGCTGATTTCTCGAAGATGAGTATTTAACTGGAATTTTTATGTTTTAATCATGTAACAAGCTGGAGGAACTCGGTGTTGAGAATGTTTCGAGAGGGAGTTAAATATGGAGAGAGTTTGCCACAAGGGTGCTACGTGAGAAGCTAAGGATAAGAGCATTTATTGAGGAGGAATAAGGAACTTCTGGTAGATGAATTGGGATATAGGCAATTAAGAGGTTCATAGTGAGAACAATAGAGTTCGTCTTAAGGAAGCCTCAGCATGAGGCAGAGTGAAAGAGGATCTGTTAAGAGACAACCATGTTTTATAAGAGATATCATTTCGAGTGTTTTAATTGGATTGAATGGAAACTGAGCTAACCAGTGGGAAACTTTTATAGGTATATAAGGATAGATTGGAGTTATTATTAAGTCGGGCAACAGGTAGATCGGGTATCAGGAATGTTGTGGGAGACGGCACTGGCTGACAGAAAGAATTACTTGAAGCAATTAAAGAAATTTTACCTTGGATTAGTCGGAGCATCCTATGGCAAGAATTGTTGGCATCAACGGTTAAGAATGAAAAGTTTGATATTGGGCACAAGATGGAGCAATGTTTCCAGGAGTTGATCTATGACCTGGTTATTACCAGCTCAAAATCAAGGAAAGAGACATTTCAAGAGTTTTTATTTTGTACTGAGTAAGGTGTGAGGAGTTGGTAACAAAGACTCTAGAATGGCTCAAGCTATAGTAGCACAGGTAAGTTCTTAAGTAGAGAATATTAGAACGGTATGGGCAAGTCCCCTTCAAGTTCACGAGCAGTATATATGGACTACCTCCAGACGGAAATGGAGAGCGAATGACTATTATGCTAAGGACGCTAGTACCAAGGAAGCAGGGTCACAAGTAAGGTTCTACGAGGTGTCAGTTTGGGTTTCGTCAGGAGTACTCAGAGTAGAGATATAAGAGGAAAGGACAGGTATGAGAAGATTTGATCTGAAGTCACGAAGAAGCTAATGAAGAATGTCTAAAGAACAGAAAACATAACAAGACTGGCAAGCGCGTCATCTACTGCATAAGTATCTCCGCAGACAACTACGTCAGAGATGGGAAGAACAGCAAAACTTGAGGCTAAATGGAATGAATGTTGTCAAATCAGAATTCAGAAGACAAGGTAAGAGTTGATTGGTATCTGGTGATGCAGGAATATGTGTGTGTTATGGTTAAGTATAGAGGATAGCATAAAGGACCTGATCTATGGTGAGAGTATGAAACCGTGGGGGTGCACCACAGGTTGGGCACGCCCAGGCTCAGTTTGGCGCGAGGATGGGTCGAACCCCGCGGGAGGGGAAAGAATGGAACATGGTTGATATACTTGGAATGTTAAGTTGACAATTATGCATAGTATAAGGTACTTGAGTGTTTGGTTGTTAGTAAGAAAGATAATCTTGAGACTGAAATTTAGTGGAACGCAACAGATGGAAGGTTGATGTTACAAGTCTTCGACTGTACGAGGAGGAGATTTAATATGAGGTGGATCTCTTACTTGGAAGGTGTGTGTCAGTTAAAAGAGCGCCACAGGTTACAATGGAGTGGACAGGATAATGATTGAAACTGGTATAGTGTTAGTGTGTGGTGATGGACACATATGTTTTCTTTGGATAATGGAATCTAGAGCTTTGGATTTGTGGAAACAGGGAAGAACCCTACGAGCATCATACAAGATAGAGTACAAGAACCAGATGAATGGTCCAAGGAGGATTTGGTGTGGAGATATGAATTATAAGTGGGTGTTGTTTCACCTCCTATGGTTTGTGGTACTGGGCGGTTTTAGCTGATGATAGAACCTGAGATACTTGAATATTGAAAAGTAAAATGATACGATGATGGATCATAAGAATGGATCACATTAGACTGTAAATAAGGTGTTGGATCAGGGCAGGAGTTGTAACTCAGCTGAAGAAGATAGTATACCCTAGTTTGTATAAATTGGTAATGAAATAGGGCATTGGTAATGATGAATTGAGACCCTATAGTTTCTAAGTTATGGAAAGGGACCTGAGATCGAAGAAAACAGAGTAGTAATCTGGAATTACTGATTGATTGCGGAAAGGATATCAATCTGAGGGCTTAACAATCATGTTAAGGGTTTAAGCATTGAATGTGCAACTTTTAGAATATCAAAGGAGGTGTATTCTTTGATGAGACAGTCATGGTATTGGATACTGGAGTACAGCTAAGGTGACAAGGCCTAAGATTTGGTAAGATAAAAGCAAAGAATTAAGAGTTAGTGGATACTGCAGTTCAGTAATAATTCAGAGGAAAAGCAAAGAGGATGTTGGAATTCTTAGGGCAGGGGATGTCTGCCTATTTGAAAGTTTATAGGAATCTGTAAACTGTTAACTTTGGAGTACGAGGTTTCAGAATGGCAATTGTATATTCCTTCAAGTTAAGCATCGAGGAAGAATATGATAGTGAGGAAAGAAAAAGGGAGTATGATTTTCGTTTGGACAAGAGTTCTAAAGTCGTACTAAGGATTTGGCCGCGGGCCTATAAGTTGATCTTATCCTGGTAAGGATGATGATTCAGAAGTATTTTGACATTGAGAATAATCAACAAGGAGACTGATGTGAATCAAGCAGACACTGGAGTTCTGTAGATTTAATGTATAAGTAAAAGTTAAAGAAAGTATGGTTATCAAACAAGATCTTGTGGAACAAGATTGTACTCGCACGTGGGTATTATTAATGATTAAGGGTAAAGGCATTGGACCTTGGGAATTGTCATAAGAGGTATGAGGTACACAGCCTGATGTGTTCAAGTAAATTTCAAGGATGAAATTATATTAAGGAGGGGATAGTACAAAGACTTGAGGAGCAGGACCACCACCTTGGTGAAAGTGCTGTGGAGAAACAGCAAGGTTGAAGGCGGTGTGAGAACTTGAGACAGAGGTGAGGGAGCGGTATCCCGAATTTTTCAGGTAATTTCGAGAATGAAATTTCCGTAAGGAGGGGATAGTTGTAACGACCCGAATTTGCTAATCGGGCTTAGGGCCTTGATTAGTGTGCTTGGAGGGCAATAAATGATTTAATATGCTTTCATATGTTAATGGGTGAATTAATGTGAATATATGATAGTGATGCATGTTTAGTGAGTTAAAAGTGCATGAATGTGATGTATGTTATGTATATATGTGAAATGTCTGTGCGACACGATCCGAGACAGTCCTGGGGAGCGGTTAGCCAGAGAGTCGCAATAGGGTTGAGATTCCGACTCGGGGCGAGTCAAGGGGTAATTTGGGTACTAGGTGTGTTATGGGATTATCGGGACATGAAAATAAATATTTGGAGATATATTTGAGGATAGAATGTCTAGGCGGGAATATTGGGGAAATTTACTATTTTGCCCTCGGGGACGTTTTGGTACCCCGACCCTTGAGGTAACCATACAGACTTAAGCTAAATAAAACAAAAAGGGGGATTTACTTAGAAGCTTTGGGAAACTGACCTCTATACTTCTCCTTCTGAACTAAGGATAGCATCTCACCATTTACATCTTTCTCTCCTTCATTCTCTAAGACATATCAAAGGGAATTTTTGGTGCAAGCTAGCTTAAGCAAGGGATTGGGCTGAGGAAACTTAAGAGCTTAAAGCTTGAGGATTGAGGATCAACTACAGGGACTGAATTCAGCAAGGTAAGCTTCAATTATTGGGATTATATTGAGAATTGTTGCTGGTTTGCTAGAATATGCATGCTAGTTAAGTCTGATATGTTCTTGAGTACTTTAGTTGGGTTTTGGAGTAGATTTTGATGGGGTTTTGGTGTTGTTATTGAGCTGGAGTATATGTGTTAAATATCTGGGTTAGATAGGTGAGTTTTGGGTGAATTGGCTTGAGGAAAGGTGTGGAAAAATGGTGGAAAATCTGGGTTCGGTGGGGAGCGTCGTGGCCCTAGGAGGGGTACGCCGTGGCTCGTGCACGCGCGCGGCCATGGGAGGCTGAGAAGGTTCATGCGCGCCGCGGTGCTTGGTGGGCGCGCTGCGGCCCTTGTGGGGGTCAGTGTGGTGCTAGGCTCTGTTTTGAGGCTAGCCGTGGCTCTTGAGGGTGGGGCCGTGACCCTTAGTGCCAGTTTGCATTTTTAAGGGTTTTTAGGCTTAGGAATTCAATGGTTAAGGCTCGGGATGGATTTTATCACCCGGATTGATAAAATTCAAGGTTCCGGAGGTTAGGGTTGTGGCTCGAAGTTATTCATTGGATTAGAACTTGATGACTGGATATTGGTGATGTGTTGTGACTAGGGATTTCAGCGAGGCTCCAGTTAGAGGACTATGCTCGGGACATCGGTGCTCGGAGAGCTCGGGACTCAGGTAAGAATACCCCTATTCCCATAGAGCTTGTGTGCAGGGCTGAGCCCAATGTGTTTGAATGGATTGATATGCAGGGCCAAGTCCAATATGTTAGAACTGCTGAGCGTAGCTCTTTATCTGTTTATGCTAGAATTATGTACTTGTTGTTATATCATGTATGATATTATGTGAGTGATCAACAAGAGCCGGGAACGTTGTAGACCGAGGATGGTGAGGGGTCGGGAACGGCGTCAGGCACATTGAGTGCAAAGCCGAGAATGGCAAGGGGTCGGGAGCAGCGTTGAGCACGTGGGGTGCAAGTTGCCAGGGCGAGTCCCTAGAAGGATACCTGGGATATCCTCACGGCGTGGTCCGCGAATCCACGGCTTGGTAAACGCCTGGGACGGCTAGGCCGTATGTGTTTAGCCAATTGGTGCCCTATTTATATGCCTGATATATGTGTTGCATATGTTATCTGTTTGTGGGTTTTCTTGCTGGGCTTCGGCTCACAGATGCTCTGTGGTGCAGGTAAGGGTAAAGAGAAGATCAACCAACCATGAGTATAGCAGGCGTGGGGCGGCGTGTACATGTTTGGCCAGCCTGGCTGCCACAACCACAAGATTTTGGAAGATGCTTGTAAATAAACTCTGATTTTGTCGTCTAGTCGACTTGGTTTAATTAATACGTTGTAAACATTTCTAAACTGTATTTTGGGATCCCAAGTGTAAACCTTTTATGATTTTCTATGGAAACTACTATTTCTAAGGTTTTTCCTCTGTTTATAGCTTAGTTACACTATTTGATCTAAAACCTCGATTAGCGAGATGAAAGCACGGTTTTAAACTCACTTAGTAACAACTCTAAGGAAGTAGGGCATTACAAAATGATTCTTCATTTTTGTTTTATTTAACTTAATCTATGTGGTCACCTCAAGACTCGGGGTACCAAAACGTCCCGAAGGCAAAATGGTAAATTTTCCCCAACATTCCCTCCTAGACATTCTATCCTCAAATATATCTCCAAATATTTATTTCCATACCCTGCTAACCCAATATAATAACTAATGCCCAAATTACCCATCGACTCGCCCTGAGTCGGATTCTCAACCCCGTTGTGACTTTCTGGCTAACCGCTCCCCAGGACTGTCTCAGTTCGTGCTACACAGAAATATATCACATGCATATCATATTTATCACATTTACGCCCTCAGCGGGCTAAAATCACAAACATACCCCCAACATCCAAACGGGGCCCACATGCACATTTAACTCAAATAAACATGCATCTTTATCATATATTCACATATTAACATATTAAATCATTTATTGCCCTCCAAGCACTCTAATCAAGGCCCTAAGCCCTATTAGAAAATTCGGGTCGTTATAGCTCCCTAGAACTATCTCGGGTCGTGCGACACAGATATATTGCAGATATATGACAATTATCACATTTATGCCCTCAGCGGGCTAAAATTACAATCATGCCCCTAATAGCCAGACGGAGCCCACATGCATATTTAATTCACCTAAACATGCATCAATAATCACATATTCACACAAATTCACATATTAAACAATAGCTCATTTATTGCCCTCCAGGCACGCTAATCAAGGCCCTAAGCCTTATTAGTGAATTCAAGTCATTAGAACTATTCCCTCCTTACAGAAATTTCATCATCGAAATTACCTAAATATCTCAGGATACCGCTCCCACATCTCTGATTCTAGTTCCCAAGTCGCCTCCTCAACCTTGCTGTTCCTCCACAACACTTTTACCAAGGTGATGGTCTTGCTCCGAAAGACTTTGTCCTTCTGGTCGAGAATCTGAACTGGTTTCTTCTCATAAGACAAATCCTGATCCAGCTCCAAATTCTCATAACTCAGAACATTCGTTGAATCAGACACATACTTCCAAAGAATGGATAAGTGAAACACATCATGAACCCCTGATAAGGCTGGAGGCATTGCCAATCTATAAGATACCTCTCCAACCCATTCAAGAATCTCGAAGGGGCCAACAAACCCAGGGCTCAACTTGCCCCGAACACCAAATCGTCTCACTCCCTTCAAAGGTGAAACACTAAGGAACACATGGTCACCAACCTGAAACTCCAAGCTCCTGCGTTTCAGATCTAAATAACTCTTCTTGCGAATCTGGGATGCGAGCATTTGAGCTCTAATCTTCTCAACTGCCTCATTGATCCTTTGAACCATTTCAGGACCTAAATACCTCCTCTCACCTGTCTCATCCCAATGGATAGGTGATCTGCACTTTCGCCCATAAAGCATCTCATACGGAGCCACTCCGATAGTCGCCTGATAACTGTTGTTGTACGAGAACTCAATTAAGGGAAGATACTTACTCCAAGATCCCCCAAAATCTAGCACACAAGCTCGTAGCATGTCCTCCAATATCTGAATCGTCTTCTCAGTCTGACCATCTGTCTGAGGATGATAAGCGGTGCTAAACCGTAACTGCGTGCCCATAGACTTCTGCAGGCTTTCCCAGAACTTGGAAGTGAAGGTGGGGTCTCTGTCGAATACTATCGACCTCGGAGCCCCATGCAGTCGAACAATCTCCTTCACATATAGCTCAACATACTGCTCCACAGTATAAGTCGTCCTGACTGGTAAAAAGTGGGCGGACTTGGTGTACCTATCCAAATTCATCCACACCAAATCATGTTGTCCCACGGTTATTGGCAACCCAACCACGAAGTCAATGGCGACATCTTCCCACTTCCACTCCGGAATCCCTAGAGGCTGCAGCAACCGTGCTGGCCTCTGATGTTCATCGCTGCCCTACAGGAGATGGTACTTGTCATGAAGGCCACTCTTGCAGCCTAGGGGCTGCGAGTGGACCCAAATGGCCATGTACTAGCTGGGCACCCAGCTGGGGTGCCACCTATGCACCCTGTTAGAGTGCCATCTGTCACTACAGCAGGAGTGCCTCCCGAGCATCTAGATGTAGAGGCGCGAGATCTGCCTGCAGGAATGCATACCAAGCACCCAGCAGGAGTTGGAACCCCGATGCCACCACAAGATCACGGCAAAGGGAAAGTCGATGATAATCCTGCTCCAAGGAAGAAGAAGGCTCGTCAAGTTCCCAACGAACACTAGAGTCCCAAACGGGCAGGTAAGGATAATGGCCCAGAAACACCTCACTGAATCGAGAATGTGGCATCAGTGTCTCGGTAAATGATGAGCATGTCGAGTTTGACGGTGAAACAGAGGTGGCCCATCCCAAGGATAACGATGCGTTCCGAGGTCAGGTTGACCTGTGAGACAACCTTAATGCCCAGAGGTGCAATAAGGCAAATGGGTGCGAGCCTGCCGAGAGAGGTCTATCAGACCTCAGAGACAATTTCAATGCCCGGAGAAGATATAAACCAACTCAGAGCATCAACCAAGATTATGACTCGCTCTGCGCGAAGTTGGAAAGCCTGAATGTAACGACCCCAATCCGCTATTAAGGCTTAAGGGCCTTGATTAGCGTGCCAGGAGGGCATGATGGAATTTATGTGTGATTTTAATGATTTAAATGCATGGTTATGATTTAAAGCATGTTATATGACCATTTGTTTATCTGAGATGCATGACTATGTATGTTAGTATGCATGTAGGCCCGGATCGTGTTAGAAGGGCATAATTGTAATTTTGGCCATGTTGGGCATAACTGCATTGATATGTGATGATTGTTGAGACCACAGTGGTATGTGGGTGTATCAGTGATTTGTGACTCGAGGCGATCCCAGTGAGCAGGCTAGCGGAAAGTCTTAGCGGGAATTTATACCCGGCTCGGGGCGAGCCTGGGGGTATGAACAGGAATTCAGAGAAATAGATTGAGATTTATTTTGATGATGGGGGATAATTATTTGGTGATTTATCAGGTATTGGGAAGCAACGGGAAAATATTAGAGACACTTGAGGATTATCGGGAATTGGGTAAATGACTAAAATGGCCCTACTTGGGAAAAAGGGTTTAGAATTAATAGGGAGGGCATTTTGGTCAATTGGATTTTGAAGATAGAATAAATGAGGCTTTATACACTTAGTGGATTTTGTAGAATAGAGTAAAGGGGCTGAAAAAGAAAGGTAAAAGGAATGAAAGAAAAGAGAGAAAACTGATGGGTTTTCTAAGGGATCGGTTTGGGGGTTCTAGCACCTCTTCTCTTCATTTTTTTCTTGAGGTCAAGCTCAGTGGGGAGCTAGGATAGGCTGAGCATCAAGAATCTTAAGGTTACACTTGAATACTTGGCAAGGATTAGCAAGAACATCTGAAACTTGAGGTAAGTTCTTGAGGATTTTAGTTTTAGGGCTTTAGTGGTTTTGAGCTGTGTTTTTGAGCTAAATGGATGGGACTTTTGGGGAAAAGCAGGTCAAGCTTTGATGATGATCAAGCTAAGGAGGCCTAGGGTTGAATCAAGGTCGAAATTGCATTAATGGTATGATTTCTAAGACTCTATCTTTGTGGTTTACATGAATTTCTGGTTTAGGGTTGTTCATGGTAGATTTTGAGTTGTTGGGTTGCTTGAGCTTGGGATTGAGTTCTTGGGATGCTTGGGATGAGTGTGAGGTGTGTATAAGTTTGTTTTTGGGCTTGGGAAAGACTTGGACAAGTTTGGAGTTGAAATGAGAGAAGAAAATCGCAAGAGGCGATTTTTGGTTTTGGCTGCCTGCAACTAGCGCTACAGCGCTAGTCTTTGGGCGCTGTAGCGCTAGGCCTTCTTTCTGGGGAGGTGCTGATTCTGCTTGAAGCGCTATAGCGCTCTCTTTTGAGCGCTGTAGCGCTACCCTGCGCCCAGAATGGGGTTTTTGGGCTATTTGTGAGAGATTTTGACCTAGGGTTCGGGGTTCGGCTCCGCCACCTTGTTTTGT
The DNA here is from genome assembly GCF_963169125.1 of Humulus lupulus. Taxonomy (NCBI): domain Eukaryota; kingdom Viridiplantae; phylum Streptophyta; class Magnoliopsida; order Rosales; family Cannabaceae; genus Humulus; species Humulus lupulus. The sequence goes on along the minus strand of NC_084802.1, from coordinate 253,110,950 downwards.
GGATCTAGGACTTCCCGGGGGGGGGGGGGGGGGGCTCGGGATTGGTCCCGAGGCTAGGTTTTCGGACTTGGGGTTCGGTGTTGACTTTGACCTATGTTTGTGCCTAGGTGTGCGCTAAGGCTCGAGTGGGATCGTGCTCAAGGAGTCAGGTGATTTTAACTATCGAATTGTCAGGTAAGAAAACTATAACACCCGTAGGATGGGGCGTGGGCCCATCGTGTGATTGCGGGGCACGACCCTATATTGCATGTTTCATGATGAGATGATTGCCGGGCGTGGCCCTATACTGCATTACATGTTAGGGTGCAGATTTAATTGAATTAGCATTTGTTTGAATGTTGCTTGATTTATGCTATGTGTGATTATGATGAAATGAACGGCAAGGGCCGAGTGCGGCGTAGGCCGGGTACGGCCGTGGGGTCGAAAGTAACACACAGCACATGGGATGCTTATATTCAGGGTGGGACCCAAGGGATACATGAGTTATCCTCGCGGTGAGAACCGAAACCCCAGGCTTTGGTAAGGCCTCGGGGGCGGCGCGGCCGTACTTGTTTATTATGATGGTTTTCCTATTTATCAGTGAATTATGCCAGTGATATTATTATTTGCATATGTTATGTTCTGCATGAGTTTTCTTGCTGGGCTTCGGCTCACGGGTGCTCTGTGTTGCAGGTAAGGGCAATGGCTGAGTCAACCAACCATGAGTACGGAGAGCGTGAAGCGACGCGTACATGTTTGGCCTGCCCGACTGCTTTGGTTGGGGGTTTATTTGAAAATGGCTGTAAAAATCTATGATTTTATGATTTATCAACTGTAAACTTATTTCAAGATGTAAATAGTTTTCAAACCTTATTTGGGGATCCCAAATGTTTAATACTAGCAGTTTTAAATGAAACGACGCATTTTCTAAGATTACAGCCTTAAATTTTAATTAGTCACACTTTTGTCTCAAAACCTCGGTTAGCGAGTTCATTGCACACTGTTTTGTCTTAAAAATCACTTAGTAACGGCTGTAAGGAAGTAGAGCGTTACAACTTGGTATCAGAGCGAGCCAAGGTTTATTGGTTCTGGAGATCGACCGAACATGTACGCTCGCTGTCAGTGACAAGCTCGACTCAGGGTTGGTTGGTATGAATGATTGACATGTTTGAATATATGTTTGAATGCCCTGTTTGCCTGCTTATTTACATGGAGCATGAGAAATGAGTTGACATGTGCAGGAGATATTGTTGGGCTGGGCCCTTGATTATTGCATGTTGAGATTGATGCATGCTGAATGACTTTATTATGCATATGGATGAATATTAGCATAATGGTTCGCATATTGAGTGTATGTGGTTAATTTTCTGGATTAAATTCATATGTATATCTGTATATTGGCTTGTATGAAGCATGATGAGCATGGATATACTTAGTGGTGATAAATCTGGTAGCTAAATGTATATCATTGTGGATTTGAACTAGTATATGCTTGTGTGTGCATTATACCTGTGGATATTTGGACCTAGTGGTGGTTTGGTTCAGAGTAGGGACCACAGAGTTCAGGAGTTGGTCGGTTTTGACGGATGAACTCGAGTTGTTGGTTCCTAGAAAGGTTTGGGGACCTGATATTGTGTTGAAAAGGGGGTTTCTAGATGTAAGTTGGAGTTGAGATCTCCAGTTATCCCTGAAAGTAGCAGCAGAGAGTCACTAGTGTGTGAGTAAGCTGCGGAGTTTGTTAGTTGAGATGGGATAGAAGAACAGCGGATTTTCTCTGGGGAATAGCTGATTTAGATGTTTCGACAGTAAGGTTACCAGTGTTGGTTTGCTGTGAGGTATGGACAGAAAAGGGTATAATATGAAAGGCTTAAAGGGTATTATCCTCGGGTGTTGAGGAGAGTACAGGCTGACAAGGAAATTATCAATAGACGGGCAGAGTTAATTCCACCCTTGGTTAAGAGGATGAGAGAGATCCCGATTAGAGGGCTGCGTTAAATGTTGAAGCAGAGAGATGCCTGGATTTGGTACTCGGGATGAGGTACTGACTCAATGGGTTGGGAAGAACCTAGATGATGATTGTTAGAAAGGATTATAAGACATGATTTGAACCGTGGAGACGGGTGGACTTATAAGTTTGGCTTGGACTGTTGGGGGTAACAACAGTGTAAATCAATGGGTTTGGTAAATTGGATAATTCATTTGGGAATTTATACTGACGGATGTATCCGGAATTGGATGGCGACCCATTTAAGGATATGAGATCTGGAATAGTCTAGGGAATTTGGGCCGCCCTGATATAAGGAATTATCGTATGTATGTGGATGGCGGAGAGGGCCATGATGTCGAGGAACTGATGGTTGATGATTAGATCATGAGTGCTAGAGCCGCAAGGGCAGTGCTTCCTTTGATGGAATTAGTAAAGATAGATTCGGGACAATCAAGTTAAAAGAACCCCGGATAGGGTTGTGGCTTCTGGAATTGCCAAGAAAGGGGAGAGGTCTGGTTGAAAGGATGGTACTTTTATTTGATAGAACGCAGCAAGGTTGGATTCACGATTGTTGAGGTAGAAGGACCCCAGACAGTGCTTGGGCACCTAATTTGAGATTTGAAAGAAGCTTGATTGCTAAGGTGGTTGTCGAGCTGGCGACAGGAACCAGGGAGGTTAGTTAGTATGCGCATGGGGGAGAGGATGCCACCTGAGAGGAGGTCAGGTGAGGACTTCTACATAGAATGACTCGATATGTTGGGATGGATTTCCCATGGTGAGGGAACGGAGAACCAGAGTGCAGCGATACATTCAAAGTTCGAGGCTGAGTCCTCAAGGGTGAGTATTTAACTGACGAGCTTATGCTTTGGTCATATAGCGAACTGGAAGGATTTGGTGTTGAGAATGCTCCGAGAGGGTGATGGACATAGAGAGGTTGCCTCAATGGTGCCATTCGAGAGGCTGAGGACAGTGATACTTATTGAGAAGGAATTAGAAACTCTGGCAGATGGATTGCTGAGGATATCATCTGGAGTACGTAAAGGAGACAGAGCTGATCAGTGGGAAAATTACGTGGGTATGTAAAGAAAGATTTAGGGGATACTTCAAGGTCAGACTACAGATAGGATTGGTATAAGGAATGTTGTAAAAGACGGTTTTGGCCGACAGAAAGTCTATTGAAGCGATCGAAGGAATCTGAGCCTGGTGTAGCCAGTGTGCTATACTGCGGGGATTGTTGGCATCGTCAGGTTAGAACAAGAGTTTAATGTTGGATACAAGACGGGACGATGTCCCCAAGAGTTGATCTACGACCTAGTTATTACCAGTTGGAAACCAAGGATAAAGACTTTTCGTGAAGTGATTAGGTTGCACCGGGTAGGGTGTGAGGAATTGGTAACAAGGATTCTGGAACGGTTCAAGCTGCAGCAGCACAGGTAAGTTCTTTAGGCGGAGAATGCGTGAACGATATGGGCAAGTCCCCTTCAAGCTCACGAGCAGTGCATGTGGATTACTCCCAGACGGAAATGGTGAGCAACTGATAATTATGCTGAAGACGTTAGTACCCAGAAGGCAGAGTCTCAGGTAAGGTTCTACGGAGTGTTAGTTGGGTGTCGTCAGGAGTTCTCAGATTAGAGTTACGAGAAGAAAGGACAGGTAAGAGAAGAATTGATCTGAAGCCGCAAAGAAGCTAATGAAGAGCGTCTGAAGAATTGAAGGCATAACGAGGCTGGTAAGCGTGTCATCTATTGCACAAGCATCTCCGGGGACAACTACATCAGAGATGAGGAGAACAGTAAAACTTGAGGTTAGACGGACTGAGTGGTGTCAAATCAAAAAGAAATTCAGAAGACAAGGTAAGAATTGATTAATATCTGGTAATGCTGGAATGTGTGTGTGTTATGGTTAAGTTAAGAGTGGTGGCATAAAGGACTTGATCCATGATGAGGTACTTGAGTGTTGGGTATTAGTAAGAAGGTTAACGTTGAGACCCAGATGCGGTGAAAAGTAACAGACGGACGACCAGTGTTTGAAATCCTCGATTGAGCGAGGGGAGTTATAGTTGGAGGCGGAACTCCTAACTGAGAGGTGTGTGTCAGTCAAGGAATAGCGCCTTAGATTGTAATGGAGGATACAAGGCAACGACTGAGATCTGCGTAACGTTAGCAGGTATGATTAGCTGGTGAGTGTCACTGAGCTATGGAATCCGAAGTGACGGCTTTGGTTGAAGCAGGAAAGGACCCTGCTAAGGTGGTACAAGTTGGGATACCAGGAATGGATGAAGGATCCAATTAGATTTGTTTTATGAACGAGAATTCTGAATGGATATCATTCCACCCCCTAGGGTACGTCGTACCGGGAGGGTCGAGCGGGTGTCGGAATCTAGTGTTTTCCTTTGGACCCTGAGGGGTTAGGTGATGTGGTAGTGTATCACGGGAATAGGCCACTTTGGACCTTGAGTAAAGTGATTGGACATGAAAAGTTTTAACTCGGTGGTTTGAGTTAATGTAGTTGGTTCAGGTGAACTGGTAGTAGGGTAAAACGCCGATGATACGGAATTGAGACCCAAGAGTATTTTAAATTTTGGAATGGGTCTAGAGAACAAAAAAGAACAGAGTGGGAACCTGGAATTATCAGTTGATTGCAAGTGGAATGGCAGCCTGAAAGTTATCGGATATCTAAAGAATTGAGCGCTGAATAGGCGAATATTTGAGGTATTAAGGGAAGTGTAATCCCTGGTAAGTTAGTCGTGGTGGCAGTTGCTGGTGTCTTGTTAATGTAACGCGACATAGGGCTTGGTAAGAGGTGAAGGATAGTGAATTCTGCGGTTTGGCTTTAGTTCAGAGAGAAAGCCAAAGAGGTCGTTGAAACTTCTTAAGGCAGGAGTGTCTGCCTATTTGAAAGATTAAAGAGCTGGTAAATTGCTAATTTATGAGGAAATAAAGTTCTGGAAGGAAAGAGTTGCGTCTCTGCGTAATAACAGACGAGGATCTGTAAGGTGTTCAGAGAGGGAAGGGAGAGTTCTGACTCTTCATTCACCTTAGCATTCCGAAGTTGTACTAAGGGTAAGGCCAGCGGGGCGTACAAGTTAGTCCCACCTAGTAAAGGTGACGACGTTTGAGTATCTCTGGAATCAGGATTAAGACAATGAATTGGTCATTGTAACCTAGGCAGACCCTGGGCTTCGGCAGGGTTGCGGTGTAACGAGAGGCTATCGAGAGTATGGCTATTAGACAAGATCTTGTGGGGCAAGATTGTTACTCTTGTAAGAGTGTAGTTGGAAAGTAAAGTAAAGGCGGTGGACCTTGGAAGTTATGGTCAGAGTTGTGGGTTTATTGACTGATGTGTTTGGATAAATTTCGAGGAAGAAATTTTATGAGGAGGGGATAGTTGTAACGACCCAAATCCGCTATTAAGGCTTAAGGGCCTTGATTAGCGTGCCAGGAGGGCATGATGGAATTTATGTGTGATTTTAATGATTTAAATGCATGGTTATGATTTAAAGCATGTTATATGACCATTTGTTTATCTGAGATGCATGACTATGTATGTTAGTATGCATGTAGGCCCGGATCGTGTTAGAAGGGCATAATTGTAATTTTGGCCATGTTGGGCATAACTGCATTGATATGTGATGATTGTTGAGACCACAGTGGTATGTGGGTGTATCAGTGATTTGTGACTCGAGGCGATCCCAGTGAGCAGGCTAGCGGAAAGTCTTAGCGGGAATTTATACCCGGCTCGGGGCGAGCCTGGGGGTATGAACAGGAATTCAGAGAAATAGATTGAGATTTATTTTGATGATGGGGGATAATTATTTGGTGATTTATCAGGTATTGGGAAGCAACGGGAAAATATTAGAGACACTTGAGGATTATCGGGAATTGGGTAAATGACTAAAATGGCCCTACTTGGGAAAAAGGGTTTAGAATTAATAGGGAGGGCATTTTGGTCAATTGGATTTTGAAGATAGAATAAATGAGGCTTTATACACTTAGTGGATTTTGTAGAATAGAGTAAAGGGGCTGAAAAAGAAAGGTAAAAGGAATGAAAGAAAAGAGAGAAAACTGATGGGTTTTCTAAGGGATCGGTTTGGGGGTTCTAGCACCTCTTCTCTTCATTTTTTTCTTGAGGTCAAGCTCAGTGGGGAGCTAGGATAGGCTGAGCATCAAGAATCTTAAGGTTACACTTGAATACTTGGCAAGGATTAGCAAGAACATCTGAAACTTGAGGTAAGTTCTTGAGGATTTTAGTTTTAGGGCTTTAGTGGTTTTGAGCTGTGTTTTTGAGCTAAATGGATGGGACTTTTGGGGAAAAGCAGGTCAAGCTTTGATGATGATCAAGCTAAGGAGGCCTAGGGTTGAATCAAGGTCGAAATTGCATTAATGGTATGATTTCTAAGACTCTATCTTTGTGGTTTACATGAATTTCTGGTTTAGGGTTGTTCATGGTAGATTTTGAGTTGTTGGGTTGCTTGAGCTTGGGATTGAGTTCTTGGGATGCTTGGGATGAGTGTGAGGTGTGTATAAGTTTGTTTTTGGGCTTGGGAAAGACTTGGACAAGTTTGGAGTTGAAATGAGAGAAGAAAATCGCAAGAGGCGATTTTTGGTTTTGGCTGCCTGCAACTAGCGCTACAGCGCTAGTCTTTGGGCGCTGTAGCGCTAGGCCTTCTTTCTGGGGAGGTGCTGATTCTGCTTGAAGCGCTATAGCGCTCTCTTTTGAGCGCTGTAGCGCTACCCTGCGCCCAGAATGGGGTTTTTGGGCTATTTGTGAGAGATTTTGACCTAGGGTTCGGGGTTCGGCTCCGCCACCTTGTTTTGTGGATCTAGGACTTCCCGGGGGGGGGGGGGGGGGGGCTCGGGATTGGTCCCAAGGCTAGGTTTTCGGACTTGGGGTTCGGTGTTGACTTTGACCTATGTTTGTGCCTAGGTGTGCGCTAAGGCTCGAGTGGGATCGTGCTCAAGGAGTCAGGTGATTTTAACTATCGAATTGTCAGGTAAGAAAACTATAACACCCGTAGGATGGGGCGTGGGCCCATCGTGTGATTGCGGGGCACGACCCTATATTGCATGTTTCATGATGAGATGATTGCCGGGCGTGGCCCTATACTGCATTACATGTTAGGGTGCAGATTTAATTGAATTAGCATTTGTTTGAATGTTGCTTGATTTATGCTATGTGTGATTATGATGAAATGAACGGCAAGGGCCGAGTGCGGCGTAGGCCGGGTACGGCCGTGGGGTCGAAAGTAACACACAGCACATGGGATGCTTATATTCAGGGTGGGACCCAAGGGATACATGAGTTATCCTCGCGGTGAGAACCGAAACCCCAGGCTTTGGTAAGGCCTCGGGGGCGGCGCGGCCGTACTTGTTTATTATGATGGTTTTCCTATTTATCAGTGAATTATGCCAGTGATATTATTATTTGCATATGTTATGTTCTGCATGAGTTTTCTTGCTGGGCTTCGGCTCACGGGTGCTCTGTGTTGCAGGTAAGGGCAATGGCTGAGTCAACCAACCATGAGTACGGAGAGCGTGAAGCGACGCGTACATGTTTGGCCTGCCCGACTGCTTTGGTTGGGGGTTTATTTGAAAATGGCTGTAAAAATCTATGATTTTATGATTTATCAACTGTAAACTTATTTCAAGATGTAAATAGTTTTCAAACCTTATTTGGGGATCCCAAATGTTTAATACTAGCAGTTTTAAATGAAACGACGCATTTTCTAAGATTACAGCCTTAAATTTTAATTAGTCACACTTTTGTCTCAAAACCTCGGTTAGCGAGTTCATTGCACACTGTTTTGTCTTAAAAATCACTTAGTAACGGCTCTAAGGAAGTAGAGCGTTACAACTTGGTATCAGAGCGAGCCAAGGTTTATTGGTTCTGGAGATCGACCGAACATGTACGCTCGCTGTCAGTGACAAGCTCGACTCAGGGTTGGTTGGTATGAATGATTGACATGTTTGAATATATGTTTGAATGCCCTGTTTGCCTGCTTATTTACATGGAGCATGAGAAATGAGTTGACATGTGCAGGAGATATTGTTGGGCTGGGCCCTTGATTATTGCATGTTGAGATTGATGCATGCTGAATGACTTTATTATGCATATGGATGAATATTAGCATAATGGTTCGCATATTGAGTGTATGTGGTTAATTTTCTGGATTAAATTCATATGTATATCTGTATATTGGCTTGTATGAAGCATGATGAGCATGGATATACTTAGTGGTGATAAATCTGGTAGCTAAATGTATATCATTGTGGATTTGAACTAGTATATGCTTGTGTGTGCATTATACCTGTGGATATTTGGACCTAGTGGTGGTTTGGTTCAGAGTAGGGACCACAGAGTTCAGGAGTTGGTCGGTTTTGACGGATGAACTCGAGTTGTTGGTTCCTAGAAAGGTTTGGGGACCTGATATTGTGTTGAAAAGGGGGTTTCTAGATGTAAGTTGGAGTTGAGATCTCCAGTTATCCCTGAAAGTAGCAGCAGAGAGTCACTAGTGTGTGAGTAAGCTGCGGAGTTTGTTAGTTGAGATGGGATAGAAGAACAGCGGATTTTCTCTGGGGAATAGCTGATTTAGATGTTTCGACAGTAAGGTTACCAGTGTTGGTTTGCTGTGAGGTATGGACAGAAAAGGGTATAATATGAAAGGCTTAAAGGGTATTATCCTCGGGTGTTGAGGAGAGTACAGGCTGACAAGGAAATTATCAATAGACGGGCAGAGTTAATTCCACCCTTGGTTAAGAGGATGAGAGAGATCCCGATTAGAGGGCTGCGTTAAATGTTGAAGCAGAGAGATGCCTGGATTTGGTACTCGGGATGAGGTACTGACTCAATGGGTTGGGAAGAACCTAGATGATGATTGTTAGAAAGGATTATAAGACATGATTTGAACCGTGGAGACGGGTGGACTTATAAGTTTGGCTTGGACTGTTGGGGGTAACAACAGTGTAAATCAATGGGTTTGGTAAATTGGATAATTCATTTGGGAATTTATACTGACGGATGTATCCGGAATTGGATGGCGACCCATTTAAGGATATGAGATCTGGAATAGTCTAGGGAATTTGGGCCGCCCTGATATAAGGAATTATCGTATGTATGTGGATGGCGGAGAGGGCCATGATGTCGAGGAACTGATGGTTGATGATTAGATCATGAGTGCTAGAGCCGCAAGGGCAGTGCTTCCTTTGATGGAATTAGTAAAGATAGATTCGGGACAATCAAGTTAAAAGAACCCCGGATAGGGTTGTGGCTTCTGGAATTGCCAAGAAAGGGGAGAGGTCTGGTTGAAAGGATGGTACTTTTATTTGATAGAACGCAGCAAGGTTGGATTCACGATTGTTGAGGTAGAAGGACCCCAGACAGTGCTTGGGCACCTAATTTGAGATTTGAAAGAAGCTTGATTGCTAAGGTGGTTGTCGAGCTGGCGACAGGAACCAGGGAGGTTAGTTAGTATGCGCATGGGGGAGAGGATGCCACCTGAGAGGAGGTCAGGTGAGGACTTCTACATAGAATGACTCGATATGTTGGGATGGATTTCCCATGGTGAGGGAACGGAGAACCAGAGTGCAGCGATACATTCAAAGTTCGAGGCTGAGTCCTCAAGGGTGAGTATTTAACTGACGAGCTTATGCTTTGGTCATATAGCGAACTGGAAGGATTTGGTGTTGAGAATGCTCCGAGAGGGTGATGGACATAGAGAGGTTGCCTCAATGGTGCCATTCGAGAGGCTGAGGACAGTGATACTTATTGAGAAGGAATTAGAAACTCTGGCAGATGGATTGCTGAGGATATCATCTGGAGTACGTAAAGGAGACAGAGCTGATCAGTGGGAAAATTACGTGGGTATGTAAAGAAAGATTTAGGGGATACTTCAAGGTCAGACTACAGATAGGATTGGTATAAGGAATGTTGTAAAAGACGGTTTTGGCCGACAGAAAGTCTATTGAAGCGATCGAAGGAATCTGAGCCTGGTGTAGCCAGTGTGCTATACTGCGGGGATTGTTGGCATCGTCAGGTTAGAACAAGAGTTTAATGTTGGATACAAGACGGGACGATGTCCCCAAGAGTTGATCTACGACCTAGTTATTACCAGTTGGAAACCAAGGATAAAGACTTTTCGTGAAGTGATTAGGTTGCACCGGGTAGGGTGTGAGGAATTGGTAACAAGGATTCTGGAACGGTTCAAGCTGCAGCAGCACAGGTAAGTTCTTTAGGCGGAGAATGCGTGAACGATATGGGCAAGTCCCCTTCAAGCTCACGAGCAGTGCATGTGGATTACTCCCAGACGGAAATGGTGAGCAACTGATAATTATGCTGAAGACGTTAGTACCCAGAAGGCAGAGTCTCAGGTAAGGTTCTACGGAGTGTTAGTTGGGTGTCGTCAGGAGTTCTCAGATTAGAGTTACGAGAAGAAAGGACAGGTAAGAGAAGAATTGATCTGAAGCCGCAAAGAAGCTAATGAAGAGCGTCTGAAGAATTGAAGGCATAACGAGGCTGGTAAGCGTGTCATCTATTGCACAAGCATCTCCGGGGACAACTACATCAGAGATGAGGAGAACAGTAAAACTTGAGGTTAGACGGACTGAGTGGTGTCAAATCAAAAAGAAATTCAGAAGACAAGGTAAGAATTGATTAATATCTGGTAATGCTGGAATGTGTGTGTGTTATGGTTAAGTTAAGAGTGGTGGCATAAAGGACTTGATCCATGATGAGGTACTTGAGTGTTGGGTATTAGTAAGAAGGTTAACGTTGAGACCCAGATGCGGTGAAAAGTAACAGACGGACGACCAGTGTTTGAAATCCTCGATTGAGCGAGGGGAGTTATAGTTGGAGGCGGAACTCCTAACTGAGAGGTGTGTGTCAGTCAAGGAATAGCGCCTTAGATTGTAATGGAGGATACAAGGCAACGACTGAGATCTGCGTAACGTTAGCAGGTATGATTAGCTGGTGAGTGTCACTGAGCTATGGAATCCGAAGTGACGGCTTTGGTTGAAGCAGGAAAGGACCCTGCTAAGGTGGTACAAGTTGGGATACCAGGAATGGATGAAGGATCCAATTAGATTTGTTTTATGAACGAGAATTCTGAATGGATATCATTCCACCCCCTAGGGTACGTCGTACCGGGAGGGTCGAGCGGGTGTCGGAATCTAGTGTTTTCCTTTGGACCCTGAGGGGTTAGGTGATGTGGTAGTGTATCACGGGAATAGGCCACTTTGGACCTTGAGTAAAGTGATTGGACATGAAAAGTTTTAACTCGGTGGTTTGAGTTAATGTAGTTGGTTCAGGTGAACTGGTAGTAGGGTAAAACGCCGATGATACGGAATTGAGACCCAAGAGTATTTTAAATTTTGGAATGGGTCTAGAGAATAAAAAAGAACAGAGTGGGAACCTGGAATTATCAGTTGATTGCAAGTGGAATGGCAGCCTGAAAGTTATCGGATATCTAAAGAATTGAGCGCTGAATAGGCGAATATTTGAGGTATTAAGGGAAGTGTAATCCCTGGTAAGTTAGTCGTGGTGGCAGTTGCTGGTGTCTTGTTAATGTAACGCGACATAGGGCTTGGTAAGAGGTGAAGGATAGTGAATTCTGCGGTTTGGCTTTAGTTCAGAGAGAAAGCCAAAGAGGTCGTTGAAACTTCTTAAGGCAGGAGTGTCTGCCTATTTGAAAGATTAAAGAGCTGGTAAATTGCTAATTTATGAGGAAATAAAGTTCTGGAAGGAAAGAGTTGCGTCTCTGCGTAATAACAGACGAGGATCTGTAAGGTGTTCAGAGAGGGAAGGGAGAGTTCTGACTCTTCATTCACCTTAGCATTCCGAAGTTGTACTAAGGGTAAGGCCAGCGGGGCGTACAAGTTAGTCCCACCTAGTAAAGGTGACGACGTTTGAGTATCTCTGGAATCAGGATTAAGACAATGAATTGGTCATTGTAACCTAGGCAGACCCTGGGCTTCGGCAGGGTTGCGGTGTAACGAGAGGCTATCGAGAGTATGGCTATTAGACAAGATCTTGTGGGGCAAGATTGTTACTCTTGTAAGAGTGTAGTTGGAAAGTAAAGTAAAGGCGGTGGACCTTGGAAGTTATGGTCAGAGTTGTGGGTTTATTGACTGATGTGTTTGGATAAATTTCGAGGAAGAAATTTTATGAGGAGGGGATAGTTGTAACGACCCAAATCCGCTATTAAGGCTTAAGGGCCTTGATTAGCGTGCCAGGAGGGCATGATGGAATTTATGTGTGATTTTAATGATTTAAATGCATGGTTATGATTTAAAGCATGTTATATGACCATTTGTTTATCTGAGATGCATGACTATGTATGTTAGTATGCATGTAGGCCCGGATCGTGTTAGAAGGGCATAATTGTAATTTTGGCCATGTTGGGCATAACTGCATTGATATGTGATGATTGTTGAGACCACAGTGGTATGTGGGTGTATCAGTGATTTGTGACTCGAGGCGATCCCAGTGAGCAGGCTAGCGGAAAGTCTTAGCGGGAATTTATACCCGGCTCGGGGCGAGCCTGGGGGTATGAACAGGAATTCAGAGAAATAGATTGAGATTTATTTTGATGATGGGGGATAATTATTTGGTGATTTATCAGGTATTGGGAAGCAACGGGAAAATATTAGAGACACTTGAGGATTATCGGGAATTGGGTAAATGACTAAAATGGCCCTACTTGGGAAAAAGGGTTTAGAATTAATAGGGAGGGCATTTTGGTCAATTGGATTTTGAAGATAGAATAAATGAGGCTTTATACACTTAGTGGATTTTGTAGAATAGAGTAAAGGGGCTGAAAAAGAAAGGTAAAAGGAATGAAAGAAAAGAGAGAAAACTGATGGGTTTTCTAAGGGATCGGTTTGGGGGTTCTAGCACCTCTTCTCTTCATTTTTTTCTTGAGGTCAAGCTCAGTGGGGAGCTAGGATAGGCTGAGCATCAAGAATCTTAAGGTTACACTTGAATACTTGGCAAGGATTAGCAAGAACATCTGAAACTTGAGGTAAGTTCTTGAGGATTTTAGTTTTAGGGCTTTAGTGGTTTTGAGCTGTGTTTTTGAGCTAAATGGATGGGACTTTTGGGGAAAAGCAGGTCAAGCTTTGATGATGATCAAGCTAAGGAGGCCTAGGGTTGAATCAAGGTCGAAATTGCATTAATGGTATGATTTCTAAGACTCTATCTTTGTGGTTTACATGAATTTCTGGTTTAGGGTTGTTCATGGTAGATTTTGAGTTGTTGGGTTGCTTGAGCTTGGGATTGAGTTCTTGGGATGCTTGGGATGAGTGTGAGGTGTGTATAAGTTTGTTTTTGGGCTTGGGAAAGACTTGGACAAGTTTGGAGTTGAAATGAGAGAAGAAAATCGCAAGAGGCGATTTTTGGTTTTGGCTGCCTGCAACTAGCGCTACAGCGCTAGTCTTTGGGCGCTGTAGCGCTAGGCCTTCTTTCTGGGGAGGTGCTGATTCTGCTTGAAGCGCTATAGCGCTCTCTTTTGAGCGCTGTAGCGCTACCCTGCGCCCAGAATGGGGTTTTTGGGCTATTTGTGAGAGATTTTGACCTAGGGTTCGGGGTTCGGCTCCGCCACCTTGTTTTGTGGATCTAGGACTTCCCGGGGGGGGGGGGGGGCTCGGGATTGGTCCCAAGGCTAGGTTTTCGGACTTGGGGTTCGGTGTTGACTTTGACCTATGTTTGTGCCTAGGTGTGCGCTAAGGCTCGAGTGGGATCGTGCTCAAGGAGTCAGGTGATTTTAACTATCGAATTGTCAGGTAAGAAAACTATAACACCCGTAGGATGGGGCGTGGGCCCATCGTGTGATTGCGGGGCACGACCCTATATTGCATGTTTCATGATGAGATGATTGCCGGGCGTGGCCCTATACTGCATTACATGTTAGGGTGCAGATTTAATTGAATTAGCATTTGTTTGAATGTTGCTTGATTTATGCTATGTGTGATTATGATGAAATGAACGGCAAGGGCCGAGTGCGGCGTAGGCCGGGTACGGCCGTGGGGTCGAAAGTAACACACAGCACATGGGATGCTTATATTCAGGGTGGGACCCAAGGGATACATGAGTTATCCTCGCGGTGAGAACCGAAACCCCAGGCTTTGGTAAGGCCTCGGGGGCGGCGCGGCCGTACTTGTTTATTATGATGGTTTTCCTATTTATCAGTGAATTATGCCAGTGATATTATTATTTGCATATGTTATGTTCTGCATGAGTTTTCTTGCTGGGCTTCGGCTCACGGGTGCTCTGTGTTGCAGGTAAGGGCAATGGCTGAGTCAACCAACCATGAGTACGGAGAGCGTGAAGCGACGCGTACATGTTTGGCCTGCCCGACTGCTTTGGTTGGGGGTTTATTTGAAAATGGCTGTAAAAATCTATGATTTTATGATTTATCAACTGTAAACTTATTTCAAGATGTAAATAGTTTTCAAACCTTATTTTGGGATCCCAAATGTTTAATACTAGCAGTTTTAAATGAAACGACGCATTTTCTAAGATTACAGCCTTAAATTTTAATTAGTCACACTTTTGTCTCAAAACCTCGGTTAGCGAGTTCATTGCACACTGTTTTGTCTTAAAAATCACTTAGTAACGGCTCTAAGGAAGTAGAGCGTTACACTGAAGCAGATCATGCTCAAAATGGCCGGGTGGCAGGGCCACAAATCTCACTCAGAAGACGAAGAACTGGAGCCCTGTGCTCCTCACATTATTGAGGCCCCTCTATCACAAGGCTTCAAAATTCTGACCATGCTGCCCTATGATGGTTGTAACGCCCTACTATCTTAGAGCCGTTACTAAGTGAGTTTAAAACACAACTGTGCAACTAACTGACTCTACGAGGTTTTCAAAGACCAAAAGTGTGACTAAACAGAAGTTAAAGCTGTAATCTTTGAAAATACTTAGTTTCATTGAAAACTTTAAGTATCAACGTCTGGGATCCCTAAAATAAGGTTTACAAAATATTTACAACTCAAAAATAGATTTATACTTGATTGACTATCAAAAGAACAAGTTAATACAGCCATATTCAAAATGCCCCCAACCAAAGCAGTCGGGCAGGCCGAACATGTACGCACCGCCCCCACGCTCTCCATACTCATGGCTGGTTGACTGACACCTTGCTTTTACCTGCAACATAGAGCACCCGTGAGCCGAATCCCAGCAAGAAAACTCATACAGTAAATAACATATGCATATAATATAATTAACATATAACCCACTGATAACCAGGAAAACCATCAGACTGAACAAACACGGCCATGCCGCCCCGGAGGCCTTACCAAAGCCTGGGGTCTCGGTCCTTACCGTAAGGATAACTTATGTATCCATTGGGTCCCACCCTGACTATAAGCACTCCATGTGCTAAGTGTTACTTCCGGCCCCACGGTCGTTCTCAGCCTTCGCCGCTCTCGGCCTTAGCCGTTCATTTCACTATAATCACACATATAGTACATCTCGAAATAATAATTCAATCATATAATAATTCATTTAAGGTTATACATTAACACGTAATACAATCTAGGACCATGCCCTGCAATAACATTATGGGCCCATCCCCTGTTCTCGGGTGCTACAGTTTTCTTACCTGTATTCTGAGCTTTCTGATCCACTAAAGCCGCGAGCACGGTCCTCTAACCCGAGCTTTTCCAAAGACCTAGTCACAACACGTATAAAACATCCTTTAATACTAATCAATTCAAAACCACTTCCCGGGACCAATTCCACACTCTCGGGACTCCCAAATTCCTAAAACAATTCATTGGAAACATCCCCCGAACCCTCGGAGCAAAAGCTCAAAATTGCAAATTTCATGTCCTGAAAATGGCCTAGCACCGCGGCGCTGCCCAAGAGGGCCGCGGTACCCAGCAAGTCAGAGAGCCCCCCTTGCCTGGAAGCAGCCTCGCGCCGCGGCGCCCAAGAATAGGGTTGCGGCGCTCCTTCGCGAACCCAGATTTTCTGGGTTTTCTCTTGCATTTTTCCCGAGCTACAATCATCCCAAACAAATACCTAAACCCCAAGATCAATTTAAAACTTCATGTGAACCATCTAACAACCCATAAACACTAGTATCAAGATCAAAACACCATCTAACCCAAAGATCCACCCTTTGATTTCTAATTTCAGCAACTCAACCCAAAACTTTAAAAACTTAACTCATGCTTTAGATTTCTCAAATCAAAACAGAAACAAATCTTAAATGTGCATAAAATCCTTACCTCAAGTGGAGAATTCACCCAAAAGCTTCCTTGATCTCCTCTTAAACTCCCACTTCAGCCCCTTCTACTCTTCTTCTTCTTTTTCTTCTTCTTGCCCTAGCTTTTTCTTTCTTCTAGTTTTTCTTCTCTTCAATTTTTATCAAAACCAACAAGTGACCCAATGCCCAAACCGTGTACCCCAATATCTCAGCTGAAAATTGTCTAAATCCCTTGCCAAATGACCACTTTACCCCTTCCTAATAGTCCTTCCTAACTAAACCTTCAAGGGCACTCAAGTCCTTTCACTTCTATTCAATTCTACCATTTTCCATCTAAAACTTGTTACTCAAAGCAGTTACACAGGTTACTCAATCGCCAAAAACTATAACCTTCAGTTCTCAATTCAACTTACAAAATTCCTAAAGTACCCCTAGGCTCCTTCCGAGCCTGGTACAAAATCCCGTTGCGACTTTTAGACTTACTAGCTCACTAGGACCGTCTCGACGCGTGCGTCACAATAAAAACTCCACACTCGCGTGTTACAAATCACATCATACAATTATCACATTTATGCCCTCAACGGGCTAAAATTACTAGTTTACCCCTAACATACAAACGGGGCCCACAAGCATAAATATACCCCCTAAACATGCATTACTAATCACATATTCATTCAAATTCATATATTATCATGTAAATTCATTTATTGCCCTCCAGGCACGCTAAACAAGGTCTTAAACCTTATTAGCAACTTGGGGTGTTACAATGGTGGCTGGGACCCCACAGACCACTTGTCTAAGTTCAACATATTAATGTCAGTGCATTGCGTCTCCGATGACGTGAAGTGTCATGTTTTCCCGATCACCTTGACGAGACCAACAGATGAATGGTTCAAGAAGCTCCGACCATGATCCTTTCAATCGTGGCATCAATTGTCGTCTTCCTTCTGAAGATAATTCATAGGAGTTTGGGAGGTGAGCTTCAAGGTCAATGCCCTGGCTAACATAAAACAAGGGGCCTCCGAGACTCCCAAGGCATAGATCAAACACTTCAAGGAGGAAGTAGTGAGAACCAAGAAAGTTGACGATGGACAACAATTGATGGCATTAAAAGCAGACATCCGCGCGAGGTCCCCGCTTTGGAATTACCTCCAGCAGAGGGGATGCCGATGACTCGATGGCTTCATTCGCCGAGGATAAGAATATATCAGCTGGGAGGATGCCCAGATTGGGGCATTCGGAGTACTCGCCACTTTCCCTACTTCAACTACGCCTGGCCCCGTGGCTTTAGGAATCCAATATTCCCCTTACGCTCCCATATAATCAGGCTTGGGGGAAGTCCAACCCAACCAAAGTGTTCCACCTTCCAGTTTTAGTGCCATGCCCACTCCTGGATTCAGCATGGCTCCAGTAGGACACGAGGCGGCGTCCACTGGGTATAGTGCTTTTCAGCCTGCATTCAGTGCCAGAGTTTGGGATGGGTAAAATAGCCTTTTGGCAGGGGTTTAGATACCTTCAGCTGAGGGAAAAAGTGATTCACGTTTTATACTTAGCCATATTCTGATCTTGCTGAAATTGGAAGAAAACCTAGAGGAGAAAAGGAAAAAAACTAAGGGCAAGAAGGAAGGGAAGAAGGGAAAATCTCTTGGGATCAAGAAGGGGATTAAAGCTAGGAAACTTAGAGGAGTATTCAGCATATTGAGGTAAGTAAATTATGTGCATATGTTGTAAAATTCAGTTAAGAATATCATGGAATTGAGAATTGAGTTGTGTGTTTTGCTTGGTGAATTCTTGGGATGAATTGGGGATAGGTTCAGCTTGAGTTTGTGATTGAGCTTGGAATTTGATTGGGAAAGCAGCTCAAGGTTAAATTCTTGATTGAGGTAAGAGTTTCAAATATCTTTGAATTTTCGTATCTGATGTGGTTTAAGAATTTGGAAGCATGGTTTAAGTTTTTCAAGCTTTGGTTTAAGTTTTTGGCCTATTGGTTTAAGTTTCTGAAGTTTGAAACCAAAGTGTGGATTTTGGGTGTGATTGTGTGTTTGACCTTGTTGCTGATGTTTATAGGTTGTTAAATGGTTTATTTGAGGTTTCAAATTGGTTTTGAGGTTTAGGTATGTGTTTGGGTTGAATTGGAGGTGTTTTGGATCAGGGAAAATGCAGGGAAAACCTAGAAATCTGGGTTCGTGTAGGGGCGTCGCGGCGCAAGGCTGCATCAGGCAGCAGAGAAGTTTCTGGGCACTGCGGCCCTTGAAGGGTAGTGCTGCGGCGCTAGGCTATTTTCTGGGCAGGGAATTTTTGCATTTTAGGGCTTTTGCCCCGAGGGCTCGGGGGATGTTTCCGTTGTATTGTTTTGGGAAATTGGAGGTCCCGAGAGTACGGGATAGGTTCCGGGAAGTGGTTTTGGATTGGTTAGTATTAAAGGGTGTTTTATATGTGTTGTGACTAGGTTTTTGGAGAGGCTCAGGATAGAGGACCGTGCTCGTGACTTTGGTGCATTGTAAATCTTGGGATACAGGTAAGAAAACTGTAGTACCCGTAGAGCAGGGCATCGGCCCATAGTGTTGTTGCAGGGCACGGCCCCAGATTGTACTATATGCTAGGACATAGCCTTGATTGAACTGTTATATGCTTGAATGTTGTTTAAGTTAAGCTATATGTGGTTATAGCTGAATGAACGGCAAAGGAGCCAGAACGGCAAGGAGCCGGGAACGGAAAAAAGGCCGAGAACGGCAGTGGGGTCGAGAGTAACATTTGGCACGCGGAGTGCATACCACTTGGGTGAGACCCCAATGGATACATGGGATATCGTTATGGTGAGGACTGATATCCCAGGCTTTGGTAATGCTTCTGGGACGACATGGCCGTATATGTTTAGTCTGATGGACTATCTGTTTATCTGTGGATTATCTAATGTAAATGGTTATATAATATGCATATGTTATGTGCTGTGTGAGTTTTCTTGCTGGGCTTCGGCTCACGGGTGCTCTGTGTTGCAGGTAAGGGCAAGGAAAAAGTCAACCAGCCATGAGTACGGAGAGCGTGGGGCGACGCGTACATGTTTGGCCTGCCCGACTGCTTTGGTTGGGGCATTTTGAGAAATGGCTGTATTAAACTGTGATTTTGATAGTTAGTTATCTGTAAACCTATTTTGAGTTGTAAATATCTTATAAACCTTACTTTGGGATCCCAAACGTTAGACACTTGGAATTTTTAATGAAATAGGGTACTCTCAAAGATTACCACCTTAACTTTTTGTTTAATCACACTTTTGTTCTTAAAACCTCGTTTAGCGAGATAATTGCACATTTTAAACTCACTTAGTAACGACTCTAAGGTAGTAGGGCGTTACAATGGTAGTAGACTCAATCCCGAGCACCCTAGGTAAAATTCCCATGCTTAAAGTCCCAAAATCCCTTATGGGTCACAGCTCAAGCCACCATGTCGCGGCCCGCCCTCCATCTCCAGCATCCATCAGCTTTAGAGGGCCGCGGCTCACAAAGAACTATACCGCGGCCCGAACCCATCGAACCCAAAAAAACCACCATTTTTTACTCCTAAACATCACTCAAAACCACCCAAAACTATCCCAATTCCACAACTCAATTATCCCAAAACTTCTCACATGATTCCAGCAACACAACCCAGCTGAAACCTAGTCTAGAAACTCATTAAAAGCTCACTTCAATCTCTGAAACTCACTTACTCAAAAACATCAAAACCATTCATACAAACTTAGAATTTAAACTCTAAATTACGAATTGAAGCTTACCTTCTTTGATGAACCAACCTCCTTAACAATTTATGAGCTAAAACCCAAGCTTTCAAGCCTCAATTATGCCCTTCAACACCAAAGTTCATAAATACTTCAGAACCCAGCTATAACATAGAATTTTAATCACCATGAACAAATCTTATACCTTACCTTAACTCTAATTGAACTCCTAAGTTGAACACTGCTTTAATCCTCTAAAACTCTAGTTCAATCCACTGAATTCCAGCTGAGTTTTCTCCAAGTTTTCTGTAGTGCTCTTAGAGAGAGAAAGGGAGATAGAGGGAAGGTCGGTTCCTTGGTTTCCACTGAGTTCTGAGTTTCTATTTAGTCTATCCTTAGGTAATTAAGTTAATCTCGAGGCTCGGGGTACCGAAAATGTCCCCGAGGGAAAAATGTTAAAATTCCCCAGTATTCCCACCTAGACTTCCTAACCTCAAATATATCTCCAATTATTTATTTCCATAACCCACCTATATAACCATCCAATACTTAAAATACCCCTTGAGTTACCCAAAGTCAAGTATTAAGCCCCGTTGTGACTTTCCCGCTACCTAGCCCCCTAGGATCACCTCAAGTCGCATGTTGCAGATTCACCCACATAATAATGTGGTTCTCACAAATATAACATATAATCACATTAACATTTACATAACCATACAAGCATGCTTATCATGTAATCATGCATTAAATCAATAAATTAACACATAAACCAATTATGCCCTCCCGGCACACTAATCTAGGCCCTTAAGCCATATTAGTGATTTTGGGTCGTTACATCTGGGGACCATGAACCTATAATACAAAGCTCCAAAAAACTAGATTATTGATTAAACTCTTTAATATAATAATCTTATTTATTAATTCCATGATTACTCCACTATAAATATGAAATTGCACTCTAAGTATTTATAAAATTATATTTACAAAGTTTTCTCTTGTAGTTTATTGATATAATCAATTAATGTAGTTTTTTCCTCCATTTATTGGTTCGTTAATTAGAATTGTTCAAAACTACCATTTTACCCTTCTAAATACCTCTTGATCCTTAAGTACAATTAATTCACTAGCGAATAATTAATCTATAATCAAATTATAGATTTGAGCACAATAACTATTCAGTTCCAAATTTAACCCTTATGGGAACCAATATTCGATCCGTTAGGAAAGTATGGACTATGTTAATGTAAATCATGTTCCCAACCATTCATGATATTGAATCTCCAAAAAAAAGTCATCAGCCTCATTATAATAGGAAACCTTAACAAGTGAATCAAAAGATCCAATAAACATAAACATGAGTTCATGAATACTCGGGATTTTAGAATGTTATACAAATGATCATCTATTATGATAATAATTAAATCTGTATGTCAAACGGTAAGTTTATAATATAATTAATTCTCATCGGTTCTATCATATGTAACGACCCTCAAAATATACAAGACCAATCATGCGGAAATTTAAAACTTTTTACTTTTATCTCGTAGTACCGAAAATCCATATAAAAAACACATTTAAAAGATTGTGTGCGCACACTTTTAGTTAGCAAACGAAATTACAACTACTCTTTGATAGAGTTAAAGCAAAATAAATGTCATAAAAGAGATAACAAGCTCCCAATATTTCTTTTAAAAATGGTGTTCCATCAAAAACCTCCCCAGGTCGGGCCACATGTACATATCGACAAGTAGACTCCGGCGCTCACTGCTCCACTTTGCTTTTGCACTTACCTAAAACATGAAACAACTAGGTAAGAGAAAACGCTTAGTAAGAATAGCCTTGCACACAAAATATACTAAACCCAATAACGTGTTTCCCTAAGGTAGTTATCACTACCGATCATTAGAGTATTAGATAAATCCCAACCCTATAATAAAATTCAGAAACAATTGCCAAATTAGAATCAAATACTTTTATTGTACCTAGCAAACATCGTTACACATATCATATAACCTGCACTCAGAAAATCCTAGAATATTCAAGATATATAACACATATCATAACTAATAAATAAATCAACATCAAGGGATCCGGGCCTAAACCCGATTCCAACATTTAAGTCATGGCTCCAACCCGGACTATATTACCATTTTCCTGGCTCCAACCCAGACTATATTTTTACTATGTCTTGGCTCAAACCTGAACCATGTTACCATTGCCCTAGCTCCAATTCAGATTATATTACCATTGTCCTGGCTTCAACCCGGACTATATACTTACCATGTCCTGGCTCCAACCCAGAATATATACTTATCATGTCTTGGCTCCAACCCGGACTATCTTACGTTAGGGTTCTAGCTCCAACCCGATCCTACTTTCAATTTAGCCGCAGAATGCAAAAGCATTACAAGAGTAGGCATTAAGCATACCCTGGTCTTAATAACCCAAACAAAACTAGTGTAATCTACTACTACAAGCACACACTAGTATATTCATGTTGTAGCCAAGAAAGAGAAAGGCTAACTGGATCTTTAACACTGCTATTCGTTTTCCTTTTTCGCGATTACTGTAATTAATACAGTTTACTTGGATTAAACTATTACATACTCTTATAGCTAATATTCTATGATAGCTATATGCAATAACATTCTCTTAGAGACTCTACACGATAGCCTCTTATACACCTTACAATGTATAAGGCCAGATTTCGTTTTAGTCTTTACAGTATCATGAGGAAATCGGCCTCACCGCAACATGCTCTCTGTGTCATGCATATTAATATTCTTTAACTAGAGATCTTTCTTATCAGATAACTCGTATTTTGGTTTTTGGAAAAAGGAGTTCTACTCAACTCCTATCTTTAGAAAAATACCAACTTGCCGTCCTCTCACGAAAGTTTACCGTTTTCTATCATTTACCAAAATACCGCTTTTTGACCCTTTACAAATAATATATGACAATGTTATCTCATTCTCTTAAAGATTCTACAAAAGCCCAACTCCCATTGTTACCATTTTTATCCATAACCTAGGATCTCTTTCTACATTATATTTTAAAAGAAAGACAATTGGACCCTTAACTTAAAAATGGTAAAAAATCAACTTTTAAATTAACTCAAGCTGATTTGGGATTGGTTAAGTCTCCAAATCCTTAGTTGTCTTTACAAAGTATTATTTCTTTTCATTTCCAAAACATTACTTCTACTATTTAATTTAAGGGGTAAAATCTCCTTTTTAAACTTTTGCCCTAAGTTGAGTTTTGGACAAAAACCCTTAAGCTATCGTTCACATGTTCTGTGCCATAAGGATGGGAACTAGGCAAAAGCCTCACATCAAAACTTGCTTGAGGTTAAGAGAACTAACCTCCCAAAAATCATTTTTCGTTAAGGTTCGAAATTACAACCTTTCAGTTTTTAGGGAAAACTTAGAAAAATTATTTCTCTTAAACTGTGATACATTTTTCTCTAAAAATTTACAGAAGTCCTTATACATATCTTAAATAATTTATCTCAAAATTTCATAATTTTTGGGATGGTAAAACTCATTCAAATTTGTAAAGAAATCTGCGACATGCCTGTTGCCTAGGAGTTTTTCCCAGATTTTAAGGTAAGTTTGAAAATTCGTTTCTCTTACAGAGTAGTCCAGTTTTTTCTAAAATTTTACAGGAATCTTTATAAATTTATAAATTAGGTTCCTGAAAAATTTCATTATTTGTGGAATAATAAAACTCATAAAAATATTTAAAGCAATCTGGGCAGTGGTTGCTACCTAGAAGTTTTGTTTCCATATTCTAGGGAAAACTTTGAAAAATCATATCTCTTATACCTTAACACATTTTCCTCTATACTCTTACAGTGACCCTTATGCATGTTAAAAATAATACCCTACCAAATTTCATATATTTTTTATTAGTAAAACTTGTTCAAAAGTCACAACGATATGGACAGTGCTTGCTGCCCAGAAATTTTTCAGGTTTACATCAAAATGCCAAAACATTCATAAATTGGGTTTAAAAATACATTTTTTAGATTTCCAAAGTCTATCATCAAGTACTCACAAGGAAATATGCAACTACACAAATATTTTTCACAGATAGAGACACTAGAGTGCAATCTGACCCGTTGGATGCCAGAGCACAAAATTTTGGCAGCATGCATTTTTACTCAACCTAACATCAATAAGCACTTCTAGCATAACCCTAGCCACATGCATGCATGAAAATCATCATACCACACATAAATCTCAACCTTCAGCATAAAATAAGCTTAAAAACTATTGAAACACCATATACAACTAGATCTACAAGAATCACCACAAAAGATAAAGAACTCTACTATAGATTCTACCTTCTGAAGCCCTAGCTTTGAGATGTGTTCCTTAGCTCTTCAAAAACTTCCTTTGGTGCTCTAAACTCTCAAAAACAAGCCCCAAGTCCCACATGTATATTTTAAGAAAAGGATTAGGGTAGAAAGAAACTTAGATGAGGGACAAGAACATGCAAGCTCACAAAACCTCTTACCTTGCTTTATTTGATCCCAATGGTGCTCAACTTGGAGATCCAACTAGTAAGGCTTCTCTTGAACCCTAGAATACAAGAACAAGGCCATGCATGGCTTTTAGATCACATGCCTGCACAAGAAACCCTAGGGTTTTGGGTTTGAATAAGAAAGAGAAGAATGATTCACAGGAGAGGATTTCACTTTCCTTGAACTTGGGTTGCTTAGGGTTGAACACTAGCTTCAATGGAGTCTCTCATTGAGAGAGAAAGAGAGAGGAACAAAATGAGAGGGAGTGAGAGAGCCTCTGATTTTTATTTTTTAGAGTTAGAAAAAAAAATTGAAAAAGGGAAAGGGAAGAGGGTGCCTCGATTTTGGGGGAAAAATGGTAGAAAAAATTGTTTTGAGAAAAAAACAAAACAATGATTACACCCTTAGCTTGTGAAGGGTAAGACTCTTCCTATTCTCTTTGGGGTATGTGTCCTTGCTCTTGAGAGCCCTAGGACCTAGCCTTGCTGCCCCCTCCTCTCTCTCTCTACCCTTGGAAATTACTTTTATGCCATTGCATATTTTACCTCATATTTATGGGATCCAAGGGCCCTTTGGGAATTTTGTGCTCTAAATTTTCCTTAACTTTTAACCTATAGTTTTTAAATATCTCAAAGTTTAAATAATTAAATTAAATGTGACCCAAAAATAAATTTGTCACATATCACATATTTTTGGTAATTTTATCAAATTGACCAAAATGCCCTTTGTTGACGCTGTTTTTAGCCAACAATAGATTTAGAGTGGTTATTTACAAACCGTAATGAACTTATAAGAACGCTTTCGTACACACACAAGCTTACGTGGTTCAGTGGTTAAAATCCACCTATTCCACGAGACAATATTACTGTTTTTCTCTCACAATTTCTCCAGAGTTTCAGTAATACAAAAAGGTCGTCCCTTTCCCTGTCCATTATCCCTAATATTTATAGTGGAATTTCCTGGATAGGTTTGGGTAACTGTGTGCATAAATATGGTATACATTTAATATAGAAAATTCCCACTTACATTGAGATATGATTGCATAACAGAATATACTCTTGCTATCTCGAATAATAAATGATAAATGTGTAATACAACTTCGGCATTAATGAGCATACAAAGAGCTTCCAAGTCTCTTGGGATCCTTCAATATGCATTCTCACTAGGTTTCCATGAGCTTAATATCTTCATCGAGTTGGTGATCAAAGATTATCCGAACCTTAATTCGGATTAACTTCAGAGTGCCAAAAGGATGATCTAGGCACTATATGTCTAGAACCTCAAACTGGATCGTTATCCTAAGAGGTGGCTCGATAATAACCTGGATGTTGTATTGCCAAGCCCCAACTCGAGCTTCTCACATCATTATTATCTAGATGTTCTACTTGGCTGCTTTTTCATATATTCATCTGCCAACTATACCCATAGCTGAGTAAATAAACTCGTGCTAATTTTTAGGGTACAACATTTGACCCCTAAGCTCCTTCTCATGCTTGATGTCATCACTTTCTGACACTCACAGTAGGGGCTTTTAGGCCTTTGTCATGTAAAATTGTGCCTTCCTACTACTCGAGTGTTGGACACATGGTCGTCTGTAATTGGCGTCCATTCGGGTTTCAAGGACTGTGACAACTGTCCTATCAACTGTTTGTCGTCGCACAACTAATTTAATCTTGGCCTTTGGATCTCGAGCTGAGTTAATCAGATGGCCCAAATTAATTCTCAAAGTTTATGTACAAATAGGGAGATCAGACCTAAACCTTACCACCTTCACATTCAAAAAATTTCCTTTCACAAAAAAAAATTCCCTTTCTTTCTCAAATTTTTCCCAAAAACCTTCATCGTATTTCATTCTCTCAAAATATTTCATGCTCCTGCCTATGGACGCATCAACATTCTCTTTGAACGAACGTATAAACTATATGTATTTCCCCATCTGGTTTGGATCTTTCATTTCTTTATTTTCCATTGAGTTTTTTACTTCAAAAAACATTCTTTGTTCAATATCGTTTCGTGTTCTGGCCGTGTCTAAGTTTAAATAGGGTTTGGTTTAGGCTAAAAGAACGACCCTAGACTTGTTTAGAAATAAGGTATTAAAAGACTGTGCAAATATTATGGGTTTTACAAAGAAAATGTTATTGGTAAATCGATTAGGATACCTGTTTGGATGTGGAAGCTGAGAGGTTTTTAGGTTTGGCTCTGGGTAGCTTAAGGGTCATGATTCCTTAAGCGGTGTTTGCATTAAACTACTTTCAAAAGAAAAGTAGTGGGTCTGACGAGCCTGACACACGAGTCCCGAAGCATCGGGAATTTCACGAATTCATAGCACGTGGCCTAGGACTATGCGTGGATACACGGGTTGATGCTAGGACACAACTTAGCTCGTTTAAATTTTTAATACCCATAATTAAATCACTTAAACCATAGGATCACCGTACCTTTATCACTATAGCCAGTAATTTTCTTAGGTCGCCATAAATAGGTCACTTTATCATCAGGTGACCTAGATCATGGCCCCACCAAAGAAAAATTTCCCAAGCTCCTCTACTCAGAACAAGAACAAAGGCAAGCAGGTCGTGTCAGAATCTCCAATTCCTCATTTTGGTCCAGTGGTGGAGAAGGAACTTGTCATCGACCCCAACACTTTCTTTGAGGCCTAGCACATCGTGTCTCGAATAAAGTCATAGGGGAAAGTAAACAAAATACTGCTGAGCCAAGGGATCGAGATGGGAATCGATGGCCTCCTCACCTGACCTCTGTTGGAAGGAGAGCGGAGTTGCGCCCCTCTGCAAGATGACTTTGGGGCTTGGAGTGATGAGCACCTGAAGGCAGATGTCTTCCTCCCCCTAGATCAGTACTTCATAGATTTTCTGCACTACGTCAAACTAGCTCCATTCCAGCTCCCCCCGAACTCGTATTGGCTTTTGCCAAGGTTAAAATATCTATTTCTGAGGCACGAGTGGGAGGTCCCCACCTCGGTAGATATTATTTACTTATTTTTACTCAAGGCTAGTCCTGACAAGAAGGGTGAGGTGATCTTTTTACTAATTCACTCGCTTCCCCAACTCTGCATCCGTCATCGACCTCCCCAACCACCCAAATGACTGTAAAAACCAGTTATTTATGTCAAATGGGTTCAAGAACAGCGATCACCGATACTTCAACCGACCTCATAAGTCCTCTAACTTTATGAATTCAGTACGTGAACTCTCTTATCACTTTCATTTTTTTTTTTGTTTAATTATTTTGAATGAATTCATTCCATGTGCAACTATATTCACGAGGAAAGAGCGGTCTGAGACCCTTGGGGATCAATATGAGCCACTGTCTCATCTTTCTTCGAAGGGTAAGGACTTCCGTCAGGTTGTGAATGATGCTACCATGGTGGCCTTTAACCTAACTAGCAAAGGCTAGACACTGGCTATTAGGGCCCGAGGTCTACCTTTCGTTCTTCCCGTGCTCCCCCCTCATCAAGAAGTCTTGACTGCCATTGAAAAATACTGAGGAGGAAGAAGATGTGGAACCGCTGGTGTGTAAGAGGAGAGGTCCTGAAGAAGATCAGGGTCCTCATCTAGAGTGAGCTTCGTCCAGGGCAGCAGCCGACCCCTCTGGCCAAGGTAACCCATATAGAGAATTAGATCGGGATGCTGGTAGTTTTAGGCTAGTTCGCTTCAACCCCCACCAGCTCGTTAGTCGCCATCCTACTAACCTGGACCTGAACACCACACTCCGTCAGTGTGTAGATCATCTGGTGATATGCGATGACCATAGCTATCCCAGATGTACCATTTTGGTTGACAACGCCCACCACTTTAGGTCTTCCATTATTGAGGAATACGGGGAAAATCGTAGGACATGGCCTTCCTTACGTCGGAGTGTATTCGCCCCGGCTTGGAAGAAGAACCTAAACCCCTTAGGACTCAGGATGTAATAATTTTAGAATTTTCCCCACCTCCGGTAGTCCAGGAGTTAGAGGTTATACCTAGCCCAGTCCATAACCCCGAGTAGATAACAGTAGATTCCTCCCATAGCTCAGAGGGTAGGGTTCTTGCTATTGTTCCTTGTCTTTGCATTACTTTGACTTATTATCCCTTGTATCTGAATCTTCTGCTCATTCTTTTTCAGGTGAAGAGATGGACTTGCCAGATGCCTCGGGTCTAAGGGGTGCCTTCAAGCCTGGCGGGGCCGGAGTTGGTCCCATGATGAAGAGGCCAGATTGCGAAAGAAACACGCTTCCAAGATTGGGACATCCACTGAGTCTCTAGTCAAACATAAAGGAGCCAGCTCTACTTGCGAACAACCACAAAAGACTCAACCCCCAGCTCCGGTGACAGCAGTCATAGTTCTCCAGGCTCCGCCTCCTCTTCCTCAACATGTACCTCCCTCATTTCCTTAAGTGATCCAAGGCGAGGCTCCCTCCGTTGAGATCGTGGTAAAGCCACTTGATCTGGCAAGGATCCCCGAGGCATTTCAGGGAAATGTATACGAGATGGTGAGCCATATGGTGGGCCATGCCTATAGAGCCAATTGCAAGGACCTGAGGGCCATGGAGGAGCGTACTCCTGAAGACGTTCTCGAGTCCGCTATGGGGATGAACCTCACTGTGACCCCTTCTCATTCTTCTAACTTTTCTTTTTCCTTTCTTTTTTTTTTTTGAAACTAAAATTGACTTGCCCTTTCCTTTTTGTAGTCTATCTTGGATCAATTTTGTGGAATTGCTTAAGTTCAAGCTAGGAATGAAGAGCTCCAAGTCACCCAAGAGAGCGAGCAGTCCACCAAAGCCGCCCTGGTTTCCTCCCAGGAGAGCGAGCGAGCTGCAAAGGAAGGCGAGCAGATTGCTAAGAGCCAGGTCATGGAAGTGAGTCGTTGCATGGACCAGCTACATGCCGAGAACGAGTGGCTTAAAAAGAAACTTGACAAGGTCAAGGCCAAAGCCAAGGAGAAGGCTGAGAGGGCAAGGTCAGAGATTACGGAGTCATCGAATCAAATGGAGAAAATTCTTTGTCGTTCTGGGCTTTCAACCATGATGAGAACTTCACCTTCAAGCTTCTAGGGTTTCGGGAACCTTACCTTGCCAAGTTCAAGATTCAATTCTCACAAGAACCCTCTAAGACTGTCGAGGCTTTTGATGCTGCCGAAGGAGATGGCGAGGAAGTGACCTCCTCCGAGTGAGTTGACAAACTTCAATGACTTTTTTTAATTTTATTTTATAATTTGTAATTATGTCCCTAGGGACCAAACCAATCGCCTTCGGGCTCAGATCGAGGTTTTTTCTTTCCTCAAGAAAACAATATGCTTTTAAATACATATTTAACTTGTGATCTATTCGTGTTCCCCTTAGTTCTATTATTTTCTCATGCTTGTGAATCCTTGGATTCTTGTACATTCTAAATCTTAGGGGTTGTCTTTAGATCAGGATAGATTTTTGATGGTTCGACTAACTAATTTTAGATGATATCTTAGTTGCATCCAAGATTTTTCATGCCTAATTGCGTCATACCTATTAGGAATTAGGCCTTGGAGCTGGTCCCATCCAAGGGTTTTTAGTAGGCTTAATAACGTTGTACCTGTTAGGAATCAGGCCTAGGACTTGGTTGTGTCTAGGGGTTTTATTTTTAGAAATTTCTCAAACTTAGATTGTGCTTAGAATTTTGAAAATTCGAGCTTTAAAAAGCCGTTGAATAATCAATTTTTCCAAACTCTAAGTTGCAGATTTCATCCGAATTGGCTGAACTCTTTTACAAGATCTCTTCGATTATGTGCCCCCAAGCAACCAGAACTTATAAATGTTCTAGGTTGATTTTACAAAGTCAGCCCAAGATAAAATAATGATAAAATTGATTACATAATAATTCAATTAAAGACAACAAAATCACTAATAGTACTTTTTGAGGTGTAGGGCATTCCAGGTTCGTGGATCTATTTCTCCACTTAGCCATGCTAGCTTGAAAGTCCCTTCATGCAGGATCTCCATGATCTAGTATGGTCCTTCCCAGTTCTGCCCTAACGCATCATCCTTTGGATCTTTACTTGCCAAAAACACCCTTCCGAGAACCAAATCGCCTAACCCAAGTCTGAGTCCTTTTACCTTCGAATTCATAATGGGCGAGCTGTAATTGCGATACCTTTGGTTTTTCTCAATTAGATCAAGGGATGCACTAAGTAGCTCATGGTTCTAATCTTGATCAAAGGTCTTCTGTCTGTGGGTCGTCACCAGCGGTTCAATCAGGAGCATAGCCTCGCTTCGAAAGGTCAGAGAAAAAGGGGTATGTCCCGTGGAGGTTCGGTGTGAGGTTCGATAGGCCTAGAGTACCTGCGGGAG
This sequence comes from Humulus lupulus, assembly GCF_963169125.1. Taxonomy (NCBI): domain Eukaryota; kingdom Viridiplantae; phylum Streptophyta; class Magnoliopsida; order Rosales; family Cannabaceae; genus Humulus; species Humulus lupulus. Next base: position 253,080,213 of record NC_084802.1, on the reverse strand, counting down.
CTACTCGGGCCACAATCCCTTGGCTTCATCTAATCATTTCTTCAAGCTCACCTTCATGGTCTTCTTTACGGCCTCGACCTGCCCATTGGCCTGTGGGTATGCTACTAACGAGAAATTCTTAGTTATGCCATAGTTTTGACAAAAGTTTGTGAAGAGATCACTATCGAACTGAGTTCTGTTGTAAGACACAATCTTTTTTGGGAGCCCAAATCAACATATGATATTTTTTTACAACAAAATTCAGTATTCTCTTCGAGGTGATGGTTGCCAGCAGTTTGGCCTCTACCCACTTCGTGAAGTAATCGATGGCGACAACAACATAACGAACTCCTCCTTTTCCTGTCGGTAAAGAACCAATCAAGTCAATTCCCCATATAGCAAACAGCCAAGGGGATGAGAACATGGTTAGCTCGATGGGAGCGGATCAGGCAACTATGGCAAAGCGTTGACATTTGTCACATTTATGCAAATACGAGATCGTATCCTTTGTCAGCGTGGGCCAAAAATAGCCCTGTCTCAGTACCTTCAGAGCCAAGTTTTGCCCCCTAACATGGTCTCTGCAAAAGCCTTTGTGTATTTCTTGCAAGATAGTCTGCACTTCCTCGGGCATAACATATGGTTGGAGAGATAGTGAATGCCTTCATCGAAATTGAATCCCTTCAACCATAACATATCGCGGAGCTTTATATAGCAACTTTCTTACATCCTTTTGATTCTTAGGTAACTTTCCAGTTGTGAGATACTCCACTATAGGGGTCATGCAGGTTGGTTTTATATCAATCACTCTGACCTCAATCATTTCATCTATTATACTCGGGCTTTCAAGAATTCCCCTCGAACTACATTCAGTGCATCCGCCTCTTTGGTGGTAGCAAGTCGAGCCAGAGCATCAGCATTGGAATTCTACTGGCGAGATACTTGTTCAACGGAGCTAAACTCGAATTCAGACAACTTGCCCTTAACCTTGGCTAAGTAGACCACCATCTTGATACCACGAGCTTGGTATTCTCTCAATATCTAACTAACTACGAGCTGAGAATCACTATAACATTGGATGGCTTTCCTTTAGCTCTTTCGCCACCCTAAGCCCTGCCAATAAGGCCTCATATTCAGCTTCGTTGTTGGATGCTTAAAATTCGTACCTAAGAACTGTATGGAATCGATGCCCTTCAGGTGAGATTAAAATTATCCCAGCTCTTGATCCGTTTTCATTAGATTAAAATTCGTAACGAAGATTTTCCACAATTCCTACACCGGTTCTCTTATCGGCTCATCCTGAAAACCGGTGCACTCGGCCACAAAATCAGCAAGGGCTTCACTCTTGATTTATGTTCGTGGCATATATAATATTTTGAATGGCTGAGTTCGATGGCCCATTTTAGTAGACATCCCGAAGTTTCAGGTTTTTGCAAAACCATCCTTAAAGGTTGGTCGGTTAACATCATTTATGAGTTCTCACCATCAAAAGTTTGGCGCCGTCTGTGGGAAGAACAAGTGCCAATTAGTTGTTCTTCCATATGTTCTATCAAAGAGGTATGCCAAGGCATCCAAAATTCCTCTAGGATGTAGAGGTTCCTCTTGACGGAACCCGGCTGAAAGCATCTATTTGTAATCCTCTGCCACCGAAAAATGGAGGTGTGACAAAAGTGAAACAGTTCCATAGTGAGGAAGAAGGAGCATCTTCTCCAAAAATATAACCCTTGTGGCTCCTCTAGAACCACCAGTTTCTCCTAGAAGAAACATAGAGACGTCACCTCAGCCTAGGTCGTCTACGATTACTTGCTTGGGCCGATGTGGTCTTGACCCCTTAACTTGCCGACCAGAGAGAAACACAAACCAAGTATACTCGACGAGCTCAAGTTCTAGAACTCGAACCTATGAAATAGAGATAGATGAGCTACACATAAAGAACAAAAGGTTAGAAGAAATGGTTGAAAAAATGCTGGAGGCAAACAAGTGCATAACACAAGCGATCCTCCTCATTCGGAGCTCCCTGGAAGTTTCAAGAGAACGGTGCGGTCAAGAAGATGGGGGCAACCACATGTTGCAAACACCTTTGCCCCCAAGAAGACGCCGATGCACGAGAGAGACACATACCAATAAATAGAAGGTGGAGAAAAGGGAGTGAAGGTCCTGCAACTTCTTTCATGAAGAAGAATAAAACACAGGCCCCACCCGCCAATGACCTTTTGAACTCATTATACAGAAGGAGGAAGGAGCTAGACACGAAAATGATGGATCTTAGAAACAAAATAGCAATTGCGCCAGGAGGACAGCTAGGTGAAGATGAATTTGAAAAGAAATCTCCATTTTCAAGAGAGATCCAAGTAGAACCTCTCCCATTCCACTTCAAATAACAACACATGACTTGATGCCATTAATGACTTGATGAAATTGAAAGGAGTCTCCACGAAGGCTAGATGCCAATGTTTTGCAATCACATTAAGAGGAGTAGCCTACAGGTGGTTCAAAGAGCTGACAATTTACTCATGGAGGAAACTTACAGCAACTTTCCTTCACCAGCACCGTGCCTTCGAGAAATACATGACACCCACCATGAGCCTCACCAATGTAAAACAAGGTGAAAATGAAAGTCTGAGAAAGTACATTCAACACTTTAATGCAAAAGTAATTAAAAGTGGGACAGTTTCCTAAGGACGAGATAAAAATGGCCATCACTCCAGGGGTACATTCGAAGAGCAGACTATAGAATAACATGATCAAGAGAGAGATAGAGGACCTAGGTGACTTTTATGAAAGGTCTTTAAAGTACATCCGAGTGGAAGATGTCCATGAGCATTTGAGGATAAGAAGACTGGAGCTTCACTTTAAGACAACTTTCATAAATATCTGCGAACACTCTAGGAAATTAAAGAATGATACAACATCCCACTACGAATATGCACTAAGCTCTGAAAGCTCATGATATCAATGGTTGCGAAAGGGAAGAGACCTATGATGTAACCCAAGTATTTACCTCCAATATACATACGTGGTGGGAATATCTACTAAGGTTTTATATTGGATATAATGTGTAACGACCCAAATTCGCTAATAAGGCTTAAGGGCCTTGATTAGTGTGCCAGGAGGGCAGGTTGGGATTTATGTGTGATTTTATGAGTTAAATGCATGGTTATGATTTAAAGCATGTTATTTGGCTATTTGTTTAACTGAGATGCATGGCTATGTTTATTAGTATGCATGTAGGCCCGGATTGTGTTAGAAGGGCATAATTGTAATTTTGGCCATGTTGGGCATAACTGTATTAATATGTGATGATTGTTGAGACCACAGTGATATGTGGGTATATCCGTGATTGGTAACTTTCGGCACGAGGCGATCCTAGAGTGGATAGCGGGGAAAAGTCACAACGGGGCATTATAATTGACTTTGGACAAGTCAAGGAGTATTTTTGATATTGGGTTATGAAAATAAATAATTGGAGATATATTTGAGGTTAGGATGCCTAGGCGGGAATACTGGGGGATTTTACCATTTTTGCCTCGGGGACATTTTGGTACCCCGAACCTTGAGGTAACCAGCTTAAGTTATAAAAACAAAACAAATAAACCATTTGGAGACTTAGAGAAACCGACCCAGCCTCCACCCTCTCCTCTTCTTCTTTCTTTCCTCTTTCTTTCATGGAATCCACAGAAATCTTAGGAGAAATCAAGCTTGAATTTCTGAGAATTGATGGTGGGATTTGGAGGTTTAGCTCAAGAGTTAATCAAGAACAAATCAGGGTAAAGGTAAGCAATTAACTCTTTTTCTCAAGTTAATTCTGAGATTTTGTTGGGTTGTGAATGTTTATGGATTTTGATATTCAAGGTGGAGTTTGAGGCTTGAAACTTTGAAGATAGGTCATGGGATCCTTTGGGAAACGATTATACAACTGAGGTAAGGTTTAAATTAAAGTTTGATGGTTGGAATTGAGAATTCCATGGTTGGTTTTGAGTTTTAGGTTTGAAATTTCAGAAATTTGGAATTGGGATTTTGGTGAGTGTTAGGTTGGATTTTTGGTGGAATTGTGTTGTTTAAACCATCCTAATGTTGTGATTATCAATTGGTTTTGAATTGGGAGCTTTGGTATGGCTTAAGGTGAGGTTTTAAGCTTGAAAATGGTGGGTTTTTCTGGGTTCGAAGGGTCGGGCCGCGGCCCTTGAAGGCTAAGTTGCGCTGAGGATGGAGGGCGGGCCGCGGCATGGTCCTTGTAGGGCCGCGGCCCTTACCTGTTTCTGGGCATTTTTGTGGCCCTGTTTGGGGGCCATGCCGCGGCATGGTTGGGCCATGCCGCGGCGCTTAAGGAATTTTGGGACTGAGAATTTAGGCTTGGGAATTTAACCACGGGTGCTCGGGATTGAATCTTTTTATATTTTTGGTGAAGTTCAATGTTCCGGGGACTAGAACTTGGTTTAGAAACTCATTTGAGATTTATCTTATCGGTATCCATTATCTTGGTTGTGACTAGGTGTTAAGATAGAGCTCGGGAAGTGGATCGTGCTCGGGGGCCGTCATTTTTTTTCTATTTTAAGCATTTGGAATTAAGGTAAGAAAACTATAACACCCGTAGGATAGGGCATGGGCCCATAGTATGATTGCGGGGCGCGGCCCTATGTTGCATGTTGCATGATGAGATGATTGCAGGGCACGGCCCTATATTGCATCACATGTTAGGGTGCAGACTTAAATGAATTAATATTTGATTGCATGTTGTTGTGTTATATTTTACGTGTGATTATAATGGAATGAACGGCAAGGGCCGAGTGCGGCGTAGGCCGGGTACGGCCGTAGGGCCGAAAGTAACACACAGCACATGGGATGCTTATATTCAGGGTGGGACCCAAGGGATACATGAGTTATCCTCGCGGTGAGAACCGATACCCCAGGGCTTTGGTAAGGTTTCTGGGGCGGCATGGCCGTGTTTGCTTAGTCTAATGGTTGACTTGTTTATTTGTGGATTGTCTGTTATGATAAACTGTATACATTGCATATGTTATGTTCTGCATGAGTTTTCTTGCTGGGCTTCGGCTCACGGGTGCTCTGTGTTGCAGGTAAAGGCAATGACTGAGTCAACCAACCATGAGTACGGAGAGCGTGAAGCGACGCGTACATGTTTGGCCTGCCCGACTGCTTTGGTTGGGGGTTTATTCGAAAATGGCAGTAATAATCTATGATTTTATGATTTCTCAACTGTAACCTTATTTCAAGATGTAATTAGTTTTCAAACCTTATTTCGGGATCCCAAATGTTTAATAATAGAAGTTTTAATGAAACGACGCATTTTCAAAGATTACAGCCTTAACTTTTTATTAGTCACACTTTTGTTTCAAAACCTCGGTTAGCGAGTTCATTGCACTGTTTTGTCTTAAAACTCACTTAGTAACGGCTCTAAGGAAGTAGGGCGTTACATAATGAATCAAAGAGGTTACCCTAGTTAGCCTCCTGATGTAGCAGTAAGGCATCCCTACCTAGCTTAGAATGTCTTAAGCCAAAGAAGTCACCATAGTTGACCTCATGACAAAATAGGAGCATGGTCTCCATTTCTATGCACTTTACTCATTATCAATGTAAAATCAATCATCTATCTTATTGATTATGATCTATGTATTCAAATCATTTAGCTCACTCATATGCCGCCATTGTCCATTGAAATTTCTAGAATGTACATGAGTCCAAAATAATGGAAGTGTTTGACGAGGTGAATCCCGCCAACCACTGGGGGGCATAGCGCCAATTTAAACACAAAGAGCTCCTGGCGTCTATAAGGAGTAGCTACTCTCATTGATGTCATAAGGGTATAAATAAAAGGGAAGCATCAAAAGTGGTACATCTATACAAGGGTAGTCACCCTAAAGGATGACCACCCTACACAATGTCCCAGTCTCATGACCCTTGGCTCAGCGAGACATGCCTCATCCGTATAGCCCTTGGTTTCACGAGATATGCCTCGGTCCCATAGGCCTCATATACCTTGGGCCTTTGAGAAGCTCAAACAAGATGCTTGCAAAAATAGTACTATGCTCAACAACGAAAAGGACGCTTCTCAAAAGAGAATGAAACGCACATGCGAAAATTATACAAGGATGGAAAAGATCCAAAGGGTTAACAAGTCCTTATAAAAATAGTCAGGGTGCACCAATAAGACTATAGGCACTATGTCCAAGAGGACTTCCAGAAATTCCTCACAAAAGAAGACAGGGCTTCTCAAAGTCCCATAAAAATAAATTGAGCTTCTCAATGGCCCAAACTGAAGAAAAAAGTGGGCTTCTCAAATATTCAATCCAATGAGAGAAAGGGAAAAGGTTTTACATTTCCCTTATATTTGGTTTACAATAAAGCCCACAACACTATAGCCAGAGAGTAGTAAGTGTAGTATCACAATAAGTCTATAAGAACACTTAAAAGTGTCCTTCTAGACTAGGGGGCGAGCAAGTGGTAATACATAAAAAATCTATCTCTCAAAAAATAACTATGCTCCTCACGCGAGGGTCACTCCCTCAATGCAAGACCGCACCTCGAGAAAAAGCATCCTTCTATGCAGGACCAATTGTCGCAGCACCCTTATACAAGGTCGTGTCTCGCAATGCTTCTTCAATTTGCCATGCGAAGCTCCTACGTGAGTGACGGGTGTAGTATGTCATACCAAATTTAATTATATTTATTCCTTATTACTCACTACATTATTAGTAAAATGGTAGTAAGGGTCGAACCCACAAGGACTATTATTCAATTTATCATCCAAAATAAATTCAAGAATTAAATAGGGGATTTTGTTTCAAGATTTAATAATATAAAATAAAGTAAAAAACAAAGAACAATGGATAATATGATTTTAAAGAAAAAGTTAAGAATTATTCTCCACCTTCGATAATCAATCTATCAACAATGACAAATAATATTCCATATTCCCAATTAAACTATTAAGCCCATAGATGACACTTAAGCAGTCAATTATTGTAGTTTCCTTATTATAATTAATTAAAGCAAAGCATATTTTACCAAGCAATAAACCCATTAAGCATGCGATCTATTTAACCCAGGAAAAATATTACATTCAATGGAAACAAGTTAATCTAGGCAACAAATTCACCGTGCAATTTATTTAACATAGGTTCTATTCTTCATCACAATTAAAATACATGTCACAATACCTAATTGCAATTTATTACTCTACTTAGAATCCTAAACTATTAGGTGATAACAATCCTAAGATGATAGTAGAATAATGGAAATCCCTAATTAGCGGCTGTCTAAAATAGATTTTACAAGATCCATGACATTTAAGTAGAAAAATAGAAGTAATTTAATATAATGGAATAGAATGAATAAAATTTATCAATGCATTCAAGATCTCATGTCTTGGGTTTTAAATAACCCTCAACAACAAAGAAAACTATTCCATAATCATATTCATATTCACAAACATAAATATTCAATGAAAATAAAGAAGTTTTGAGAAGAAAGAAAAACTAGATTGAAGTATAAAGATGATGATGTCATTTTTTCTCCTTTGCTGCTCTATCCTCTAAAATTTGCAGTCCAAAGTAGTATTAAAAGTTAACCCTAATCCCTTTCACAGCCCTTAAAAAATACAGTTAAAATTAAAAAATTAAGGAAAAAATCGATCACCAGCCGCGACCAATGTTTCTTGGCGGTCGCGACTGCTCGAACATGTATTTTCAAGAAAATCGGGCTCTGACTGTGACTTGGGAGATTTCTGGCCACAACTAGTTACAGGTTTTTAAGGTTTCATATGTGTTGACCAAGAAAGTTCTCATTTTTTCAGTTACTTGGTACAAAATAGTGTTGACAGGGCTTAGCAGTAATCAATTACATAAAACATAAAAGATTATGGAAGACTTTGACAAAATATTGAGTATTAGAGTTGCTGGTTTTGGTTAATCTTTGAATATATTTTGTTTTTTGCTCTAATGTGTGTAATTGGTTACACAAATTTTTATTGTTTAGTCTGAGTTTTCCAGCATTTGTTGTAACTTGTTTTAGCTGTTTCTATGCACTAAATTAATAAACAATAAGATTTATATTGTGTAGAGTGATCAATTAATTTGAAGCAGTAAAATAGAAAGAGTGCAATCCGTATTTACATTATAATATCTATATATACCTCCATGATGAAGCATTAATTTAACTTATTCCATTTCAAAAGGAAAAACAATTATGGGGAAAAAATGACATAAATTAGTTTTTTTATCACTAGTTACAATTTTGATTTCCAAAGTTGATTTTATGTATCTTAAAGTGAATTGATATGATTTCTCCTCTTGAAGAAAAAATTTACGCAATATATAATGCATTAGTGTAACTAGTTTCAAGATTGTTTATTGTATTGTTGTAATATGTTTCCATGCATATGTTGGAGTATTTATGTATTAAATTTGTATATCAATTGAATTTATGCATTAATTAGGCATTCATGCTTAAAAATTGGGCAAAATAGTGTAACCAGTTATAATTCAATGTATCAATTTTTTTTCATTAACCCAGGTTTTGCGGTAACCTAGATTTTGCAGTAACTTGATTTTTAAAATTTTATGTTTAAAATTCCTAATTAATGAGGTTTCAAGATCTATTATCTATTGTATCATTATATTTGACTATTGTACTTGTTTGTGTTTAGGTTATATGATAATCCTTATGTTAAACCAGAAATAATGGCGGAGGAGATCTTCAATGTTGCTTCGGTCAGAAATTAACAATTAAGCTTGGAGATCACAATCAAGATTAGGCAGAGATAATTTTCTCCTTTCTTCTTCTTCTTCTTCTTCTTCTTCTTCTTTATTTTCCAAAACATAGTGGTCAAGCTTTGGTTCTTCTAGCGAGCCTGCTGAAGTGAAGGCTATGGCTGGAGGAATTGACAGCGATGACGAAGGAATCCATGGCAGTGACCAGAAGTGCAGAAACCATCGTATAGCTTTGAAATCAGTTTGTGGTTTCTAACTTTTTTTCTTTGGTTTGAAAGGGTAAAGTTAACATTTTGAGATTATAGGAAAAATTAAAACTTAATTACAAAACAAACCATATTAATTATGACATTTTTCTTATCAACTTTTCAAAACTTAAGTTGTATGGAAAAGCCATATTAATATATATTAACTATTAAAAAATAATATTTTTAAAATGATCCCTAGAATATATGGAAATTATGCAGCGTATGGTTGTTTTCATTTGTTTTCATAAGTATAGATCTTTTTAGATTTTTTTTAAACTATGGTTTTTTTTCTTTAAATAAAGTTAGTTACGTGGATAAATATTTCCATATGTTTTGTGTTTGTTTGAATTATTTCCATATTTTAATTGTTAGTGCATTGTTAAGGGTTTTGTGTGTGTGTGTGTTTGGGTTTTGTGTGTGTGTATTGTTGTGATTTCATTCAATTTTTAAGGACATTTGTGTAATTTTATGTGTGTTTTATTAATTTTTGTTTACTGAACGTCAGTTTTGCATATAACTTTGGTTCCAAATTAGATAACTGTCATAATTAACCTATTACTTTGTGCTAGATTAAGTTACCATCAGGAGTACCAGGTTACTCATTTAGATAACATAAAAGTAACTCGTTACACTAAGAAACATATTAAAACCAACAACAAATAAAGTGTTGACGATGAGAACTCGTCAACGAAGTTAGGTCGAAAAACTCAAAGCTTGGTAAGAAAATGAATAACTTAGAATGAACTTAGAAATAATTCAAAGAAAATGTGCAGAGCAACAATGGAGAGAAAATCGTGTATATTACTTAATAGCTTGAGTTTGCAATGAATTTTCCAACCCATTTGTCTAAGGGGTGAAGACAAGATAGTACATGGGTACACTACCAGTGTAGTGGTGCATGTCCTTATGGTGCAGAGGGTTGTGGTGTCGCCCTCAGTTGTAACGACCCAAATTTGCTAATAAGACTTAGGGCCTTGATTAGCGTGCTTGGAGGGAAATATGTGAATTATTGTTATAATATGAGAATTTATGTGAATATGTAATTAGTGATGCATGTTAAGGTGAATTAAATATGCATGTGGGCCCCGTCTAGCTATTAGGGGCATGATTGCAATTTTAGCCCATTGAGGGCATAAATGTGATATTTGTGATATACCTGCAATATATCTGTGTTGCACAATCTGAGACAGTCCTAGGGAGCAGTTAGCTAGAAAGTCACAACAGGGTCGAAAATCCGATTCGGGGCAAGTCGAGGGGTATTTCGAGTGACAGTCATTTTATGGGGTTATCGAGTTATGGAAATAAATATTTGGAGATATATTTGAGGTTAGAATGTCTAGGAAAGAATATTGGAGAAATTTACCATTTTGCCCTCGGGGACGTTTTTGGCACCCCGAGCCTTGAGGTAACCTTATAGACTTAAGTTAAATAAAAAAAAACATAAGAAGCATGCAGAATACACTAAACCGACCCAAGCATCCTCCCTTCTCTCTCTTTATTTTCTCTAAGTCTTACCAAGGGGAATTTTGCAAATCAAGCTAGGATTTCAGCTTCTAACTTGGAAAATTGCTTAGTATCAATCAGTGGATTCAAGCAGGGCTAAGGTAAATCTTTAATTGTGATTCTAACCATTGAATTCTGTGATTATTTGGCCGAGTTTCTGGTTATCTTAAGGTTCTAAAATTTGAGATGGAATTTTGGGGTTTGATGAGTTTTAAAGCTAGAGTTTGTTAGGTTTTGATGCTGGAATCATAGTAGAACTTATGGGATAAATAAATAAGGTTGTTAGATGGATTTCAGGGGTATTTGGCTTGGTTTTGGTAGAGAAAATGGTGAGTTTTTATGGGCTAGAGGGGTCGGGCCGCGGCACTGTTCTTGCTGAGCCGCGATCCCTTAGAACTTTGCGGCGCCTGGAAATGGAAGCGTGCCGCGGTGCCCTTTAGGAAGGGTCGCAGCGCGTGTAGGCTAAAATTAGGTAGGGCCTCGGGTTGAGCTGGGGGCCGCGGCATGTGTTCCTAGGGCTACGACGCTTAGTGCATTTTTTTGTTTTTAAGAGGTTTTAGGCTCGGGAATTCAGTAGTTAAGGTTCAGGATGGATTTTATCACCCGAATTGATAAAATTCAATGTCCCGGAGATTAGAATTATGGCTCGAAGTTATTTAATGGATTAGAACTTGATGGATGACTATTGTTAATGCATTGCGACTAGGATTTCAGCGAGGCTCGGACTAGGGGACTGTGCTCGAGACATTGGTGCTTGGAAGGCTCGGGACATAGGTAAGAAAACCACTATTCCCGTAGAGCTTGTATGTAGGGCAGGGCCCTATATGATTGTGTTGCAGGGCGTAGCCCTTTGACTGAGTTTATTCATGTTAAGTATTTGCTTTATTATGCTATGTGTGCATATATGTGAATGAACGGCAAGAGCCGAGAACGGGGAGGGCTGGGAATGGCAAAGGCCGAGAGCGGCAAGGCTGGGAGCGGCGAGGGGCCGGGAACGGCGTTAAGCACATGAAGTGCAAGGCCAAGTGCGGCATGGGGCCGAGAGCAGCGTTTAGCACGCAGAGTGCAAGTTGCCAAGGCGAGACCCTAAAGGATACCTGGGATATCCTTACGGTGTGGACCGCGAACCAAGGGCCTGGTAAAGCACCTGGGACGGCATGTCTGTATATGTATTGCATGTTGATGGCTTATTTAAATGCTAAGTGTTGATATGCATATGTTATCTGCTTGTGAGGGTTTTCTTGCTGGGCTTCGGCTCACGGGTGCTCTATGGTGCAAGTAAGGGGAAGGGGAAAGTCGACCAACCATGAATACGGAGAGCGTGAAGCGGCGTGTACATGTTTGGCCTGCCTGGCTGCCACGGCCAGGGGTATTTTGGGAGATGATTGTACTAAACCTAGATTTTGTCGTTTAGCCAACACTGTTTATATTTATATGTTGTAAATATTTCTAAACGGTATTTTGGGATCCCAAATTTTAAACACTTTATAATTTTCAGTAAATGGTTTATTTTCAAAGTTTATGACTCTGATTATGGTTTAATTACACTTTTGTCCTAAAACCTCAATTAGCGAGTTAATTGCACATTTTAAACTCACTTAGTAACGACTCTAAGGCAGTAGGGCGTTACACCGGTACACGGTCAGAGGCATGCAGGTAGTGCCATGACTCTTTGTACTAATTCATACCACCACTACTTTTCTGATATGGATGTTAGGGTCACGCCTTTGACCTCCTTAGGCGCATACATCCCGTACCTGTACGTGTATTGTAACGCCCTACTTCCTTAGAGCCGTTACTGAGTGAGTTTTAAGACAAAACAGTGTGCAATGAACTCGCTAACCGAGGTTTTGAAACAAAAGTGAGACTAATTAAAAGTTAGGGTTGTAATCTTTGAAAATGCGACGTTTCATTAAAAAGCTTCTAGTATTAAACACTTGGGATCCCAAAATAAGGTTTGAAAACTATTTACATATTGAAATAAGTTTACAGTTGATTAATCATAAAAATCATAGATTATTACAGCCATTTTCGAATAAACCCCCAACCAAAGCAGTCGGGCAGGCCAAACATGTACGCGTCGCTTCACGCTCTCCGTACTCATGGTTGGTTGACTCAGTCATTGCCCTTACCTGCAACACAGAGCACCCGTGAGCCGAAGCCCAACAAGAAAACTCATGCAGAACATAACATATGAAGTTTATACAGTTTATCATAACAGATAATCCACAGATAAACAAGTCAACCATTAGACTAAGCAAACACGGCCATGCCGCCCCAGAGCCTTACCGAAGCCTGGGGTATCGGTTCTCACCGCGAGGATAACTCATGTATCCCTTGGGTCCCACCCTGAATATAAGCATCCCATGTGCTGTGTGTTACTTTCGGCCCCACGGCCATACCCGGCCTACGCCGCACTCGGCCCTTGCCGTTCATTTCATCATAATCACACATATAGTACATTCGAAATAATCATTCACACACATCATGATTCATTTAAGGTTAAACATTTGCACACAACACAATCTGGGGCCATGCCCTGCAATCATCTCATTATGCAACATGCAATATAGGGCCATGCCCGCAATCACACTATGGGCCCACGCCCTATCCTACGGGTGTTATAGTTTTCTTACCTGTATTCCGAGCCTCCTGATGCACTCACGCCGCGAGCACGGTCCTCTAGCACGAGCCTCTCCAATAACCTAGTCACAACACACAAGAAACACCCTCAACACTAATCAAATCCAAAAACCGCTTCCCAGAACCAATCCCGCACTCTCGGGACTCCCAAAATCCTAAAATAAGTCATTGGAAACATCCCCCGAACCCCTGGAGCAAAAGCTCAAAAATGGAAATTTTGGTGTCCTGAAAATGGCCTAGCGCCGCGGCGCTGCCCTATAGCGCCGCGGCGCCCAGCGAGTCAGAGAACCACCCTCACCTGGACACAGCCTCGCGCCGCGGTGCCCAAGAACAGGGCCGCGGCGCCCCATCGCAAACCCAAAATTTCTGGGTTTTTCACCTTCAATTCCTTCATTCAAAATACCTCCAAACCAACCCAAACACATATCTCAACCCCAAAACTCAACAATGCTTAGCTTAGGCATTTAAATTCCTCAAATCAACACAGAAAACAAACTTAAGTGTGTATAAAATCTATTCCTCAAGTGAAGAATCCTCCCAACAAGCTTCCTTGATCTCCTCCTAAGCTCCCAATTCAGCCCTTCTACCCTTCTTCTTCTTTTCTTTTTACTAGCCCTAGCTCTTCTTTCTCCTCCTCTTTCTTCTCTTCCATTTTCTATCAAAGCATCAAGTGACCCCAAATGCCCAAACCGTGTACCCCTAAAACCCAGCTGAAAATTGTATATTACCCTTGCCAAATGACCATGCTACCCCTCCAAATAATCCTTTCCCAACTAAGTCCTCAAGGGCACTCTAGTCCTTTCACTAATATTTCAATTCTACCATTTTCCAACTAAACTTGTTACTCACAGCAGTAACTAATGGTTACCCAGGTTACTCAATCACCAATAACCATTACCCGCTAAATCTCAACTTAGCCATAAAATTCCCGAGGTACCCCTAGGCTCCTCCCGAGCCGGCTATAGAATTCCCGTTGTGACTCTTAAGTTAAACTAGCTCTCTAGGACCGTCTCGGCACGTGCACCACAATAATAACACCACACTCATGTGGTACAATTCACAGAATGCAAATATCACATATATGCCCTCAGCGGGCTAAAATTACAATTAGGCCCTTCTAACACAATCCGGGCCTACATGCATACTAATATACATAGTCATGCATCTCAGATAAACAAATAGTCATATAACATGCTTTAAATCATAATCATGCATTAAACTCATAAAATCACACAAATTCCATTATGCCCTCCAGGCACACTAATCAAGGCCCTTAAGCCTTATTAGCGAATTCGGGTCGTTACATGTATCTCGTATCCAATAGTTTTTCTGAAATCTCTAAGATATGCCTTTGCTCCAAGTTGTTGGAAAGCTTGTGGGTTCTTTTCTAAAGTCGTCGACGTACACTTCCATGTTCTTCCCGATCTGGTTGGCGAACATTCTATTTACTAACCTCTGGTATGTACCGTCGGCGTTCTTCAGCTCGAATGGCATGACCTTGTAACAATAGACGTTAGTCGGGGTCATGAAGCTGGTGTGCTCCTGGTGTGCCGGATTCATGGCATTCTGATTGTAGCTTGAGTACGCGTCCATAAAGGACATGAGCTCGTGCCCTGCTGTGGCATCCACCAATTGGTCGATCCTTGGCAAGGGAAAACAATCTTTGGGGCAGGCTTTATTCAGGTCGGAGAAGTCGATGCAGGTCCGCTACTTCCGGTTGGGCTTCGGGACCAGCACGGGGTTGGCGATCCAAATCGAAAACTTGGCTTCACGGATAAAGCCGTATTTCTTGAGCCGGGCTACTTCTTCCTCTAAGGCCTCAGCCTGAGTTGTTCCCAGGCGCCTCTGCTTCTGGGACTTCGCAGGAACGCTCTTGTCCAGATGAAGGGTGTGCATGATGACACTTGGACTGATTCCCACCATGTCTTCGTGTGACCATGCAAACACATCTAGGTTGTCCTGCAGAAACTTGATCAGCTCCGCTTTCCTCTTGTTATAGAGGTTCTTCCCAAGCTTGACCATCCGTGAAGGGTTCTGTGGATCGATGTTTACTTCCTCGAGCTCTTCAATATCCTGGAGCTCAGACTTATCCTCGCCTATTCGGGGGTCAATATCCTCACTTAGGATGATATTTTACCCCTCGGCGCTCTGAGGTTTTTCAATCTCAGGATCAGCTAAAGGTTCCTGAGATTCCTCTCCTCCACCTTGGATGGCCATTGCTAGCTGCTCGGGTTTTGATTTTCCCTTCACGGAAATGCTGTAGTATTCCCTGGCAGCGAGCTAATCGCCATGAACCGTGCATATCCCCGTGGAAGAAGGGAATTTCAGCGCGAGGTGGCGAACAGAAGTGATGGCCTCAAAAGTTATAAGTGTGGGTTGGCCCAAAATAGCATTATACGCAGCGGAGCAGTCGATGACCACGAACTCGAGGAGTTTTGAGACTATTCGAGGCCCTTCTCCTAAGGTGATCACCAGCTCGATAGTCCCTATAGCCGCTGATCCTTCTCCCGAAAAACCATACAACATCATGGAGGTCGCCTTCAGCTCGGCGACAGTCAAACCCATCTTCTCCAGTGTGGACCGGAATAGAAGGTTTACCGAGCTCCCGTTATCGATCATCACCCTCCTAACCCTCCGATTAGAGAGCTGAACTGCTACGACCAGAGGGTCGTTATGAGGGAACTGGACATGGCCCGCGTCTTCCTCTGTAAAAATGATCGGTTGCCTCTCCAATCGCTGCTGCTTTGGGAGACGCTGCTCCAGGACGAACTCTACTCCGTTATGCGACTTGAGTTCGTTTACATATCTCTTCTGGGCACCCCTGCTCGCGCCAGCTAAATGCAGACCTCCAGAGATTGTGGATATCTCTCCTCCTATCACGGGAGGAGGGACGTCCTGATCTACCCGAGATCCGGGCTGGCTGATCGGGGCTTCCGGAGCAGGTCGGCTTGCTGGAACCCTATTCCGTGCGTACTGAGCCAAGGGGTCGGATCTGATGAGAGTTTCGATCTCATCCTTCAAATGCCTACAATCATCGGTATTGTGGCCAATGTCGTTGTGGAAATGGCAAAACTTGGAGGCGTCTCTCTTTCCCTTCTGATGCTTTAACGGCTCCAGCTTCTTCCAGGGGAGTCGAGCAGAGTTCGCTAGGAAGATGTTCACCCTAGAGTGGGTGAGCTCTGTATAAGTCGCGTAGACCGGCTTGACTTTGTCTACGGACTTATTCTTCTTTGGGCCGTGCTGGCTGCACTCGCCGTTCCATTTTCTCTTGCCTCCACTGAACTGGTTATTCTGTGTAACGTTCTGGGTCGCTATCGCGACCTCCGTTCCCACTCCAGCGGGCTGTTCAGGGACCTGGCTAGCTCCTGCAGCTGAGGCTTGGGCTTCCTCCAAGTTGATCCATTCCTGGGCCCTATTTAGGAACTCGTTCACTGAGCTAACTCCCTTCATTTGTATATCTTTCCAGAGTCCCCCTCCGATGAGGATTCCAGTCCTCAAGGCCATGAGCTTGGAGCTGTCATCTGCGTCTCTGGCCCGAGAAGCGACGTTCACGAACCTGCTCAGGTAAGCCTTTAGAGGTTCGTCAGGCAGCTGCCTCACATTAGCCAGGGAGTTGGCCTTGACGCGAGCGACCTGGGAGGCTCGTAATGCCCTCTTGAAGTCTGCAGAGAAAGTTTTCCAGGAGCTGATTGATTGTCTTTTGCTTTGTTTGAACCACTGCCTGGCTGGTCCAGTTAGTGTGGACGGAAATATCAGACACCTCAGCTCAGGGCCAATGTTGTGGGCCATCATCAGGGTGTTGAACATCCCCAGATGATCCGACGGGTCTCCATCTCCGTTGAATTTGGATAGGTGCGGCATACGAAAACCGGGTGGGTAAGCCGTTGCTGCTATGCTGGGGGCGAAGAGTTCCAGCTCATCCCCCGAATCATACTCGTCCTTCTCTTTCTCCGACAGGAGCTTCCTCATCAGCTCCTCCATCTGAGCCAGGCGCTCGAGGGTTTTGTCCTGATTTCCTTGGTTATTCCGGGGCTGCTCGACAGCTCCGGATCCACTGTGTACGTTTGGTGGGTTATTTCCCCTCCTATCTTGTGATAGGTTATTTGGGGCGTTCCCACCGTTACGCACCTCGGACAGGTCTCCCCCTCAGCGAGCATGGCTGCCACCTCCTACTGGTTCCCCTCTATGAGAGTTAAGGCGATCTCGCAGGTCGCCCCCTTGGGTGGTTTGAGGACTTTGTGCCGAGCTTAAATGTTGGCGCAGGTCTTCGCCAGAAAGGTCACTCCGGTGACTGTCGATCCAGTAGCTCCTGTTAGAGAGGCTCGGAGTTCGCCTTTGGGGGTGAGGATCCGGGCTCTCTCTTGGCGTCCTGCTACGTCGGGAAGGTCCTGCGGACGGTGGGTTTCTCCTGCTGCTTCCATAAGCTGGAATATCTCGGATGGACCGAGGAGGAGATGGATACCTTATTGGTGACGGAGGATGCCTGACCGGAGATGCGATCCTTGTTCCATCAGGGCGGATCAAGTTAGGTGGGGGCCTTTCAGCCCTGCCAACCTGCGGGTCCCGCGCCTGGCGATCTGGACGAGGCGTAGGACGGCTGGTGGGGACGGGCTGATGTTGTGAACCCTCCCAGCATCTCCTTCTGGAATTCCTTTGAGCTCTCCTGGGCGCGCTCGAGGCTAGTTGTGAACTGGGAGTTGAAGTTTAGACCTAGCGGCTATACTGTTGTTCGGCTCTAGGCATTTCTTCGAAGTTTGCCTCTCGACGGTGCGATGAAGGAACAGAGTTTGATGCCGGCGATCTGTCCGAGCGGCTAGGCCTGGACTGATTACCCCGGCGGGACTTATGAGTCCCGCCTTGCCTCTTTCCGACGTTAGCGTCAGTTGTAAGAGGGGGTAGTCGGGCCAACACCTCCTTGATCTGCTGATTAGCTTTTGCAAGTTGGCTCCTCAACTGAGCATTCTCCATCTCTACCGCAGTGTAAAAATCTGGGTTTGGATTAGGTGGCCGAGGCGCCGAACTTCCAGTGTCATCTTGGCCCACCGGCTGTTTGCCCGGCCGCTGTTGGACCTCAGGAATTTGTTCACCGGGGATGGCGATATGATGAGCCTCCTGCCCATCATGCTATTCTGTGTCCTTACCTTGTCTTGATCGGGTGGTCACCATAGTTGGATGTTTGCGATAGCACCAATCTAACTCTCTCTCAATGAAAGCACGAAACTGTTGGTGCAGTTCTTTGCCAACAGGTAATTAAGAAAATAAGAGGAAGGGATTAGTACTTATGTTGAACCAAAATAGATGAATGATCATTTTAAATGGACTAGTGACACAATCACGTGTTTTAGGTGGTTCAAAGGTTAAAATCCTTCTACTCCACCAGTCAATATTATTGCTATGTGCTTGGTATTCTTTTACAGGGTATTTCCTTACACAATAGAATCCACCCTTTGCAACTCCCAGGGTCTCCATATTTATAGGAGAGGGCACCTGGGAGTTGGTAAGAAGGTCATCCCGTGACCTTCTTACCTATCATGTCAACTCTGTGACATTCATGATTAATTCCTAAAACCTGACACATGAAGTGTGGTCTAATCAATAGGTAAGGGGGATAATGGGCCACATGGCTCAACCTTGTCGTGGGTGTCTGAATACACACTTTCATGCTGCGTGTCCGAGAAGTCAAGGATATATCAGACACGTGATGTCTGATATATGCACATTTACCTTGCGTGGTTGACTTTAAAAAAGGTTACAGCCTCCAACTCTAGCTCGTACCACGAGCTGGATGCTTCCCTCGACCTGTGGCCTTCAGAGTCCAGACTCGGTCCTTAAGTAATCTTGGCGAACCTTTAGGTTACCTCGAGCTAACGAGGTAGGATCTAACGATGGCAGCTCCGCTCTTGGGGATGTCCACGTGGTAGACATGATTAGGCCGTATCTCAGCCCGCTAACAGCCTGTGGGAAAATCAGGGTGTACAATATGTTTATTACTATTATTATAATTATTATTATTTATTTTGAAAATTAGGTATATTTGTATATATATATATTTAGATTTTTTATTAAAATTTTAGCTATTTTGATTATATATAGTTATATTAAAATAAATTTATTAAATCATTTTAAAAATTAGAGATATATGAAAAGCTTTATGTTTTTGTTGATTATTGAGTTTTTAGTGACTTAGTTCTTAGAGTTTATAAGTCTAAGCTCTATATATACCACATTTTTTGTTTAGGTTAATTAGTGGCACATTGAATTTTTTTTTATTTGTTTAGCAACCATTTATTTATTAGATGTTTAGTGATATTTGTTTAGTAATCTCTTATACATTAATTAATTTAATTTTGTAGGTTGTGGTTTTGTTGGAGTGAGATTTTAGGATTTATTTTGCCTCAAAATTTATATTTCAAGCACACATTTGAGGTAATTAAATTTCTAAAATTACAAGACTAAGTTATATATTGTTAGATATTTAGTGATATTTTATTTATTAATTATTAATTTAATTTTGTTGGTTGTTCATTTAATAGCAAAGTAGATTGCTAAGTGAAGTAATTTTGCTATCTTTGATTATTAATTGCAAGAAGTACATATATATTCTCTTATTTCTACTTTTAATATTATCAAAAAAATATTAGATGAGTTTGAGTATCTTAAATATTCATCCATAGTGAAGTAGGTTCTGAGAAATTTGGTTGTGTGCTGCGGAACTATGAGGAAAAAACTTATTGTATGTTGTTTGAATTGTTTTTGTTTGCTATTCACATGTAGATGGTAGGTCACTATTATAGGGGAAATGCTGCTCGATTTTATATAGGATTACTGTTGATGCGGTTTTTCGCCGATAGTGTATTAAGAAATAAAAAGGTAGATTAGTGCTTAGTAATAAACTGTAATGAAAAATAAAATGAATTCACAATAACACAAATCTTTTATGTGGTTCAGTGGTTAAAATCCACCTAGTCCATGAATCTATATTTTTGTTGTTTTCTCTCTATTTTGGCAGAGTTTCAATATTACAGAATAATGGTCCCCTTCCCTGTCCTACATTCCCAGTATTTATAAGGGAATTCCATAGATAGGTTTGGGTAACCGCATGAGTCAATCACGCTTATACATATTTTTTACATTTAATACATATATTTCCCATTTATAATGAGATATGATTTGATCATACAGTAAATGTTCTCCTAATATTTGGGACATTAAATATGACAGCTTGGTCATAAATAAACGTATAAGAGGCCACGAGTCTCTGGGGATCCGCAGATGTGCAAAATATTTGACTTACCATGAGCTGAATATCTCCTCCAAGCTCGTACTTCGACCGCCATTTGAATATTATGAGCTCGAGCTTCACAACCTTCATGTGTGTAGCTTGGGTTAAACCCAGGACGCCTAATACCACACATGTCCACATGAAACTGGAGTTGTCTACGTGTATAAAGCAGATATAATTCCCATTGTTATTTCTTCGTATATTTATTTGCAAGCTATACCCGAGCTGAGTGAATGAACTCGGGCTAAAATTAGAGTACAAAATTTTCCCCCCAAGCCTCATGCTTGTGTATGATGTCGTCATTTTCTAACCTACACAGTAGGGGCATTTAGACTTCTGTTACAGAAAACCATGCCTGCCCACTACTCGAGTACTGGACACGTGGTGTACCGCAATTGGCGTCAGTTCAGGTTTCGAGGACTACAATAATTGTCTTGTCACCTTTTTGCTGCCGTTTTGTCTATTTAACCTTGGCCCTTGGATCTTGAACTAACTCAATTGGATGGCCCAAATCAATCTACACAATTTACGTATAAAAGGGATGGCCAAGTTTCAGACTTCACCACTTTTCATTTAAAAAATTTTCTCTTCTGCACTTCCGAACCTCTCTTCTTTTCCAGAAATCCCGAAAAATCGTTCACCGCACCCAGTCGCTCAGAAGTTTTCCAAGAACTTCCCTTCACAAAGTCTACATATCACCATCGAAGAACACACTGTAAGTATATCATTCTTTGGTTTTAAGAGATTTTTTTTTTAAATGGGCTTTTGTTCTTCACCATGTTCATCCATAATCTTCACTGTAGTCACTGTTAAACTATTTCTAAATGTTTTTAGGGAATAGGTTTTGACTTAGGTTCAACAGGCGAGTCCAAAAAATAGCTCTAGAAATAAGACATTCATAAAACTGGGAAATTTCTGGGTAAATCTGGATAATTTTAATGGTGAATTAATTTAGAGAATACCCATTCGGGATAAAGGAAATGAAGAGTTTTTAGGTTTCAAACCAGATAGCTTAGAGGTTACGTTTCTTGGGTGGTTTTGTACTAAATTGCCTCCCAAGGTAAGTAGTGGTCTGGCAGTCTGACACACGGATCCCTAAAAATCAGGGGTCTATTAGGAAACCGAGGCGTGTAACTTAGGGTATCGCTTAGCATCACGCAATGGGGCTGAGGCTAACCTCAGCTCGTATAACAAAAGTAAACCATCCCCCCCTTCGTATCCTCACATCATAGACCTTAACTTCTCTTAGGTTGCCTACTAACTAGGTTGTTCTGCTAGTTAGGCGATCTGATGGCTCCTCAAAAGAAAACCACCTCAAGGAAGAATGCATCAAGCTCGTCCACTCAGCAGAAGAACAAGGGGAAGCAGATCGCCCCAGAGTCTTCCATCCCGCACTTCGGTCCGGTGGTGGAGAATGAGCTGGTGGTTGACCTAAATGCCTACTTCAAGGCTGAACGTATCGTATCGAAGATCACGACCCAGGGGAGGGTGAACAAAATCATGCTGAGCCACAACATAGAGGTCGGGAATGGAACTTTTCTGGCTCGACCTGCGTTCGAAGGGGAATGAGCTGCTCCCCTCTCCAAGACAAATTCGCGGCTTGGAGTGATGAGCATCTGAAGGCTGGGGCCTTTCTTCCCCTGGACCAATAATCCGCAGACTTTTTAAATTACGTGAAGTTGGCTCCATTTCAGCTCCCCCCAAATTCTTATAGACTTTTGGCAGGGTTGAAATATTTTTTTTTTGAAGCATGAATGGGAGGTCCCCACCTCGGCAGATATACTACACTTTTTCTGCCTCAAAGCTAGCCCGGAGCAGAAAAGGCAAGGTGACGAGTTCTATTATCTCACAAGGTTTCCCAACTTTGCCCCCGTCATTGAACTTCCCAGCCATCCCAACGGCTACAAAGACTTGTTCTTTATGTTGATTGGATTCCAGAATTGTGAACACTGATACTTCAACCATCCTCGTAAGTTCCTTACTTTTGTGATTTTAGCTCGTGACATTTTATTACTTTCAAGATATTTCTTTTGTACACATCTTAACTGAATTTGTTTCTCGTGCAGCCATATTTGCGAGAACGGGAAAGTTTGTGACCCTCGGGGGTCAATATGAGAAATTGTCTGGGCTTCCACCTAGTAATAAGGACTACCACTAGGTTGTGAATGACCTCACGATGCTGGCATGCAAGTTGATCAGCGGAGGTCAAACGTTGGGCTTAGGGTCCTGGGCTACCTTTCCTATGATTTGCGAGCTTCCCTCCTCTCAAGAGGAGGCCTTGCCAGTCACTGAGGGTGAGGAGGAAGAAGAGGACGAGTTGCCTCTTGTGAGGAAAAGGTGAGCTCCTGAGGCTGTTCAGGGACCTGATTTGGAAGGAGTTGTGTTAGGGGCAGCAGTTGGCCCCTCCGGCAAAGGTAACCCATACCCCTATAGGGAATTAGATAGGGCTATTACCGATTTTAAATTAGTTCAATTTAACCCAAATCAGCTCGTCCATCGTCATGCTCATAACCCATATCATAATGTAACCCTGCTCCAATGCGTAGACCACCTAGTGGTACGCCACGACCATAGTTACCCTAAGGGCACAATTGTTGACAACACTTTAAACATTAGATCTGCCATTTTTGAGGAGTATGGAACCAACCGTAGGACCTGGTCTTCTCTGCTCTAGGGTGCATTTGCCCCTGGATTTAGACAATACGTAGATGAATCCAGCCCTGAGGAAGGACCTGAGTGTGAACCCCTTAGGATCCTAGATATATTAACCGTAGAATCTCCCTCTCCTCCATTAATTCCGAGGCTGGAGGTCGTGCCTATCCTAGCCAAAGCACCCGTGTTGGTGATAATAGACTCCTCCCCCAGTCCGGAGGGTATGATCTTTGTTTTCTCTGTCCTTGTATATGTTTTTTTCAACTTTCTTTGTGAACTAAATCCTTTTTGTTCTTTTCAGGCGAAGAGATGGAACAACTCGGAGCTCCTGACCTCCAAACTGTTTTCCAGACTAAGAAAACCGACTTGGGTCCCGCCGTAAAGAGGCTTAGGATCTCGAAGAAACCCCTCCCCCCCTCCCCTGCAGCGGGCAATACCTCAAGATCCCGTGACAAAGGGAAAGATGCGAGCTTAACTCGAGAATCAGTTCTGGTGAGTTCTGTTACTACTAAGGTTCCCCCTCCTCCTCCTCCACCTCGATTTGCTCCTCCTCAGGCCCAAGTAATACAAGCTGAGCCTTAGCCCCCACCATCCTAGGCCTGACTGTTTGAATAATAGTAGATCCCTAGGATCTGGAAAAGATCCCTGAGGCTTTTTGGGGTATCATTAACGAGACGACGAGCCATATGGTGGGGCAAGCCTATAGGGCTAGCTCGAGGGATCTGAGGACCATCGAGGAGCGAAGCCCAGAGAATGTCATGGAATCAGCTATGGGAATGAACCTTACCATAAGTTATCCTTCCTTGGTGACATTTTCCTTCTTATTATGATCAAGGGTATATCTCTGACTTGTTTTGTTGTTTGGCAGTCTGTCCTGGCGCAGTATCGCAACATAGCCCGGGCTAGGGCTAGAAATGATGAGCTTCAGGCTGAACTAAATGTTGCCAACACTGCCCTGACAGTTGCTCAAGAAGGCAAGTAGATCTCCAAAGCTACCTTGGCGGCTGCTCAAAAGAGTGAGCATGATGCCAAGGCTGCTCTCGCCTCGTCCCAGAAAAGTGAGCGGGTTGCAAAGACTACCTTGTCTGCTCTTCAAGCTCAAACGACACAACTTCAAGCCGAGGTTGATGAAGCCAAACCAAAACTACTTGAGGTCGAGGCTGCAATCAAATAAGAAAAGGTGGCCTCATCATCTTCCATGGAAGAGATGCTATACCAATGTTGGGCCTTCAACCCGGATGGGAACTTCTCTTTCATGGGGCCAAGTTGTGGGATCTGTACCTTGCAACATTCAAGGCTCGGCTCTTGCAAGAGCCGTCAGAGACTGTTGAGGCTTCCAGAGCAGCTGAGGGAGATGGCGAGGAGGTCACCTCGGCTGGACGAACTGGCGGATCTCAATGATAGCTTTTTTGTATATATCTATAATTGTTTAACAGTTTTTTTATTAAACAATTGCCTTCGGGCTTAGTTCGAGGTTTTTCTCCTCGAGATAATTTGCCTACTTTATTTTAATATATATCTAACTTTTTGATCCATTTATCTCTCCTTTACTATCTCTCATGTTTATGAATCTTTAGACTTGTACATTTGAGATTTTAGGAATCAATTTTTAGATCGGGATAGAATTTATCGAGCATGGTTATATCTAAGTTTTGTGTGTTAATTTGTATCATGCCTGTTAAAAGTCAGGCCTTGAACCCAGCTATATTCGAGGTTCTTAATTTATTTAAACTTAGTTTGTGCTAGGTTTATTAATAACACGAGCTTTAAAAAGCCCTTGATATTAAACAATTTTCCCAACTTTCCAAGTTTCAGACTTGGTTGTGTCCACAGTTTTAAATGATTTAAACTTAGTTCATGTTAGGTTTATTGATAACTCGAGCTTTAACAAGCCCTTAATATTAAACAATTCCAAACTTTCCAAGTTTCAGACTTGGTTGCGTCCAGGGTTTTAAATGATTTCAACTTAGTTTGTGCTAGGTTCATTGAAAACTCGAGCTCTTAAAAAGTTGTTGAATAATCAATTTTACAAGCTTCTAAGTTTTGGACCTGGTTGCGTCTAGGGTTTTAAATGATTTAAACTTACTGTAACGCCCTACTACCTTAGAGTCGTTACTAAGTGAGTTTTAAGACGAAACAGTGTGCAATGAACTCGCTAACTGAGGTTTTGAAACAAAAGTGTGACTAATTAAAAGTTAAGGCTGTAATCTTAGAAAAACGTGTTATCTCAATAAAACTTCTAGTATTAAACATTTGGGATCCCAAAATAAGGTTCGAAAACTATTTACTTCTTAAAATAAGTTTACAATTGATCAGTTATAAAAATCATAGATTATTACAGCCATTTTCAAATAAACCCCCAACCAAAGCAGTCGGGTAGGCCAAACATGTACGCGTCGCTTCACGCTCTCCGTACTCATGGTTGGTTGACTTAGTCATTGCCCTTACCTGCAACACAGAGCACCCGTGAGCCGAAGCCCAGCAAGAAAACTCATGCAGAACATAACATATGCAATCTATACAGTTTATCATAACAGATAATCCACATATAAACAAGTCAACCATTAGACTAAGCAAACACGGCCATGCCGCCCCAGAGTCTTAACAAAGCCTGGGGTTTCAGTCCTCACCGTAAGGATATCACATGTATCCACCGGGCCCTGCCCTGACTATAAGCATCCCATGTGCTAAGTGTTACTTCCGGCTCTGCTGCCATACCCGGCCTATGCCGCACTCGGCCCTTGCCATTCATTTCATTCTAATCATATATAGCATAAATCAAGCAACATTCAAACAAATGCCAATTGATTTAAATCTGCACCCTAACATGTAATGCAACATAGGGCCATGCCCGACAATCATCTCATCATGCAACATGCAATATAGGGACATGCCCGACAATCATCTCATCATGCAACATGCAATATAGGGCCATGCCCGGCAATCACACTATGGGCCCATGCCCTATCCTACGGGTGTTATAGTTTTCTTACTTGTATTCCGAGCCTCCTGATGCACTAAAGCCGCGAGCACGGTCCTCAAGCACAAGCCTCACCAATAACCTAGTCACAACACACAAGAAACATCCCTCAATACTAATCAAATCAAAACCGCTTCCCGGGACCAATCCCACACTCTCGGGACTCCCAAATTCCTAAAACAATTCATCGGAAACATCCCCCGAACCCCCGGAGCAAAAGCTCAAAAATGCAAATTTTGGTGTCCTGAAAATGGCCTAGCGCCGCGGCGCTCAGCAAGTCAGAAGCCTCCCCCTGCCCAGAAATAGCCTCGCGCCGCGGCGCCCAAGAACAGTGTCGCGGCGCTCCTACGCGAAACCCAGATTTCTGGGTTTTTCCCTGCGTTTTCCCCAAGCTAACACCACTCCAAATCATCCCAAGCAGGTACCCAAGCCCCAAAATCAAATTAAAACATCAAATAAACCATCTAACAACCCATAAACTCTAGATTCAAGCTCAAAACACAAACATACCCATCAATCCACCCTTAGATTTCAAATTTCAGCAACTTCAAACTAAAACTTTAAAAACTTAACTCAAGCTTTAAATTCCTCAAATCAACACAGAAAAAAAACTTAAGTGTGTATAAAATCCATACCTCAAGTGAAGAATCCTCCCAACAAGCTTCCTTGATCACCTCCTAAGCTCTCAATTCAGCCCTTCTACCCTTCTTCTTCTTTATGCCCTAGCTTTTTCCCTCTCCTTTTTCTTCTCTTCAAATATCAAAGCATCCAATGACTAAGTCCCCAAACCGTGTACCCCTTAATACCCAGCTGCAAAATGTCAATTGCCCAGCCAAATGACCATTTTACCCCTTCATCAAAACCCTTTGCTAACTACACCTCAAGGGCACTCTAGTCCTTTCTCCTATATTGCAATTCTACCATTTCTTTCACCTAAACTTGTTACTCTCAGCAGTAACTAATGGTTACCCAGGTTACTAAATCTCCAATAACCATTAACCGCCAATTCTCTACTTAACCAAAAATTCCCGAGGTACCCCTAGGCTCCTCCCGAGCCGGGTATAGAAATCCCGTTGTGACTCTTAAGTTAACTTGCTCTCTTGGACCGTCTCGGCACGTGCATCACAACAATAACACCACACTCACGTGGTACCATTCACAGAATACAATTATCACATATATGCCCTCAGCGGGCAAAAATTACAATCATGCCCTTCAAACACAATCAGAGCCTACATGCATACTAATACACATAGTCATGCATCTCAGATAAATAAATAGTCAAATAACATGCTTTAAATCATAACCATGCATTTAACTCATAAAAACACACATAAATCCCAACATGCCATCCTGGCACACTAATCAAGGCCCTTAAGCCTTAATAGTGAATTCGGGTCGTTACAGTGCTTCCTTTGATGGAATTAGTAAAGATAGATTTGTGATAATCAAGTTAAAAGAACCTCGGATAGGGTTGTGGCTTCTGGAATTGCCAAGAAAAGGGGAAAGGTCTGGCTGATAAGATGGTACTTTTGTTGATAGAACGCAGCAAGGTTGGATGCTCACTTTTGAGGTGAAAGGACCCCAGACAGTGCTTGGGCACCTAATTGGAGTTTGGAAAGAAGCCTGAGTGAGAAGCTAGTTATCAAGATGGCGATAGGAACCAGGGAGGTTATTGGTATACATGAGTGAAAGGATGCCACCTGAGAGGAGGTCAGGTGAAGGCATGACTTCTACATAGGATGACTCGATATGTTAGGATGGATTTCCAATGGTGAGGGAACGGAGAACTAGAATGCATCGATACATTCGAAGTTCGAGGCGGATTCCTCGAGGATGAGTATTAAACTGGCTGGTGTATGCTTTGGTCTTGTAGCGAACTGGAAGAGCTCTGTGTTGAAAATGTTCAGAGAGGGAGTTAGACATGGATGGTTGCCTCAAGGGTGCCATATGAGAGGCTAAGGATGGTAATACTTATTGAGAATGAATTAGAAACTTTTGGCAGATGAATTGGGAAGCGAGTGATTATGAAACTCATAGTGAGAAAGTTAATCAGTTAAGGAATAACCATGGATTGTAAAGGATATCACCTGGAGAATGTTAGTGAGAATGAATGGAAACTGAGTTGACCAGTGGGAAAATTATATGGGTATGTAAAAAAAGATTTGGGGGTACTTCAAAGTCGGACTACAGATAGGATTGGTATAAGGAACGACGTAAAAGACGGTTATGGCTGACAGAAAATCTATTGAAGCAATCGAAGGAATTTGACCTTGGATTTGCCAGAGTGTTATACTGCGGGGATTGTTAGCATCGTCGGGTTAGAACGAAAAGTACAATGTTGGATACAAGATAGGACGATGTCTCCAAGAGTTGATCTATGACCTGGTTATTGCCAGTTGGAAACCAAGGATAGAGACATTTCGTGGATTGTCTAGTTTGCGCCGGCTAGGGTGTGAGGAGTTGGTAACAAAGATTTTGGAACGGTTCAAGCTACAGCAGCACAGGTAAGTTCTTTAGGCAGAGGATGCATGAACGGTATGGGCAAGTCCCTTCAAGCTCACGAGCAGTGCATGCGGAGTACTCCCAGACGGAAATGGTGAGCAATTGACTATGCGAAAGACGTTTGTACCCAGAAGGCAGAGTCTCAGGTAAGAATCTACGGATTGTTAGTTTGAGCGTCGTCAGGAGTACCCAGATTAGAGCTACAAGAAGAAAGGACAGGTATGAGAAGATTTGATCTGAAGTCACAAAGAAGCTAATGAAGAACGTTTGAAGAACAGAAAGCATCTCAAGGTTGGTAAGCGCGTCATCTACTGCATAAGCACCTCCGGAGATAACTACATCAGAGATGAGAAGAACAGTAAAACTTGAGGTTAGACGGACTGAGTGGTGTCGAATCAGAAAGAAATTCAGAAGACAAGGTAAGATTTGATTGGTTACGGACGATGATGGAATTTGCGTGTGTTTTGGTTGAGTAAAGAGTGATTGCATAAAGGACCTGATCAGTGTTAGGAATCCTTGAATTAGCGCAGGGGAATTTAATTGGAGGCGGAACTCCTAGCTGTGAGGCATGTGTCAGTCAAGGAATAACGCCATAGACTGTAATGGAGTGGACAAGGCAACGACTGAACTCGGCATAACGTTAGTAGGTAATGGTTAGCTGGTGAGTGACACTGAGCTATAGAATCCAAAGAGTAGACTGTGGTTGAAGCAGGGAGGAACCCTGCTGAGGTGATACAAGTCAGGATACCAGAGTGGATGAAAGATCCAGTTATATTTGGTGATTGAATGAGAATTCTGAATGGATATCATTCCACCTCCTTGGGTACGTCGTACTGGGAGGGTCGAGCGGGTGACAGAATCTAGTGTTTTCCTTTGGACCCTGAGGGGTTAAGTGATGTGGTAGTATATCATTGGAATAGACCACTTTAGACCTTGAGTAAGGTGTTTGGACATGAAAAGTTCTAACTCAGTTGATGGAGTTAATGTAGTTGGGTCAAGTGAACTGGTTTCAGGATGGAGCTTCGATGATATCGAATTGAGACCCTATAGTATTTTAAGTTTTTGAATGGATTTAGTGAACGAAAAGAACAGAGTGGGAATCTGGGATTATCAGTTGATTGCAAGTGAATTGGAGTCTGAAAGTTTATCAGATATATTAAAGAATTGAGCGCCGAGTAGGCGAATACTTGAGGTATTAAGGGAAGTGTAATCCCTGATGAGTTAGTCGTGGTGGCAGTTGCTGGTGTCTTGTTATTGTAACACGACATAGGACATGATAAGAGGTGAAGGATAGTGAATACTACGGTTTGGCTTTAGTTCAGACAGAAAGCCAAAGAGGTCGTTGAAACTTCTTAAGGCAGGGGTGTCTGCCTATTTGAAAGACTAAAGAGCTGGTAAATTGATGAGTTTTGAGGAAATAAAGTTCCGGGAAGAAAGAGTTGCGTCTCTGCGTAATAACAGACGAGGATCTATAAGGTGTTCAGAGAAAGAAGGGAGAGTTCTGACTCTTAATTCGACATAAAATTCTGTAGTTGTACTAAGGGTTAGGCCAGCGGGGCCTACAAGCTGATCCCACCTAGTAGAGGTGATGACTTTTGAGTATCTCTGGAATCAGGAATAAGGCAATGAATTGGTAATTGTAATCTAGGCAGACCCTGAGGCTTTGGCAGGGTTGCGGTGTAAACGAGGGGATATTGAGAGTATGTATATTAGACAAGATCTTGTGGGGCAAGATTGTTACGCCTGAAAGAGTGTTGTTGGGAACTAAAGTAAGGCGGTTGACCTTGGAAATTATGGTCAGAGTCGCGGGTTTACTGACTGATGTGTTTGGATAAATTTCGAGGACGAAATTTTTATGAGGAGGGGATAGTTGTAACGACCCAAAATCACTATTAAGGTTTAAGGGCCTTGATTGGTGTGCCAGGAGGGCATGTCGGGATTTATGTGTGATTTTATTAGTTAAATGCATGGTTATGATTTAAAGCATGTTATTTGACTATTTATTTATCTGAGATGCATGACTATGTGTATTAGTATGCATGTAGGCCCTGATTGTGTTTGAAGGGCATAATTGTAATTTTGGCCATGATTGGGCACAGCTGTATTGATATGTGATAAATGTATTCTGTGAATTGTACCACGTGAGTGTGGTGTTATTATTGTGATACACGTGCCGAGACGGTCCTAGAGAGAGCAAATTAACTTAAAAGTCACAACGGGATGTTGTACCCGGCTCGGGAGGAGCCTAGGGGTACTTCGGGAATCTTATAAGTTGAATTGAGAATGAGTGGTTAGTTATTGGGTAACCTGGGTAACTGTTTGTAACTGCTGTGGGTAACAAGTTTTAAGATAGAAAGTGATAGAATTGAAATAGAAGTGTAAAGACTTAAGTGCCCTTGAAGGTTTAGTTAGGGAGGATTATTAGGAAGGGGTAATTTGGTCTTTTGGCAAGGGGATTATGAAACTTTCAGCTGGGATATAGGGGGTACGGTTTGGGCATTTGGGGTCACTTGATGCTTTGATAGAAATTGAAGAGAAGAAAGAGAAGAAGAAAGAAGAGCTAGGGCAAGTAAAAAGAAAAGAAGAGGAAGGGTAGAAGGGCTGAATTGGGAGCTTAAGAGGAGATCAAGGAAGCTTGTTGGGAGGATTCTTCACTTGAGGTATGGATTTTATACACACTTAAGTTGTTTTCTGTGTTGATTTGAGGATTTTAATGCTTGAGTTAAGCTTTTCAAGGTTTTGGTTTGAGTGGCTGAAATTAGAGATCAAAGGTGTGGATCTTGGGTGTGTTGATGTTTTGATCTTGATTCTAGTGTCTATAGGTTGTTAGATTGTTCATGTGAAGTTTGGAATTGAGTTTTGGGGTTGAGATATGTGTTTGGGATGGTTGAAGGTGAGGTTTAGAGAGTAAAATGGTGGTTTTTTCTGGGTTCGAAGGGTCGGGCCGCGGCATGGTTCTTGGTGAGCCGCGGCCCTTCGAAGAAGTTACATGCTGAAGAAGAAGGGCGGGCCGCGGCATGGCCCAAGCAATGCCGCGGCCCTTACCTGTTTTTGAGCCTTTGGGGGTTCTTTTTGGGGGCCATGCCGCGGCATGGGTGGCCTATGCCGTGACGCTTAAGGGATTTTGGGATTTTGAGATTTTAGGCTTGGAAATTTAACCTAGGGTGCTCGGGGTTGAGTCTTTTACCATATTTGGTGAAGTTCAACGTTCCGAGTACTAGAACTTGGCCTGGAAGCTCATTTAAGGTTGTTAATGGTGTCTTTCTTCATGGTTGTGACTAGGTTTTAAGCTAGGGCTCGAGGATCGGATCGCGCTCAAGGAGTATCGCCCGTAACTAACTCATTTGAAAGCTAAAGGTAAGAAAACTATAACACCCGTAGGATAGGGCATGGGCCCATAGTATGATTGCGGGGCGCGACCCTATGTTGCATGTTGTATGATGAGATGATTGCAGGGCACGTCCCTATATTGCATCACCTGTTAGGATGCAGACTTAAATGAATTAATATTCGTTTGAATGTTGTTGTGTTATACTATATGTGTGATTATAATAAAATGAACGGCAAGGGCCGAGAGCGGTATAGGCCGGGTGCGGCAGCGGGGCCGGAAGTAACACTTAGCACATGGGATGCTATAGTCAGGGCAGGGCCCGGTGGATACATGTGTTATCCTTACGGTGAGAATCGATACCCCAGGCTTCGGTAAGGCTTCTGGGGCGGCATGGTCGTGTTTGCTTAGTCTAATGGTTGACTTGTTTATCTGTGGACTATCTGATATGATTAACTGTATATTTGCATATGTTATGTTCTGCATGAGTTTTCTTGCTGGGCTTCGGCTCACGGGTGCTTCGTGTTGCAGGTAAGGGCAAAGACTGAGTCAACCAACCATGAGTACGGAGAGCGTGAAGCGACGCGTACATGTTTGGCCTGCCCGACTGCTTTGGTTGGGGATTTATTCGAAAATGGCTGTAATAATCTATGATTTTAGTACTGATCAACTGTAAACTTATTTCAAGATGTAAATAGTTTTCAAACCTTATTTTGGGATCCCAAATGTCTATTACTAGAAGTTTTTATTGAAACAACGCATTTTCAAAGGTTACAGCCTTAACTTTTAATTAGTCACACTTTCGTTTCAAAACCTCAGTTAGCGAGATCATTGCACACTGTTTTGTCTTAAAACTCACTTAGTAACGGCTCTAAGGAAGTAGGGCAGGGGGTTTAGTCAATGTTCAGCTGGGTTAAAGGGGTACACGGTTTAGGCTTGGTCATATTTTGGTTTTGTTAAAAATAAAGAGAAGAAAAGCTAGAGGGAAAAGCTAGGGCAAGAAGAAGAAGAAGTGGAGTTGAAGGAACTGAAATTTGGAGACTTAGGAGATGAATCAAGGAAGCTTAGGGTTGGATTCTTCATTCAAGGTAAGGATTCTATGTAAATTTAAGGCTTGTTTCTGTTTTGGTTTAAGAAATTGAAGCATGGTTTAAGTTTTGAGCTATGGGTTTAAATTTTCTGAAGTTGAAATCAAAGGTGTGGATTTTTGGGTGTGATTGTGTTTTTGATCTTGATACTAGTGTTTATGGGTTGTTAGATGGTTCACTTGAAGTTTTAAATTGATCTTGGGGTTTAGGTAATTGTTTGGGATGATTTGGAGGGGTTTTAGCTCGGGAAAAATGCAAGAGAAAACCCAGAAATCTGGGTTCACGAAGGAGCGCCGCGGCCCTGTTCTTGGGCGCCGCGACGCGAGGTTGCATCAGGATTTGGGGCTAGCCGCTGGGCGCCGCGGCCCTTGAGGGGAGTGCCGCGGCCCTAGGCCATTTTGACAGGCAAAAATTTGGGTTTTTAGGGCTTTTGCCCGGGGACTCGGGGGTTGGTTCCAATGTATTGTTTTAAGGAATTAGAGGTCCCGAGAGTGCGGGATTGGTCCCGGGAAGTGGTTTTGGGTTGGTTAGTATTAAAAAGTGTTTTATGTGTGTTGTGACTAGGATTTCGGAGAGGCTCGTGCTAGGGGACCGTGCTTGTGGCCTTGGTGCATCGGAAAGCTCGGGATACAGGTAAGGAAAACTGTAGCACCCGTAGGACAGGGCATGGACCCATATTGTTAATGCAGGGCACGGCCCTAAATGGTATTACATGATTATGGTATAGTTTTTATTGAATTGTTATATGTTTTAATGTTAATTGAATTATACTATATGTGATTATAGTAGCGAGAACGACAAAGGTGCCGAGAACGACAAAGGTGCCGAGAACGGTTAATGAGCCGAGAACGGCAAGGAAGCCGAGAACGGAAGTGGGGCTGGAAGTAACACTTAGCACATGGGATGCTTATAGTCAGGGTAGGACCCAGTGGATAAATGGGATATCCTTACGGTGAGGACCGAAACCCCAGGCTTTGGTAAGGCTTCTGGGGCGGCATGGCCGTGTTTGCTTAGTTTGATGGCTGACCTATTTATCTGTGGATTACCGGATATGTTAACTGTATAATTTGCACAAGTTATGAACTGTATGAGTTTTCCTGCTGGGCTTCGGCTCACGGGTGCTCTGTGTTGCAGGTAAGGGCAAAGAATGAGTCAACCAGCCATGAGTACGGAGAGCATGAAGCGACGCGCACATGTTTGGCCTGCCCGACTGCTTTGGTTGGGGGAATTTATGAAAAATGGCTGTAATAATCTGTGATTTTAATAACTAATCAACTGTAAACTTATTTTAAGTTGTAAATAGTTTTCAAACCTTATTTTGGGATCCCAGATGTTATATACTTGAAGTTTTCAATAAAGTAAAGCATTTTCAAAAGATTACAGCCTTAACTTTTGCTTAGTCACACTTTGGTTTTAAAAACCTCGGTTAAAGAGTTCTTTGCACAAAGTTTCTTTTAAGAAAGAAAAAAAACTCACTTGGTAACGGCTCTAAGGGAGTTGGGCGTTACAACTTGGTATCAGAGCCATCCAAGGTTTATTGGTCCTGGAGATTGACCGAACATGTACGCTCGTTGTCAGTGACAAGCTCGACTCAGGGTTGGTTGGTATGAATGATTGATATGCTTGAACATATGTTTGAATGCCCTGTTTGCCTGCTTATTTATATGGAGTATGATGAATGAGTTGACATATGCACGAGATACTGTTAGGGCTTGGCCCTTGACTATTGCATGTTGTGATTAAGGCGTGTTGAATAACATTATTATGCATGTGGATGAATATTGGGATAATAGATTGCATATTGAATGTATGTGGTTAATTGTCTTAATTGAATTCGTATGTAATATATGTTTATTGGCTTGTATGAAACATGTTGAGACTTGGGTATTCTTGGTGATGTTAAAATCGGGTAGCTAAATGTATATCAGTGTGGACTTGGCCTAAATATGCTTTGTGTGTGAATGATATCTGTGGATATTTGGATCTAGTTGTGGTTTGGTTCAGAGTATGAACCACTGAGTTCAGGAGTTGGTGAGTAGTGGCGGATGAACTCAATTTGTTGATTCCTAGAATGGTTAAGTGGATCTGACATTGTGTTGAAGGGGGGATTCTAGATAAAAGTTGGAGTTAGAGATCTCCATTTATCCCTGAAAGCAGCAGCAGATGGTCACTAGTGTGTGAGTAAGCTGTGGAGTTTAATAGTTGAGATGGAACTGAAGAGCAACGGACTTCTCTGGGAAAATAGCTGCTTTGTATGCTTTAACTGTAAGGTTACCAGTGTTGGTTCATTGTGAGGGTATGGACAGATAAGGTTATTATATGAAAGGCTCAAAGGGTGTTATCCTTTGGTTTTGAGGAAAGTTCGGGTTGACAAAGAATTTATTAGTGGATGGGCAAAGTTAATTCCACCCTCGGTTATAAGAGGATGAGAGCCCATGACTAAAGGGTTGTGTTAAGTATTGTACTAGAGGGATGCTTGGAAATGGCACTTGGGCTAAGGCATGGGTGTGATGGGTTGGAAAGAACCTAGATGATGATTGATAGAAGAGGTTATAAAGGCATGATCTGAACTGTGGAGAATGGAGACCTTATAAGATTGGTTTGGAATGATATAGTGGCAATAGTGTAAATTTTTGGGCTTTCCGAATTGGGTAATTCATTTCGGGAAATTGATACAGACGGATGCAGTTGAAAATAATGATGACCCATTTAAGGATTTAAAATCTGGAATAGTCTAAGGTATTTGTGCCTCTCCGATGCGTGTACTCACCATCTGTATGGGGACAGTGGAGAGGGCCATGTGGTTCGAAGAACTGATGAATGATGTATACAGCCTGAGTGCTAGAGCTGCAATGGCAGTGCTTCTTTTGGTGGATTATAGTAAGGATAGATTCTCGGTAATCAAAGCAGAAGAACCCCGAAAAAAAAAAAAAAAACTTGATAGCTCTTAGTTTTGCTAGAAAAGGGGGAAAACCTGATTGACTAGATAGCCGTCAGGATAGTGATGGAAATCGGTGAGGTTATCTGCTATGCATCAGAGGCAGGGGATGCCACCTGGGAAGAGGTCAGGTGAGGGCATGACTTCTACATAAAATGACTCGATATGTTAGGATGGACTTCCCATGGTAAAGGAACAGAAAACTAGAATGCCTTGCTACATTCGAAGTTCGAGGCTGATTCCTCGAGGATGAGTATTCAACTGAATGGTTTATGCTTTGGTCATGTAACGATCTGGATGAACTCGGTGTCGAGAATGTTCCGAGAGGGAGCTAGACATAGAGAGTTTGCCTCATGGGTGCTATATGAGAGGCTGAAGGTAGTAATACTTATTAAAAAGGAATTAGAAACTTCTGGCAGATGAATTGGGATGCAAGTGATCAAGAAGTGCATAGTAATAACAACAGAGTTTGTCTTATGGGAGCCTCAGCATGAGTCACAGTGAGAGAGTTAATCAGTTAAGGGATAATCATGGATTGTAGAGGATATCATCTGGAGTATGTTAATGAGACTGAGTGGAACTGAGCTGACCAGTGGGAAAATTATATGGGTATGTAAAGAAAGATTGGGGGTACTTCAAGGTCGGACTACAGAGAGGATTGGTATTAGGAATGTTGAGAAAGATGGTATTGGCTGACAGAAAGAATTACTGAAGCAATCGAAGAAAGTTGACCATTGGAGTAGCCAGAGCATTATACTGCGGGGATTGTTAGCATCGTCGATTAAGAATAAAAAGTTTGATGTTGGGTACAAGATGGGACAATGTCTCCAGGAGTTGATCTATGACCTGGTTATTAACAGCTGGAAATCAAGAAAGAGACATTTTAGGAATTTTTATTTTGTACTGAGTAAGGTGTGAGGAGTTGGTAACAAAGATTCTAGATTGGTTCAAGCTACAGCAGCACAGGTAAGGTTCTATGAAGTGTCAGTTTGGGTTTCGTTAGGAGTACTCAAAGTAGAGCTACAAGAAGAAAGGACAGGTATGAGAAGATTTGATCTGAAGCCACAAAGAATCTAATGAAGAATGTCTGAGGAATAGAAAGCATAACAGGACTGGTAAGCGCGTCATGTATCCCATAAGTATCTCCACAGACAACTACATCAGCGACGGGAAGAACGGTAAAACTTGAAGTTAGACGGAATGAATGGTGTCAAATCAGAAAAAAATCAGAAGATAGGGTATGAATGGATTGGTATCTGGCGATGCTGGAATATGTGTGTGATATGGTTAAGTATAGAGTGATAGCATAAAGGACCTGATCTATGATGAGGATATGGAATTGTGGGAGTGCATCACGGGTTGGGTACGCCCAGGCGCAAATTGACGCGAGGATGGATCGAACCTTGCGGGAGATGAAATAATGGATCATGGTTGATATACTTGGAACGTTAAGTCGACGGTTGCGCATAGCATAAGGTACTTGAGTGTTGGGTATTAGTAAGAAAGTTAATGTTGAGACCCAGATGTGGTGAAAAGTAGCAGACGGGTGATCGGTGTTTGAAATCCTCGATTGAGCGAGGGGAAATTTAATTGGAGGCGGAACTCCTAGCTGGGAGGCGTGTATCAGTCAAGGAATAACGCTATAAATTGTAATGGAATGGACAAGGCAACGACTGAGATTGGCATAACGTTAGTAGGTAATGATTAGCTGGTGAGTGTCACTGAACTATGGAACCCAAAGTGTTGGCTTTGGTTGAAGCAGGGAAGGACCCTGCCATGGTGGTACAAGTTAGGATACCAGGATCGAGTGAAGGATCCAGTTAAAATTTGGTTTTTGAATGAGAATTCTGAATGGATATCATTCCACCTCGTAGGGTATGTTGTGCCGGGAGGGTTGAGCGGGTGACAGAATTTAGTGTTTCCTTTTGGACACTGAGGGGTTAAGTGATGCGGTGGTGTATCGTGGGAATAGACCACATTAGATTTTAAGCAAGGTGTTTGGACATGAAGAGTTTTAACTCAGCTGATTGAGTTAATGCAGTTGGTTCAGGTGAACTGGTATCAGGTTAGAATGTCGATGATACTGAATTGAGACCCTACAGTATTCTAAATTTTGGAACGGATCTAGAGAACGAATATAACAGAGTGGGAATCTGGAATTATCAGTTGGTTGCAAGAGAAATAGCAGTCAGAAAGCTTATCAGTTATCTTAAAGAGTTAAGGGTTGACTATATGAATACTTGAGATATTAAGGGAAGTGTAATCCCTGATAAGTTAGTCGTGGTGGCAGATGCTGGCGTCTTGTTAAAGTAACACGACATAGGACATGGTAAGAGGTGAAAGATAGTGGATACTACAGTTTGGCAATGGTTCAGAGAGAAATCCAAAGAGGATGTTGGAATTCTTAAGGCAGGAGTGTCTGCCCATCTGGAAGAATAAAAGAACTTGTAAACCGTTAAATTTTAGGGAAATAAAGTTCCAGGTTGAGAGATTTGTATCTCTCTAAGTAACAACAGACGAGGATTAGTATGGTATTCAGAGAAAGAAAGGGGAGTTCTGACTCCTGATTCAATATAAGTTCTGAAATCGTACCAAGAGTTAGGCCAGGGGCCTATAAATTGATCTCACCCTAGTAGGTTGGTGACTATTGAGTATATGGAATCAGAAATAAGGCATTGAGGTGATCATTGTGATCTAAGCAGACCCTGAAGCTTCAGCAGGGTTACGGTGCAAGTAAGGAGCTAACGAAAGTATGACTATTAGAAAAGATCTTGTGGAACAAGATTGTGCTTGCGCATGGGTGTTATTTATGATTAAGGGTAAAGGTATTGGACCTTGAGAATTACCATCAGAGGTATGAGGTATACAGCCTGATGGGTTCAAATAAATTACAAGGACGAAATTATTTTAAGGAGGGGATAGTGCAAAGTCTTGCGGAGCAAGATCATCGCCCTAGTGAAAGTGTTGTGGAGAAACAGCAGGGTTGAGGAGGCGACAAGGGAACTTGAGACAGAAATGAGGGAGCGGTACCCCGAGTTGTTTTGGTAAATTTCGAGGACGAAATTTCCGAAAGGAGAGGATAGTAGTAACGACCCAAAATCGCTAATAAGGCTTAAGGGCCTTGATTAGTGTGCCTGGAGAGCATAATGGGATTTATGTGTGATTTTCATGAGTAGATGCATGATTATGATTTAAAGCATGTTATATGACTAATTGAACATTCGAGATGCATGACTATGTGGCTAGTATGCATGTTTAGGTGAAATAAATATGCATGTGGACCCCGTTTGTATGATAGGGGTAAATTGGTAATTTTAGCCCGCTGTGGGCATATATGTGATAATTGTATTATGTGATTTGTACCATGTGAGGGTGGTGTTATTATTGTGATGCACGTGCCGAGACGGTCCTAGAGAGCTAGTTAACTCAAAAGTCACAACCGGATTTTATTCCTGGCTCGGGAGGAGCCTAGGGGTATCTTGGGGAATTTTGTGAGTTGAGTGAGAACTAGTGGTTATAGTTATTGGTGATTGAGTAACCATTTGTAACTGCAGTGAGTAACAAGTTTAGGTGGAAATGGTAGAATTGAAATAGAAGTTATTGAACTAGAGTGCCCTTGATGGGTTAGTTAGGAAATGATTATTAGGAGGGGTAATATGGTCATTTGGCAGGGGGTTTAGTCAATGTTCAGCTGGGTTAAAGGGGTACACGGTTTAGGCTTGGTCATATTTTGGTTTTGTTAAAAATAGAGAGAAGAAAAGCTAGAGGGAAAAGCTAGGGCAAGAAGAAGAAGAAGAGGAGTTGAAGGAACTGAAATTTGGAGACTTAGGAGATGAATCAAGGAAGCTTAGGGTTGGATTCTTCATTCAAGGTAAGGATTCTATGTAAATTTAAGGCTTGTTTCTGTTTTGGTTTAAGAAATTGAAGCATGGTTTAAGTTTTGAGCTATGGGTTTAAATTTTCTGAACTTGAAATCAAAGGTGTTGATTTTTGGGTGTGATTGTGTTTTTGATCTTGATACTAGTGTTTATGGGTTGTTAGATGGTTCATTTGAAGTTTTAAATTGATCTTGGGGTTTAGGTAATTGTTTAGGATGATTTGGAGGGGTTTTAGCTCGGGAAAAATGCAAGATAAAACCCAGAAATCTGGGTTCGCGAAGGAGCGCCGCGGCCCTGTTCTTGGGCGCCGCAGCGCGAGGTTGCATCAGGATTTGGGGCTAGCCGCTGGGCGCCGCGGCCCTTGAGGGGAGTACCGCGGCCCTAGGCCATTTTGACAAGCAAAAATTTGGGTTTTTAGGCCTTTTGCCCGGGGACTCGGGGGTTGGTTCCAATGTATTGTTTTAAGGAATAAGAGGTCCCGAGAGTGCGGGATTGGTCCCGGGAAGTGGTTTTGGGTTGGTTAGTATTAAAAAGTGTTTTATGTGTGTTGTGACTAGGATTTCGGAGAGGCACGTGCTAGAGGACCGTGCTTGTGGCCTTGGTGCATCGGAAATGTAACGACCCAAATTCAGTGTTAAGGCTTAAGGGCCTGGAGTAGTGTGCCTGGAGGGCATGATGGGATTTTGTGTGTGACTTTATTAAGTTTAATGCATCATTATGATTTATTGCACGTTATATGACTATTTGATTATTTGAGATGCATGACTATGTGAATCAGTATGTATGTAGACCTGATTGTCTTAGAATGAGCATGATTGTAATCTGGCCATGTTTGGGCATATCTGTGATAATTGTACTATGTGAATGGTGCCATGTGAGTGCGATGTTTTTATCAGGATGCATGCATCGAGACGGTCCTAGTGAGCCATTTAGTCTAAAAGTCACAGCGGGATGTTGTACCCGGCTCAGGTAAAGCCTAGGGGTACTTTGGGAATCTTATAAGTTGAGTTGAGAATGAGTGGTTGGTTATTGGTTATTGGGTAACTTGGGTAACCATTTGTAACTGCTGTGAGTAACAAGTTTTAAGATAGGAAGTGGTAGAATTGAAATGAAAGTGTTAAGACTTAAGTACCCTTGAAGGTTTAGCTTAGAAGGATTAGTAAGGAGGGGTAATTTGGTCTTTTGGCAAGGCAAATAGACATTTTGCAGCTGGGATTTAGGGGGTACGGTTTGGGCATTTGGGTTCACTTGTGGCTTTGATAAAATTAGAAGAGAAGGAAAAGAAGAGGAGAGAAAGGCTAGGGCAAAGAAGAAGAAAGAAGAAGAGGTGTAGAAGGGGCTGAAGTGGGAAGCTTAGAAGGAGATCAAGGGAACTTTTAGGGTGGATTCTACTCTTGAGGTAAGGGTCTTATGCTTATTTAAGTTTGTTTTCTGTGTTGGTTGAGGAATTTAATGCTTGAGTTAAGATTTTCATGGGTTTTGGTTTGGGTTGTTGAATTTGAAATCAAAGGAGTGGATCTTGTGTGTATTGATGTTTTGGATTTGATTCTAGTGTTTATGGGGTGTTAGGTTGTTCATATGAGTTTTGGATTTGAGTTTTGGGGTTTAGGTTTTGGTTTGGGATGATTTGGAGAGGTTAAAGATCGGGAAAAATTGCAGGAAAAACCCAGAATTCTGGGTCTGCGAAGGTGTGCCGCGGCAAGGTTTTTGTGTGCCGCGGCAAGGGAGCTTCTGTCTGATGGGTGCCGCGGCACAAGGATGTGGTGCCGCGGCACAAGGCAATTTTCAGGATAGCTTTTTTGGCAATTTTAGGTCTTAGCTCCGGGGGTTCGGGGGATGCCTACGGGGTGTTGTTTTAAGGTTTTAGAGGTCCCGAGAGTGCGGGATTGGTCCCGGGAAGTGGTTTTGGGTTTGGTTAGTATTAAAAGTGTTTTATGTGTGTTGTGACTAGGATTTCGGAGAGGCTCGTGCTAGAGGACCGTGCTCGTGACCGTGGTGCATCGGAAAGCACGGGATACAGGTAAGAAAACTGTAACACCCGAGTTTAGGGCATGGCCCCACTGTGTGATCGTAGGGCGTGGCCCCGGATTGTATTACGTGCAAATGCTTAACCTTAAATGAACCGTGATGTGTGTGAATGTTTATTTTGAATGTACTATATGTGTGATTATGATGAAACGAACGGCAGAGGCCGGGTACGGCATAGGCCGGGGCGCCCGTGGGCCGAAAGTAACACACAGCACATGGGATGCTTATATTCAGGGTGGGACCCAAGGGATACATGAGTTATCCTCGCGGTGAGAACCGAAACTCCAGGCTTTGGTAAGGCCTTGGGAGCGGCATGGCCGTACTTGTTTATTATGATGGTTTTTCCTATATGTCAGTGAATTATGCCAGCTATTTGATTTGCATATGTTATGTATTATTTGGGTTTTCTTGCTGGGCTTCGGCTCACGGGTGCTCCGTGTGGCAGGTAAAAGCAAGGAGTCAGTCAACCGGCCTTGAGTATGGAGAGCGTGGGGGCGGCGCGTACATGTTCGGCCTGCCCGACTGCTTTGGTTGGGGGCATTTTGTATATGGCTGTATTTAACCATTCTTTTGATAGCTGATCAAGTGTAAATCTATTTTGAGTTGTAAATATTTTGTAAACCTTATTTTGGGATCCCAGATGTTTTATAATTAACGTTTTTAATGAAACTAAACATTTTCAAAGAGTACAGCCTTAAACTCTGGTTTATTTACACTTTTGGTTTTAGAAACCACTTGAGTCAATTAAATGCACAATTTCTGTTTTAAACTCACTTAGTAACGGCTCTAAGGTAGTAGGGCGTTAAACCTTGGTATCAGAGCGAGCCAAGGTTTATTGGTTCTGGAGATCGACCGAACATGTACGCACGCTGCCATTGAAAAGCTCGACTCAGGGTAGTTTGGTATGATCGGTTGATATATTCATGAATATGTGTTTAATGCTTTGTGTGCCTGCCTAAATTATTATGAGCATGATGATTGAAATAACATATGCATGATGCCAGGGCAAGGCCCGTTGTATGCTACATGGTATTTGTATGTCACTTTGGTCGATTGATCTTGGTTGTTGTTGAGATTGAGAGGTGGAAATTGGACCTTGTTATCATGCCTAATGAGCGGTGTCATTGATTGCAGGCATTTAGTTGCAATGCCTCGCCAATCATCGAGACTCCGCGGCATTAAGGCCGAGGATGATAACCAGGGGCAGGACCCTCCCCCTGCTCCTCAGAACTGGCAACAGATTTTAGCAGAGATGGAGGCTAGGTTGAAGAAAACAGAGGATGAGCTTAGTCAGTACAGGCAACCAGCTCCTCCACCGGCCACTGTGATACCACCGCCTAGTGTGGTACTGGCTCCGGTTCAACCTGTGACTGGGAACAGGTTGGAACCTCTATATGAAAGATTCAGAAAACAACAACCTCCTACCTTTGAGGGGGGAGCAGACCCACTGCAGGCTGAGCAGTGGATGAGTACAATGTTTGTAATCCTGGACTTCATGAGGGTTGAAGGAAGGGATAGGGTTGATTGTGCCAGTTATATGCTTAGACATGATGCACGAATATGGTGGGAGGTAGTAGGGCAGCGAAGGGATACTGCTATTATGACCTGGGAGGAATTCAAGAGCATTTTCAACGAGAAATACTACAGCGTAGCCGTTCGAGCGGCGAAGGCGGATGAGTTCAACAGTCTGACTCAGGGCAGGTTATCTGTCACTGAGTACGCCTTGGTATTTGATAGATTGGCGAAGTTTGCGCCAGAGCTTGTGCCGACTGATACGGCCAGAAGGGACAGATTTGTACGGGGATTAGGCGCAATGATCGCCCGTGACGTGAGTATTACAATGGCTCCAGAGACTACCTATGCGCAAGTGGTGGACAAGGCCCTCACTGCTGAGAGGGCTGAGGATCAGATCTGGAAGGATAACGCTGCTAGGCGTGATACCAGGAGGGTAGTGCCTTCTTCTTCTGGGCCTAGTCGGGGCAGCGGCCCCAGTGAGCAGAAGAGGAGAGTACCAGACTCATTTACTCCCTATGGTTCGGACAGGAGGATTCGCGGTTCTGTGGGTGGTCGCCAGGGCGGTAATGACAACTGGAGGAGTTATCCATGGTGTCCTCGATGCAGGCGACGGCATCAGGGCGAGTGCCGGTCCGCCTCTGGAGCGGGTACCGGCATCAGGGCATGTTTTGTTTGTGGAAGCACCAGTCACTTGAAGAAAGATTGCCCGCAGGCTAAGAAGGAGGAGCCTAGGCAGGGAGACAGCCTCGCACCTACTAGGGTTTTCACCTTGACTCAGACTGAGGCAGAGGCCAGTCCATCAGTGGTCACTGGTCAGATTTTTAGCGCTGGATCCTTGTTTACTGCATTGATTGATTCTGGTGCTACGCACTCATTTGTTTCTGCTAGGGTGATTGATCAGCTGTGTAGACCTAGTATTTTGTATGCTAGGGGTTTTCAGACTATATTGCCTACAGGAGAGCTGGTAGTCTCTAGGAGGTGGGTTAGAGCCTTACCAGTAGTGGTAGACGGTAGAGAATTATTTGTTGACCTGATTGAACTAGATATGGACGATTTTGACATAATACTAGGGATGGATTGGTTGACGCGGTATGGAGCAACAATTGATTGTAGGCGAAGAATGGTGACCTTTGAACCGGAGGGCGAGGCACCCTTTGTGTTCGTGGGAACGGTGGATGGACCGCGGGTACCTGTGATCTCGGCACTAAAGGCTAGAGACCTGATGCAAGAGGGTTGCATAGGATTCCTAGCAAGTATAGTGGATTCCTCTAAGGTGGCGGCAGTGGGACCGAATGAAACCAGAGTCGTCTGCGAGTTTCCAGACTTGTTTCCAGCGGATCTACCGGGGTTGCCGCCACAGCGGGAGATTGAGTTCGTCATAGAGTTGGCTCCGGGAGCAGAGCCAGTTTCCAA
Organism: Humulus lupulus; assembly: GCF_963169125.1. Lineage (NCBI taxonomy): Eukaryota > Viridiplantae > Streptophyta > Magnoliopsida > Rosales > Cannabaceae > Humulus > Humulus lupulus. The sequence goes on along the minus strand of NC_084802.1, from coordinate 253,035,510 downwards.
GGCACCTTACAGAATGGCTCCAGCAGAATTAAAGGAATTGAAGATTCAGCTGCAGGAACTACTTGATTTGGGGTTTGTCAGACCGAGTTTCTCGCCGTGGGGTGCTCCAGTTTTATTTGTTAAGAAAAAGGATGGATCGCTCAGGATGTGCATCGATTACAGGGAGTTGAATAAGTTGACCATCAAGAACAAATATCCATTGCCTAGGATCGACGATTTATTTGATCAGCTTCAAGGGAGTACAGTGTTTTCGAAGATTGATCTCCGATCAGGCTACTATCAGTTGAGGATCAGAGATGAGGACATACCAAAGACTGCATTTCGGACACGGTATGGGCATTATGAATTTCTGGTTATGTCCTTTGGATTAACCAATGCCCCAGCGGCGTTTATGGATTTGATGAATAGAATTTTTAAGGATTACTTGGATAAGTTCGTGATTGTGTTTATTGATGATATCCTAGTATACTCCCAGTCAGAGTCAGAGCATGAGAATCATCTGCGCCTGGTGTTGCATCGGTTAAGAGAGCATAAGTTATATGCTAAGTTTAGCAAATGCGAGTTCTGGTTATCACAAGTTTCATTTCTAGGCCATATTATCAGTAAGGATGGGTTACTAGTCGACCCAAGCTAGACGGAAGCAGTAAGAGATTGGCCTAGACCCAGCAATGTTCCTGAAGTTAGAAGTTTCCTTGGACTAGCAGGTTACTACCGGCAGTTTGTAGAGGGGTTCTCCAGAAATGCTACTCCGTTGACATAATTGACAAGGAAGAAGACCAAGTTTGTGTGGATAGATCGATGCGAGAATAGCTTCAAAGAGCTGAAGCGGCGGTTGATTACTGCACCAGTGCTGAGCCTGCCAACAGATGATGAGAAGTTTGTGGTCTACTGTGACGCTTCTAGACAGGGTCTGGGATGCGTGTTAATGCAGGCTGGGAAAGTGATAGCGTACGCATCAAGGCAATTAAAGGAGTACGAGCAGAGGTATCCCACGCACGACCTGGAATTAGCTGCAGTGGTATTCGCACTTAAGGTTTGGAGGCACTATCTGTATGGAGAGAGGTGCGAGATATACACTGATCACAAGAGTCTAAAATATTTCTTTACCCAGAAGGATTTGAATATGCGCCAGAGACGGTGGCTAGAGCTGGTAAAGGATTACGATTGTGATATCCTGTACCATCCTGGGAAGGCTAATGTAGTGGCTGATGCATTGAGCCGGAGGGGCCCAGGACAGTTGTATAGTTTGAGGCAGATATCTGACAGACTAGCAGGAGAGATGACCAGAGCAGGTATAGAGCTAGTGGTTGGTAGGTTAGCCAACATTACTCTTCAGTCAACGCTCCTCGAGAGGATTAAGGAAGCACAGGGAAAGGACCCTCAGTTAGTTTAACGTAGAGAGAATGTCCTATCGGGAGCAGCTAAGGACTTCTCTATTTCTGAGATGGGTTTGTTGAAGTACAAAGGACGGATTTGTGTTCCGATTGGTCCAGACATTCGGCGAGAGATTCTGGACGAGTCTCATACCACTCCCTACTCTTTGCACCCAGGTTCTACGAAGATGTACCATGACCTGAAGGTATTGTATTGGTGGTCAGGCATGAAGAGGGACGTGGTGGATTATGTAGCTAGATGCCTAACCTGTCAGCAGATTAAGGCGGAACACCAAAGGCCAGCAGGATTATTACAGCCTCTTGGGATTCCCGAGTGGAAATGGGAAGATATTGCCATGGACTTTGTGGTTGGATTGCCTAACACCGTGGGTCAGCATGACTCGGTGTGGGTGATTGTGGACAGGTATACGAAGTCCGCCCACTTCTTACCTGTGAAGACGACTTATACTGTGGATCAGTATGCAGAGCTTTATGTTAAGGAGATTGTTTGACTTCATGGGGCTCCGAGGTCGATAGTATCCGACAGAGACCCCACTTTCACTTCCAAGTTTTGGAAGAGCCTGCAGAAGGCAATGGGCACGCAGCTTCGGTTTAGTACCGCTTATCATCCTCAGACGGATGGACAGTCTGAGAGGACAATTCAGATACTGGAGGACATGCTACGAGCTTGTGTGTTGGATTTTGAGGGATCTTGGAGTAGGTATCTCCCTCTGATCGAGTTCTCGTACAATAACAGTTATCAGGCGACTATCGGAGTGTCTCCGTATGAGATGCTGTATGGAAGAAAGTGCAGATCGCTGATTCACTGGGAGGAGGCAGGTGAGAGAAGGTATTTAGGTCCTGAGATGGTTCAGAGGACCAATGTGGCACTTGAGAAGATTAGAGCTCGTATGCTCGCCTCCCAGAGTCGCCAGAAGAGTTATTCAGATCAGAAACGCAGGAGCGTGGAATTTCAGGTTGGTGATCATGTGTTCCTCAGGGTTTCACCCCTGAGAGGAGTAAAACGATTTGGCGTTCGGGGCAAGCTGAGTCCCAGGTTTGTTGGCCCCTTTGAGGTTCTAGAACGAGTTGGGGAGGTGGCTTATAGGTTAGCAATGCCTCCAGCTCTATCAGGGGTTCATGATGTGTTTCATGTATCCATGCTCCGGAAGTATGTTTCGGACACTACTCATGTGTTGAGCTATGAGAACTTGGAGTTAGATCGGGACTTATCATACGAAGAAAAGCCTGTTCAGATCCTTGATAGGAAGGACAAGGTCTTGAGGAGCAAGACCATCCCCTTGGTTAAAGTATTGTGGAGAAACAGCAAGGTCGAAGAGGCGACATGGGAACTGGAATCAGATATCCGGGAGCGGTATCCCGAGTTGTTCAGGTAAATTTCGAGGACGAAATTCTCATGAGGAGGGGATAGTTGTAACGACCCAAATTCAATGTTAAGGCTTAAGGGCCTGGAGTAGTGTGCCTGGAGGGCATGATGGGATTTTGTGTGTGACTTTATTAAGTTTAATGCATCATTATGATTTATTGCACGTTATATGACTATTTGATTATTTGAGATGCATGACAATGTGAATCAGTATGCATGTAGACCTGATTGTCTTAGAATGAGCATGATTGTAATCTGGCCATGTTTGGGCATATCTGTGATAATTGTACTATGTGAATGGTGCCATGTGAGTGCGATGTTTTTATCAGGATGCATGCATCGAGACGGTCCTAGTGAGCCATTTAGTCTAAAAGTCACAGCGGGATGTTGTACCCGGCTCAGGTAAAGCCTAGGGGTACTTTGGGAATCTTATAAGTTGAGTTGAGAATGAGTGGTTGGTTATTGGTTATTGGGTAACTTGGGTAACCATTTGTAACTGCTGTGAGTAACAAGTTTTAAGATAGGAAGTGGTAGAATTGAAATGAAAGTGTTAAGACTTAAGTACCCTTGAAGGTTTAGCTTAGAAGGATTAGTAAGGAGGGGTAATTTGGTCTTTTGGCAAGGCAAATAGACATTTTGCAGCTGGGATTTAGGGGGTACGGTTTGGGCATTTGGGTTCACTTGTGGCTTTGATAAAATTAGAAGAGAAGGAAAAGAAGAGGAGAGAAAGGCTAGGGCAAAGAAGAAGAAAGAAGAAGAGGTGTAGAAGGGGCTGAAGTGGGAAGCTTAGAAGGAGATCAAGGGAACTTTTAGGGTGGATTCTACTCTTGAGGTAAGGGTCTTATGCTTATTTAAGTTTGTTTTCTGTGTTGGTTGAGGAATTTAATGCTTGAGTTAAGATTTTCATGGGTTTTGGTTTGGGTTGTTGAATTTGAAATCAAAGGAGTGGATCTTGTGTGTATTGATGTTTTGGATTTGATTCTAGTGTTTATGGGGTGTTAGGTTGTTCATATGAGGTTTGGATTTGAGTTTTGGGGTTTAGGTTTTGGTTTGGGATGATTTGGAGAGGTTAAAGATCGGGAAAAATTGCAGGAAAAACCCAGAATTCTGGGTCTGCGAAGGTGTGCCGCGGCAAGGTTTTTGTGTGCCGCGGCAAGGGAGCTTCTGTCTGATGGGTGCCGCGGCACAAGGATGTGGTGCCGCGGCACAAGGCAATTTTCAGGATAGCTTTTTTGGCAATTTTAGGTCTTAGCTCCGGGGGTTCGGGGGATGCCTACGGGGTGTTGTTTTAAGGTTTTAGAGGTCCCGAGAGTGCGGGATTGGTCCCGGGAAGTGGTTTTGGGTTTGGTTAGTATTAAAAGTGTTTTATGTGTGTTGTGACTAGGATTTCGGAGAGGCTCGTGCTAGAGGACCGTGCTCGTGACCGTGGTGCATCGGAAAGCACGGGATACAGGTAAGAAAACTGTAACACCCGAGTTTAGGGCATGGCCCCACTGTGTGATCGTAGGGCGTGGCCCCGGATTGTATTACGTGCAAATGCTTAACCTTAAATGAACCGTGATGTGTGTGAATGTTTATTTTGAATGTACTATATGTGTGATTATGATGAAACGAACGGCAGAGGCCGGGTACGGCATAGGCCGGGGCGCCCGTGGGCCGAAAGTAACACACAGCACATGGGATGCTTATATTCAGGGTGGGACCCAAGGGATACATGAGTTATCCTCGCGGTGAGAACCGAAACTCCAGGCTTTGGTAAGGCCTTGGGAGCGGCATGGCCGTACTTGTTTATTATGATGGTTTTTCCTATATGTCAGTGAATTATGCCAGCTATTTGATTTGCATATGTTATGTATTATTTGGGTTTTCTTGCTGGGCTTCGGCTCACGGGTGCTCCGTGTGGCAGGTAAAAGCAAGGAGTCAGTCAACCGGCCTTGAGTATGGAGAGCGTGGGGGCGGCGCGTACATGTTCGGCCTGCCCGACTGCTTTGGTTGGGGGCATTTTGTATATGGCTGTATTTAACCATTCTTTTGATAGCTGATCAAGTGTAAATCTATTTTGAGTTGTAAATATTTTGTAAACCTTATTTTGGGATCCCAGATGTTTTATAATTAACGTTTTTAATGAAACTAAACATTTTCAAAGAGTACAGCCTTAAACTCTGGTTTATTCACACTTTTGGTTTTAGAAACCACTTGAGTCAATTAAATGCACAATTTCTGTTTTAAACTCACTTAGTAACGGCTCTAAGGTAGTAGGGCGTTACAGGAAAGCTCGGGATACAGGTAAGGAAAACTGTAGCACCCGTAGGACAGGGCATGGACCCATAGTGTTAATGCAAGGCACGGCCCTAAATGGTATTACATGATTATGGTATAGTTTTTATTGAATTGTTATATGTTTGAATGCTATTTGAATTATACTATATGTGATTATAGTAGCGAGAACGACAAAGGTGCCGAGAACGGTTAATGAGCCGAGAACGGCAAGGAAGCCGAGAACGGCAGCGGGGCCGGAAGTAACACTTAGCACATGGGATGCTTATAGTCAGGGTAGGACCCAGTGGATAAATGGGATATCCTTACGGTGTGGACCGAAACCCCAGGCTTTGGTAAGGCTTCTGGGGCGGCATGGCCGTGTTTGCTTAGTTTGATGGCTGACCTGTTTATCTGTGGATTACCGGATATGTTGACTGTATAATTTGCACATGTTATGAACTGTATGAGTTTTCTTGCTGGGCTTCGGCTCACGGGTGCTCTGTGTTGCAGGTAAGGGCAAAGAATGAGTCAACCAGCCATGAGTACGGAGAGCATGAAGCGACGCGTACATGTTTGGCCTGCCCGACTGCTTTGGTTGGGGGAATTTACGAAAAATGGCTGTAATAATCTGTGATTTTAATAACTAATCAACTGTAAACTTATTTTAAGTTGTAAATAATTTTCAAACCTTATTTTGGGATCCCAGATGTTATATACTAGAAGTTTTCAATAAAGTAAAGCATTTTCAAAAGATTACAGCCTTAACTTTTGCTTAGTCACACTTTGGTTTTAAAAACCTCGGTTAAAGAGTTCTTTGCACAAAGTTTCTTTTAAAAAAGAAAAAAAACTCACTTGGTAACGGCTCTAAGGGAGTAGGGCGTTACAGTTCCTTTATAGTTTCAATAACACGTTTTAAATAAAATGACTTGATTAGCAAGTCTAGCACTTAATAAACACATAGTGTAATGGTCTTGGCTATCTAGGGTGTTACAAGTCTACTCTTTTAGAGAGGATCAAAGAGAAACAGTTGACTGACCTACAGTTAGAAAAGATTAGAGGGGACGTCCTAGCTGGAGTGGCTAAGAACTATACAGTATCAGACATGGGTCTATTGAGGTACAAGGATCGAATTTGTGTTCTGATGGACACTAGGATCAGATAGGAAATTCTAGATGAATCTCATACTACCCCTTATTCTCTACATCTAGGCACCACGAAGATGTACCAAGATATGAAAGCTTTATTTTGGTGGTTTGGGATGAAGAGGGACGTGATCGAGTATGTGGCAAAGTGCCTGACCTGTCAGCAGGTCAATGCAGAGCATCAGAGACCAGCAGGGCTACTACAACCTTTGGATGTCTTAGAGTGGAAGTGGGAGGACATCATGATGGATTTTGTGGTGGGGTTTCCCACGACAGTGGGCCAGCATGATTCAGTCTAGGTCATCATGGACCGGTATGCGAAGTCAGCTCACTTTTTACCAGTGAGGACCAACTACATAGTTGAATCTCTATGTGAGAGAAATAGTATACCTTCATGGGACTCCGAGGTCTATCATATCAGATAGGGACCCTATCTTTACTTCCAAGTTTTGGGGAAGTTTACAGAAGGTGATAGGTACACAGCTGAAGTTCAGTACAACTTATCATCCTCAGACTGATAGTCAGTCTAAGAGGACTATCCAGATATTGGACGACATGCTGAGAGCATATGTATTGGACTTTGAAGGGTCCTAGAGTAAATATTTTCCTCTGATGGAGTTTTCCTATAATAACAGCTACCAGTCAACTATTGGAGTGGCACCTTATGAGATGTTGTATGGTAGGAAGTGTAGATAGCCCATTCACTGGGATGTGATGGGTGAGAGGAAATATTTTGGTCCTGAGACAGTTCAGTGGACCACTAAGGCTATTGAAAATATTAGAGCTTGGATGCTCGCTTCTCAGAGTAGACAGAAAAGTTATTCAAACCCAAAGCGGAGGAACGTGGAGTTCCAAGTGGGAGACTATATCTTCCTTAGGGTTTCACCACTGAGAGAGGTGAAGAGATTTGGGGAGAAGGGAAAGTTGAGCCCTAGGTTTTTTGGACCATTTGATATTCTAGAGAGGATCAGTCAAGTGGCCTATAGGTTGGCCTTACCCCCGACACTGCCTAGTGTGCACAACGTATTTCATACTTCCATGTTAAGGAAGTATGTATCAGATGAGACTCATGTGTTGAGTTACGAGGACCTGAAACTAGAGATAGATTTATCCTATGAGGAGCAGCCACTTAAGATTTTAGACAGGAAGGACAAGTTCTTGAGGAACAAGACTATACCTTTGGTTAATGTATTATGGAGGAACAACAAGCTCAGGGAAGCGACCTGGGAGTTAGAGTCAGATATGCAGGATCGGTATCCTGAGTAGTTCAGGTAAAATTTTGTGGACGAAATTCCTATAAAGAGGGAATACTTGTCCCAAATTACCTAATAAGGCTTAGGGGGTTGATTAGAGAGCCTGGATGACAAATTATGGAGAATTAGTTGAATATTTGTGATTTTATTATGAAATATGTGTTTATGTGATATATATTTGTATCATTATAGGATTACATGAGTTATATTATAATATGACTAGATATGCATGTTTAGGAGTATTAAATATGCATGTGGATACGTTTCTTATTAGAAGGGAAATTTTCGTAATTTGGCCCGTTACATGTATATTTGGAATATATATATATATGCCTATATGTGATATATGTGTGATATATATATATATTATGTGGATATATTTGGGTTACTCGATACAAGGCGATCCTAGAGAGCAAGTTAGCGGGAGAGCCACAACGGGACCAAATACCCGACTTGGGGTGAGTCAAGGGGTATCATGGGTATTTAGTACATTACTAGAATATCGAGTAATGGAAATAAATATTTGAGGATATATTCATATTTAGTGAGATTATGAGGGAATTTCAGGAATTTTTACCTTTTTACCCTTGGGGACGTTTTTGGTACCTCGAGCTTCGGGAATTGCTTAGAGTTACTTGAACTCTAAGTAAACTACACACAAACAGAAAAGCACAGAAAAATACAAAACACCAAACTCTCTCAACTCTCTCTCTCTCTCTCTCTCTCTCTCTCTCAATTCTTTGAGATTTCTTGCAATCTAAGGGGAATCGAAGCTAGCTTAGGCTCGGGATTACTTGGGGAAAGGCTTAGCATTGTTTTGGTAGTAGAGGTATTGATTTCTAGCCTCAATTCTTTATGTTTTCTCTGGTTTTAGTTGAGTTTTAGAGTTTTGAAAACTCAAATCTGAATTTGGTTTTGTGAGGAATTCTAAGTTTGCTTTTTGGGATGGTTTTGAGGCTTATGAAGTGCTAAGTTGATTGGGAAATTTAATTTTGGGATTTTTCTATGTTTTTTTTGGTTTTTGGAAATTTTTGGCTTGAAGAAAATGAGGGGAAAATTGGGTTTTCATGTCGAACCGCGGCCCTGTTTAAGGGGTCTTGCAGCTCTCATGAACGAAAGGTAGAAGGAGGTGTTGAACCTCCATTTGGTCTGCAACGCTTGCAGGGAGAGTTGGGTCACGTGTGTTCTATAGGAAAGCCCTTGGGCTCTTTGTGTAGGGGCGCGCTGCGGCTCTTGGGCCATGACACTTGAAGGGATTTTGAGCCCCAGGATGGTCTTGATTGCGAGAGCTCAGACTTAGGGGCTCAGGATCGATTCTACTACTTGGTTAGTATAATTCGACGTCTGAGAGGCTAGGACTCAGTCCGAAAGCCTTTATTCGCTAGTTATTGATGGGATTCTATATTATTGTTGTGACTAAGCTACCATTAGGGGCTCGGAACCAGGTTCGTTGTAATGCCCTACTACCTTAGAGCCGTTACTAAGTGAGTTTTAAACATGCATTCAACTCGCTAATCGGGGTTTTTAGGCCAAAAGTGTAGTTAAATCATAAACAGCGAAACAAACTTTGAAAATAATTCCATTTACTATAAATCGTTGAGAGTTTGACACTTGGGATCCCAAGATACTGTTTAGAAATATTTACAACATACAATTTACAAATTTGAGCCGACTAGACGAAAAAATCTAGGTTTTAATACAATCATTTCCCAAAACCACTGGCCGTGGCAGCCAGGCAGGCCAAACATGTACACACCACTTCACGCTCTCTGTACTCATGGTTGATTGACTATCCCCTTGCCCTTACTTGCACCACAGAGCACCCGTGAGCCGAAGCCCAGCAAGAAAACCCTCACAAACAGTTAACATGTGCATAACAAACACTTAGCATATAATCAGGCCACCAATAGGCTAAACACATACGGCCATGCCGTCCCAGGCACTTTACCAGGCCCTGGGTTCACGGTCCACACTGTGAGGATATCCCAGGTATCCTTTAGGGTCTCACCCTGGAAACTCGCACTCCATGTGGTTAACGCTGTTCCCGGCCCCTTGCCGTACTCGGCCTTGCACTCAACGTGCCAAATGCCATTCCCGGCCCTTTGCCGTTCCCGGCCCCTGCAGGCCTCGGCCTGCGCCATTCCTGGCTCTCGCCGTACATTCATTTAATCGCATTCATAGCATAGAAAACATGTACTGAATACTAACAAATTCAATCAAAGGGCTACGCCCTGCAATTCAAACATATTGGGCTCAGCCCCGCATACAAGCTCTATGGGAACAGTGGTTTTCTTACCTGTATCCCGAGCTTTCCGATGCACCAAGGCCGCGAGCATGGTCCTTGTAACGACCCAAATTCGCTAATAAGGCTTAAGGGCCTTGATTAGTGTGCCTGGAGGGCATAATGGGATTTTGTGTGTGACTTTAATGAATTAAATGCATGATTATGATTTAATGCATGTTATATGACTATTCGACTATTTGAGATGCATGACTATGTGTATTAGTATGCATGTAGACCTGATTGTCTTAGAAAGAGCATAATTGTAATTTGGTCATTTTGGGCATGACTGTGTTGATATCTGTGATCTGTGACTCGAGACGATCCTAGAATGAGCGGGTTAGCGGAAAAGTCAAAGCGGGAATTTATACCCGACTTTGGTTAAGCCTGGGGAGTTTAAATGGGAATTTGGAAAATATATTGAGGTTAATCTTGATGATGAGGAATGTATATTTGGTGATTAATCAGGTATTGGGTAGCAAGCGGGAAATTATTAGAGACACTCGAGGAATTAGTGGAAATTGGGTAAAATGACTAAAATGGCCCTACATGGACAAAAGGTTTAGAACTTATAGGGAGGGCATTTTGGTCTTTAGGCTTTTTAGAGATAAGTTAAATGAAGCTTTATATTAAGTGGGATTGGTGGAGTAGAGTTATAAGGCTGAAAAAGAAAGAAAGAAGGAAGAAAAAGGAAAAGAGAGAAAAACAGAGGGGTTTTGTTTCAAAGGAACGGTTTGTGGTTCTCCCACCATTTCCCTTCATTTTTCTTGGAGCTAAGCTCAGTGGTGAGCTAGGGTAAGCTGAGCATCAAGGATCCTAAGCTAGACTTGAAGATTGGCAAGGGATTAGCAAGAACACATCAAACATTGAGGTAAGTTTTAGAAATTTCAGTTTTAGGGTTTGACTGGTTTGAGCTGTGTATTTAAGCTAAATAGATGGGAATTTTTGGGGAAATCAGGCCAAGGTTGTGAAGGAGCAAGCTAAGGAGGTCTAGGGTTCAACTCAAGGTCGAATTTCCATCCACGGTATGATTTCTAAGTCCTTAACTTCGATGTTTGACTGAATTTCTGGGTTTAGGATTCATTATGGTAGATCTTGAGTTTTGGGTTGCTTGAGCTTGGGTTATGAGTTCTTGGGATGCTTGGGATGAGTGTGAGGTGTTGATATGTTTGTTTTTGGGTTTGGGAAAGATTTGGACAAGTTTGGGGTTGAAATGGTTGAAAGAAATCGCAGAAAACAATTTTTGGTGTTGCCAGTCTGCAACTAGCGCTACAGCGCTAGTCTTTGGGCGCTGTAGCGCTAGGCCCTGTTTCTGGGGATGTGTGGTTCTACTTGTAGTGCTATAGTGCCCTCTTAAGAGCGTTGTAGCACTGCACTGATCACAGAAAGGGGTTTTTGGGCTTTTGTTGAGGGATTTTGACCTAGGGTTCGGGGCTCGATTCCACCACCTTGTTTTGTGGATCTAGGACTTCCCGGAGGCTCGGGTATGGTCCCGAGGCTAGGTTTTGGACTTGAGGTTTGGTAATGACTTTGACCTATGGATTTTGTTTAGGTGAGCGCTAGGGCTCGAGTAGGATCGTGCTCGAGGAGTCAGGTGACCAAAGCTAACGAATTGAAAGGTAAGAAAACCGTAACACCCGAGAACAGGGCATGGGCCCACAGTGTTATTGAAGGGCATGGCCCTAGATTGTATTACGTGCGAATGTATAACCTTAAATGAATTATTATATGTTTGAATGATTATTTCGAAATGTACTATATGTGTGATCATAATGAAATGAACGGCTAAGGCCGAGAGCGGCGAAGGCCGAGAACGGCCTTGGGGCCGGAAGTAACACTTAGCACATGGAGTGCTTATAGCCAGGGTGGGACCAAATGGATACATGAGTTATCCCTACGGTAAGGACCGAGACCCCAGGCTTTGGTAAGGCCTTTGGGGCGGCATGGCCGTGCTTGTTTAGTCTGATGGTTTTCCTATTTATCAGTGGATTATATGTTCCATCTCTGTTTGAGAGTACACCAAGATATCGTCGATAAACACAATCACAAACTTGTCCAAATAGTCCTTGAAAACCCTATTCATCATGTCCATAAAAGCTGCTGGGGCATTGTTTAATCCAAAGGACATAACCAGGAATTCATAGTGTCCATACCTCGTTCAGAAAGCGGTCTTTGGTATGTCCTCCTCTTTGATCCTTAATTGATGGTAACCTGATCGGAGATCTATCTTGGAGAACACTGTCCTTCCCTATAGCTGATCAAACAAATCATCGATCCTAGGCAGTGGATACTTATTCTTAATGGTTAACTTATTTAGCTCCCTGTAATCAATACACATCCTGAGGGACCCATCCTTCTTCTTAACGAACAACACTGGAGCACCCCATGGCGAGTAACTCGGTCTAATGAACCCCAAATCAAGTAACTCCTGCAACTGAATCTTCAACTCCTTTAACTCTGCCGGAGCCATTCTATAAGGTGTCCTAGATACTGGCTCCGCTCCTGGTATCAATTCTATAACGAAGTCAATCTCCCTCTGAGGCGGCAACCCTGGCAAATCCGCTGGGAATAACTCCGGAAACTCACACACCACCCTTGTCTCACCCGGTCCAACCGACACCACCCTAGAAATATCCACAGCACTTGCCAGGAATCCCATGCAACCTTTCTGTATCAGCTCCCTTGCCCGTAAGGCTGAAATCATCGGTACACGCGGTCCACTAACTGTCCCCACAAACACATAGGGTACCTCCCCTTCTGGTTCAAAAGTCACCATCCTGCGCCTGCAGTCTATCGTTGCCCCATACTTGGATAGCCAATCCATTCCCAAGATTATGTCAAAATCATCCATCTCTAACTCAATCAAGTCAACAAACAATTCCCTACCATCTACCTCCACAGGTAATGCCATAATCCACTTCCTAGAAACTACCAACTCCCCTGTTGGCAACAAAGTCTGAAATCCCCTAGCATACACACCACTAGGTCTACAAAGCTGATCTATCACCCTAGCAGATACAAATGAATGGGTAGCCCCTGAATCAAACAAGGCAGAATACAAAGTGTTTACCGAGTTTTTCGGAAACGAATACAAACAGGATAATAAAAAGATAAGAACTGTAGAAGTGCTGAAATGTAACTAAACAAACAGTGTTTTTACGTGGTTCAGGCGTTAACAAGCCCTAGTCCACGAGTCGATGTTATTATACTTGTAAAGGATTACAGTAAGATGGCTGGTGTACAAGAACTTCACACACTCACAGTGTTTCTCTCGGGTTCTCTTGAAGAAGATGAAGCTAGAGAGAGTTTAGCAGAGTTCTTGCTATGTAATTTTGTTCGTCCTCCCCTCTATCGTAAAATGAGGGGGTATTTATAGCTAGGGTTCTGGATTAGGGTTTTTCTCTACTCACATGAGTCTTAATTACACCAGTCATAAATAGGGGATACAATTACCGTAGTCACCTGGCTACCAGGCTATATGTGGGTATATTTACGTGAAAGTATGGGGAATACACAAAGTCAGCCGTCTTTTCCAAGTTGTCAGCGGAACAGTAGGCGAAAAGGTACCCTTAGGCGTGCTGGGATGTGTGCGGCTTTGACCTGTCGGGCGTGTCAGGCGGGATCCTGTGTCAGGTGGATATCATTCCAAATATGCCTCCTCCATGACTCGACCGCTTGGTCTTGTTCCGTGCGAGGCACGGAACTGTTTCCGCGAAGACCACTTGAAGAGCTTCCCCGAAGGATACCCCTTCGGGAGTCCGGGAGAGTTGACGAGCCTCCGTGTGGTGTTTGCTTGAAAGAGTAATCCGGACATTAAACGGGAGAGGCGAAGCCTTTCTGTCCATCCGCGAGCTCTGGTCACCTACCGTGAAAGACATTGGTAATTCTGCTTCCCCGAGGATATCCATCTAAACGCTATCCGGAAATCTGGATAACACAAAGAACTAGCACTAGAGATCTGACCTGTCACCACTGAGGGGCTAGCCTCCGCCTCAGTCTGTGTCAAAGTGAATACCCTGGCAGGAGCAAGACTGTCACTCTGCTTCTGCTCCTCCTTCTTAACCTGAGGGCAATCCCTCTTCAAATGGCTGGCACTCCCACAAACAAAGCAGGCCCTGATCCTGAACTCACCCTGGTGTCGACGCCTGCACCGTGGACACATAGGAAAACTCCTCCAGTTATCACCGCCACCCTGTCGGCCGGTGGTAGCACCCCGCACTCTCCTATCAGTACTAGGAGGAGTAAATGAATCCGGAGCTCTTCTTTTCTGCTCGCTGGGGCCACTGCCCCGACTGGTCCCAACAAAAGGAGGCACTGTCCTCCTGCCATCGCGCCTAACAGCGCTGTCCTTCCATATTTGATCCTCAGCCCTCTCAGCAGTAAGGGCCTTATCCACCGCTTGGCCATAAGTGGTAGTCGCTGGATCCAAGGTAATGTTCACATCGCGGGCAATCATAACATTCAACCCCCGCACAAACCTGTCCCTCCTGGCCGCATCTGACGGCACTAGATCTGGCGCAAACTTCGCCAATCTATCAAACTTGATTGCATACTATGTTACTGTCGTTCGACTCTGAGTCAGGTTGATAAACTCATCAACCTTCGCAGCTCGCACTGCCACACTGTAATATTTCGCATTAAAAACACTTTTAAACTCATCCCATGTCATAACCGCAACATTCCTCCGCTGGCTCACCACATCCCACCAGATGCGAGCATCAGCCCTGAGCATATAGCTTGCACAATCAAGCCTGTCATGTCCTTCGACCCTCATAAAATCCAAGATCACAGAAGTTAGGTTCATCCACTGCTCCGCCAGCAATGGGTCTGAATCACCCTCAAAGGTAGGAGGTTGCTGCTTCCTGAACCTTTCATACAAAGTTTCCAACCTATTCTCCAGAGTAGACTGAACAGGCACTGGCACTGCAGCCTGCTGCATTGGCAGCTGTAACGCCCTACTACCTTAGAGCCGTTACTTAGTGAGTTTAAATTAGAAATCGTGCTTTTGACTGACTCTAAGTGGTTTCTAAAACTAATAGTGTGGATAAATCAGAATTTAAGGCTGTACTCTTTGAAAATGTTTAACTTCATTAAAACGTTAAATATAAAACATCTGGGATCCCAAAATAAGGTTTACAAAATATTTACAACTCAAAAATAGGTTTACACTTGATCAGTTATCAAAAGAATGATTTAATACAGCCATATACAAAATGCCCCCAACCAAAGCAGTCGGGCAGGCCGAACATGTACGCGCCGCTCCCACGCTCTCCATACTCATGGCCGGTTGACTGACTCCTTGCTTTTACCTGCCACACGGAGCACCCGTGAGCCGAAGCCCAGCAAGAAAACCCAAATAACACATAACATATGCAAATAATATCGCTGGCATAATTTACTGATAAATAAGAAAATCATCAATTTAAACAAGCACGGCCATGCCGCCCCAGAGGCCTTACCAAAGCTTGGGGTCTCGGTCATTACCGTAGGATAACTCATGTATCCCTTGGGTCCCACCCTCGCTTTAGCATCTCATGTGCTGAGCGTTGCTTCCGGCCCCACTGTCGTACCCGGCCCTTGCCGCTCTCGGCCTTGCCGTTCATTCAATTACAATCACACATATCATACATTATGAAATAACCATTCAAACATACAATAGTTTATCTAAGATTACACATTTGCACACAATACAAACTAGGGCCGTGCCCAACAATCAAACAGTGGGCCCATGCCCTAACCTCGGGTGTTACGGTTTTCTTACCTTCAGAATCAGTAGCCTTGATCAACCTGACTCCTTGAGCACGATCTTACCCGAGCCCTAGCGCTTACCTAAGCAAAATCCACAAGTCAAAGTTATCACCAATCCTCAAGTCCAAAACCTAGCCTCGGGACTAATCCCGAGCCCCCGGGAAGTCCTAGATCCCCAAAACAAAGTGGCGGAATCAAGCCCCGAACCCTAGGTCAAAATCCCTTCACAAAAGCCCAAAAATCCCCTCTGTGAACAGTGCAGCGCTACAGCGCTCAAAAGGTAGCGCTGTAGCGCTACAAGCAGAACCAGCCTCACCAGACAGGGGCTAGCGCTACAGCGCCCCCTGCCTAGCGCTGTAGCGCTAGCTACAGCAGACCAAAACCAAAAATCGCATCTTGCGATTTTCTTCCCCTATTTCGATCCCAAACTTGCCCAACTCTTTCTCAAGCCCAAAAACAAACTTATACACTCCACACACTCATCCCAAGCACCCCATGAACTCAATCCCAAGCTCAAGCAACCCACAATTCAAAATCTAACCCAATGAGCCCAAAAACCAGAAAATCACTCAAACAACAAGGATAGGGCCTTAGAAATCATACCGTGGGTGGAATTTCGACCTTGAACTGAACCCTAGACCTCCTTGGCTTGCACCTTCACAACCTTGACCTGTTTTCCCCAAAAACCCCATCCATTTAGCTCAACAACACAGTTCAAAACCAGCAAAACCCTAAAACCGAAAATCTCAAAAACTTACCTCAAATCTCTGATTTGATCTTGCTAATCTCTTGCAAATCCACAAACCTAGCTTACCACTGAGCTTCACCTCAAGAAAAATCAAAGAAAAAGGGTGGGAGAACCACAAATCAAATCTTCAAAGCCAACCCTTCAGCTTTCCCTCTCTTCTTTTGTCTTCTTTCTTTCTTTCTTTCTTTTCAGCCTATAATTTTCTCTACTAAATCCACTAAGTATAAAGGCCTCCTTTATTTTATCTCTTGCAAGCCTAATGACCAAAATACCCTCTCTTACCAATTCTAAGCCTTTATGTCCATAAAGGGCATTTTAGTCATAATACCCAAATTCCCACTAATTCCTCAAGTGTTCCTAATAATTCCCGTTCGCTACCCAATGCCTAATAAATCACCAAATACATTCCCAAATTCTCGATTAACTCCCCAGGCTTAACCCAAGCCTGGTACAGGTTCTCGCTTTGACTTTCCGCTAACCCGCTCGTTCTAGGATCGTCTCGAGTCATAGATCACAGGTATCAACATAGACATGCCCAACATGGCCAAATTACAAATATGCTCAATCAGGTCTACATGCATATTAATTCTCATAATCATGCACCACAATTAATCACATAATCATAAAACGTGCACTAAATCATAATCATGCATAAAACCCATTAAGACCCACACAGAATTCCATTATGCCCTCCAGGCACGCCATCTCAGACCCTAAGCCTTAATACCGAATTTGGGGTCGTTATAACTATCCCCTCCTCATGAAAATTTCGTCCTCGAAATTTACCTGAACAACTCGGGATACCGCTCCCGCATATCCGATTCCAGTTCCCATGTCGCCTCTTCGACCTTGCTATTCCTCCACAATACTTTAACCAAGGCGATTGTCTTGCTCCTCAAGACCTTGTCCTTCCTATCAAGGATCTGAACAGGCTTTTCTTCGTACGATAAATCCCGATCCAACTCCAAGTTCTCATAGCTCAACACATGAGTAGTGTCCGAAACATACTTCCGGAGCATGGATACATGAAACACGTCATGAACCCCTGATAGAGCTGGAGGCATTGCTAACCGGTAAGCCACCTCCCCAACTCGTTCCAGAACCTCAAATGGACCAACAAACCTGGGACTCAGCTTGCCCCGAACGCCAAATCCTTTTACTCCTCTCAGGGGTGAGACCCTGAGGAATACATGATCACCAACCTGAAATTCCACGCTCCTGAGTTTCCGGTCTGAATAACTCTTCTGGCGACTCTGGGAGGCGAGCATACGAGCTCTAATCTTTTCAAGTGCCTCATTGGTCCTCTGAACCATCTCAGGACCTAAATACCTTCTCTCACCTGCCTCATCCCAGTGAATCGGCGATCTGCAATTTCTTCCATACAGCATCTCATACGGAGCCACCCCGATAGTCGCCTGATAACTATTGTTGTACGAGAACTCAATCAGAGGGAGATACCTACTCCAAGATCCCTCGAAATCCAACACACAAGCCCGTAACATGTCCTCCAGTATCTGAATTGTCCTCTCAGACTGCCCATCCGTCTGAGGATGATAAGCGGTACTAAACCGGAGCTGCGTGCCCATAGCCTTCTGCAGGCTCTTCCAAAACTTGGAAGTGAAAGTGGGGTCTCTGTCGGATACTATCGACCTCGGAGCCCCATGAAGTCGAACAATCTCCTTTACATAAAGCTCTGCATACTGATCCACAGTATAAGTCGTCTTCACAGGTAAGAAGTGGGCGGACTTCGTATACCTGTCCACAATCACCCATACCGAGTCATGCTGACCCACGGTCTTTGGCAATCCTACCACAAAGTCCATGGCAATATCTTCCCATTTCCACTCGGGAATCCCTAGAGGTTGTAATAATCCTGCTGGCCTCTGATGTTCTGCCTTAATCTGCTGACAGGTTAAGCATCTAGCCACATAGTCCACCACGTCCCTCTTCATGCCTGACCACCAATACAAAACCTTCAGGTCATGGTACATCTTCGTAGAACCTGGGTGTAAAGAGTAGGGAGTGGTATGAGACTCGTCCAGAATCTCTCGTCGAATGTCTGGATCAATCGGAACACAAATCCGTCCTTTGTACTTCAACAAACCCATCTCAGAAATAGAGAAGTCCTTAGTTGCTCCCGATAGGACATTCTCTCTACGTTCAACTAACTGAGGGTCCTTTCCCTGTGCTTCCTTAATCCTCTCGAGGAGCGTTGACTGAAGAGTAATGTTGGCTAACCTACCAACCACTAGCTCTATACCCGCTCTGGTCATCTCTCCTGCTAGTCTGTCAGATATCTGCCTCGAACTATACAACTGTCCTGGGCCCCTCCGGCTCAATGCATCAGCCACTACATTAGCCTTCCCAGGATGGTACAGGATATCACAATCGTAATCCTTTACCAGCTCTGGCCACCGTCTCTGGCGCATATTCAAGTCCTTCTGGGTAAAGAAATACTTTAGACTTTTGTGATCAGTGTATATCTCGCACCTCTCTCCATACAGATAGTGTCTCCAAACCTTAAGTGCGAAAACCACCGCAGCTAACTCCAGGTCATGCGTGGGATATCTCTGCTCGTACTCCTTTAATTGCCTTGATGCGTACGCTATCACTTTCCCAGCCTGCATCAACACGCATCCCAGACCCTGTCTAGAAGCGTCACAGTAGACCACAAACTTCTCATCGTCTGTTGGCAGGCTCAGCACTGGTGCAGTAATCAACCGCCGCTTCAACTCTTTAAAGCTATTCTCACATCGATCTGTCCACACATACTTGGTCTTCTTCCTTGTCAATTCTGTCAATGGAGTAGCAATCCTGGAGAACCCCTCTACAAATCGCCTGTAGTAACCTGCTAGTCCAAGGAAACTTCTAACTTCAGGAACATTGCTGGGTCTAGGCCAATCTCTTACTGCTTCCGTCTTGCTTAGGTCGACCAGTAACCCATCCTTACTGATAATATGGCCTAGAAATGAAACTTGCGATAACCAAAACTCGCATTTGCTAAACTTAGCATATAACTTATGCTCTCTTAACCGCTGCAACACCAGGCGCAGATGATGCTCATGCTCTGTCTCTGACTGGGAGTATACCAGGATATCATCAATAAACACAATCACGAACTTGTCCAGGTAATCCTTGAAAATTCTGTTCATCAAATCCATAAATGCCGCCGGGGCATTGGTTAACCCAAAGGACATAACCAAAAATTCATAATGCCCATATCGTGTCCGAAATGCAGTCTTTGGTATGTCCTCTTCTCTGATCCTCAACTGATAGTAGCCTGATCGGAGATCAATCTTCGAAAATACTATACTCCCTTGAAGCTGATCAAATAAATCGTCGATCCTAGGCAATGGATACTTGTTCTTGATGGTCAACTTATTCAACTCTCGGTAATCGATGCACATCCTGAGCGATCCATCCTTTTTCTTAACAAATAAAACTGGAGCACCCCATGGCGAGAAACTCGGTCTGACAAACCCCAAATCAAGTAGTTCCTGCAGCTGAATCTTCAATTCCTTTAATTCTGCTGGGGCCATTCTGTAAGGTGCCTTGGAAACTGGCTCTGCTCCCGGAGCCAACTCTATGACGAACTCAATCTCCCGCGGTGGCGGCAACCCTGGTAGATCCGCTGGAAACAAGTCTGAAAACTCGCAGACGACTCTGGTTTCATTCGGTCCCACTGCTGCCACCTTAGAGGAATCCACTATACTTGCTAGGAATCCTATGCAACCCTCTTGCATCAGGTCTCTAGCCTTTAGTTCCGAGATCACAGGTACCCGCGGTCCATCCACCGTTCCCACGAACACAAAGGGTGCCTCGCCCTCCGGTCCAAAGGTCACCATTCGTCGCCTACAATCAATTGTTGCTCCATACCGCGTCAACCAATCCATCCCTAGTATTATGTCAAAATCGTCCATATCTAGTTCAATCAGGTCAACAAATAATTCTCTACCGTCTACCACTACTGGTAAGGCTCTAACCCACCTCCTAGAGACTACCAGCTCTCCTGTAGGCAATATAGTCTGAAAACCCCTAGCATACAAAATACTAGGTCTACACAGCTGATCAATTACCCTAGCAGAAACAAATGAGTGCGTAGCACCAGAATCAATCAATGCAGTAAACAAGGATCCAGCGCTAAAAATCTGACCTGTGACCACTGAAGGACTGGCCTCAGCCTCAGTCTGAGTCAAGGTGAAAACCCTAGCAGGTGCGAGGCTGTCTCCCTGCCTAGGCTCCTCCTTCTTAGCCTGCAGGCAATCTTTCTTCAAGTGACTGGTGCTCCCACAAACAAAGCATGCCCTGGTGCGGCACTCGCCCTGATGGCGTCGCCTGCATCGAGGACACATCGGAAGGCTTCTCCAGCTGTCATTTCCGCTCTGGTGGCCACCCACAGAACCGCGAACCCTCCGGTCAGAACCATAAGGAGCGAATGAGTCGGGTACTCTCCTCTTCTGCTCACTGGGGCCGCTACCCCGACTAGGCCCAGAAGAAGAAGGCACTACTCTCCTGGTATCACGCCTAGCAGCGCCCTCCTTCCAGATCTAATCCTCAGCCCTCTCAGCAGTGAGGGCCTTGTCTACCACTTGTGCATAGGTAGACTCTGGAGTCATTGTGATACTCACGTCACGGGCGATCATTACATTTAATCCCCGTATAAATCTGTCCCTTCTGGCCGCATCAGTCGGCACTAGCTCTGGCGCAAACTTCGCCAATCTGTCGAATACTAGGGCGTACTCGGTGACGGATAACTTGCACTGAGTCAGATTGTTGAACTCATCCGCCTTCGCAGCTCGGACGGCTACGCTGTAGTATTTCTCGTTAAAAATGTCCTTGAACTCTTCCCCAAGTCATAGTTGCAGTATCCCTCCGCTGCCCAACTACCTCCCACCATATACGTGCATCCTTTCTAAGCATATAACTGGCACAATCAACCCTATCCCTTCCTTCAACCCTCATGAAGTCCAGGATCACAGACATTGTACCCATCCACTGCTCAGCTTGCAGTGGGTCTGCTCCGCCCTCAAAGGTAGGGGGGTTGCTGTTTTCCGAAACTTTCATAAAGAGGTTCCAACCTGTTCCCAGTCACAGGTTGAACCGAAGCCGGTACCACACTAGGCGGTGGTATCACAGGGGCCGATGGAGGAGCTGGTTGCCTGTACTGACTAAGCTCATCCTCTGTTTTCTTCAACCTAGCCTCCATCTCTGCTAAGATCTGCTGCCAGTTTTGAGGAGCAGGTGGAGGGTCCTGCCCCTGGTAATCATCCTCGGCCTGAATGCCGCGGAGTCTCGATGATTGGCGAGGCATTGCACTAAATGCCTGCAATCAGTGACACCGCTCATTAGGCATGATGACAAGGTCCAATTTCCACCTCTCAATCTCAACAACAACCATGTTCAATCGACCAAAATGACATACAATTATCATACAGCATACAGCGGGCCTTGCCCTAGCATCATGCATATGTTATTACAATCATCATGCTCCTAATAATTCAAGCAGGCATACAAAGCATTCAATCACATATTCAAGAATATATCAATCGACCAGACCAAACCACCCTGAGTCGAGCTTTTCAATGGCAGCGTGCGTACATAATCGGTCAATCTCCAGAACCAATAAACCTTGGCTCGCTCTGATACCAAGTTGTAACGCCCTACTACCTTAGAGCCGTTACTTAGTGACTTTAAATTAGAAATCGTGCTTTTGACTGACTCTAAGTGGTTTCTAAAACTAATAGTGTGGATAAATCAGAATTTAAGGCTGTACTCTTTGAAAATGTTTAACTTCATTAAAACGTTAAATATAAAACATCTGGGATCCCAAAATAAGGTTTACAAAATATTTACAACTCAAAAATAGGTTTACACTTGATCAGTTATCAAAAGAATGATTTAATACAGCCATATACAAAATGCCCCCAACCAAAGCAGTCGGGCAGGCCAAACATGTACGCGCCGCTCCCACGCTCTCCATACTCATGGCCGGTTGACTGACTCCTTGCTTTTACCTGCCACACGGAGCACCCGTGAGCCGAAGCCCAGCAAGAAAACCCAAATAACACATAACATATGCAAATAATATCGCTGGCATAATTTACTGATAAATAAGAAAATCATCAATTTAAACAAGCACGGCCATGCCGCCCCAGAGGCCTTACCAAAGCTTGGGGTCTCGGTCATTACCGTAGGATAACTCATGTATCCCTTGGGTCCCACCCTCGCTTTAGCATCCCATGTGCTGAGCGTTGCTTCCGGCCCCACTGCCGTACCCGGCCCTTGCCGCTCTCGGCCTTGCCGTTCATTCAATTACAATCACACATATCATACATTATGAAATAACCATTCAAACATAAAATAGTTTATCTAAGATTACACATTTGCACACAATACAAACTAGGGCCGTGCCCAACAATCACACAGTGGGTCCATGCCCTAACCTCGGGTGTTACGGTTTTCTTACCTTCAGAATCAGTAGCCTTGATCAACCTGACTCCTTGAGCATGATCTTACCCGAGCCCTAGTGCTTACCTAAGCAAAATCCACAAGTCAAAGTTATCACCAATCCTCAAGTCCAAAACCTAGCCTCGGGACTAATCCCGAGCCCCCGGGAAGTCCTAGATCCCCAAAACAAAGTGGCGGAATCGAGCCCCGAACCCTAGGTCAAAATCCCTTCACAAAAGCCCAAAAATCCCCTCTGTGAACAGTGCAGCGCTACAGCGCTCAAAAGGTAGCGCTGTAGCGCTACAAGCAGAACCAGCCTCACCAGACAGGGGCTAGCGCTACAGCGCCCCCTGCCTAGCGCTGTAGCGCTAGCTACAGCAGACCAAAACCAAAAATCGCATCTTGCGATTTTCTTCCCCTATTTCGATCCCAAACTTGCCCAACTCTTTCTCAAGCCCAAAAACAAACTTATACACACCACACACTCATCCCAAGCACCCCATGAACTCAATCCCAAGCTCAAGCAACCCACAATTCAAAATCTAACCCAATGAGCCCAAAAACCAGAAAATCACTCAAACAACAAGGATAGGGCCTTAGAAATCATACCGTGGGTGGAATTTCGACCTTGAACTGAACCCTAGACCTCCTTGGCTTGCACCTTCACAACCTTGACCTGTTTTCCCCAAAAACCCCATCCATTTAGCTCAACAACACAGTTCAAAACCAGCAAAACCCTAAAACCGAAAATCTCAAGAACTTACCTCAAATCTCTGATTTGATCTTGCTAATCTCTTGCAAATCCACAAACCTAGCTTACCACTGAGCTTCACCTCAAGAAAAATCAAAGAAAAAGGGTGGGAGAACCACAAATCAAATCTTCAAAGCCAACCCTTCAGCTTTCCCTCTCTTCTTTTGTCTTCTTTCTTTCTTTCTTTCTTTTCAGCCTATAATTTTCTCTACTAAATCCACTAAGTATAAAGGCCTCCTTTATTTTATCTCTTGCAAGCCTAATGACCAAAATACCCTCTCTTACCAATTCTAAGCCTTTATGTCCATAAAGGGCATTTTAGTCATAATACCCAAATTCCCACTAATTCCTCAAGTGTTCCTAATAATTCCCGTTCGCTACCCAATGCCTAATAAATCACCAAATACATTCCCAAATTCTCGATTAACTCCCCAGGCTTAACCCAAGCCTGGTACAGGTTCCCGCTTTGACTTTCCGCTAACCCGCTCGTTCTAGGATCGTCTCGAGTCATAGATCACAGGTATCAACATAGACATGCCCAACATGGCCAAATTACAAATATGCTCAATCAGGTCTACATGCATATTAATTCTCATAATCATGCACCACAATTAATCACATAATCATAAAACGTGCACTAAATCATAATCATGCATAAAACCCATTAAGACCCACACAGAATTCCATTATGCCTTCCAGGCACGCCATCTAAGGCCCTAAGCCTTAATACCGAATTTGGGGTCGTTACAGCAGCCCAGCAACCTGAGGCAGGGCCTGCTGCCTCATCTGTCGCAGCTCTTCCTCTGTTCTCTGCAGTCTGGCCTCCATTTCAGCCAATATCCGTTGCCAGTTCTGTGGGGTAGGTGGAGGGTCCTGACTCTGATTTTCATCCTCGGCCCTACTGCCGCAGAGTCTAGCTGATTGACGAGGCATCTCAACAAATATGCCTGCAACCAACGATGCCGCTCATTAGGCAAGATAACAACATCCAAAACCACCTCCCAGGCACATCAGTAATCCACACAAAACAGCTCATATAGCATATAACACACAGCGGGCCATGCCCTAGCATCATGCATATGTTAACTAATTCATCATGCTCCAAACAAAATAAACAGGTATACAGGGCATTTAAACACATATCCAGACATACCACCCTATCTTACCATCCAACCCTGAGTTAAGCATGTCACTGACTGCGTGTGTACATGTTCTGTCAATCTCCAGAACCAATAACCTTGGCTCGCTCTGATACCAAGTTGTAACGCCCTACTTCCTTAGAGCCGTTACTAAGTGTGTTTAAAATCGTGCTTTCAACTCGCTAATCGAGGTTTTAACCCAAAACGTGTCACTAAGCCATAACTAAAAAGAAAACATTAGAGAAAGTAGTTTTTCACAATTAATTATAAAAATTTACATTTGTGATCCCAAAACATAGTTTAGAAAATATTTACAACACAAAACTGATCAGAGTCGACTAGACGACAAAATCTAAGTTCATTTACAAGCATCTCCCAAAATCTCCTAGCTGTGACAGCCAGGCTAGCCGGACATGTACACGCCGCCTCACGCCAGCTGTGCTCATGGTTGGTTGATCTTCTCTTTACCCTTACCTGCACCACAGAGCATCTGTGAGCCGAAGCCCAGCAAGGAAACCCATAACAGATAACATATGCAATACACGAATCAAACATATAAACAGGCCACCAACGGCTAAACACATACAGCCTAGCCGTCCCAGGCGTTTACCAAGCCCTGAGTTCGCAGACCACGCCGTAAGGATATCCCAAGTATCCTGTTAGGGACTCGCCCTGGCAACTCGCACCCCACGTGCTCAACGCTGCTCCCGGCCTGTTGCCGTTCTCGGCCTTGCACTCATCGTGCTTGACGCCATTCCCGGTCTACACCGTTCCCGGCTCTTGCCGATCACACATATAATATCAAACACAATATAGCAACAAGCACATAATTCAAGCATAAACAGATAAAGAACCATGCTCTGCAATTCTAGTATATAGGGCTCGGCCCTGCATGTCATTTCTATTCAATGTATCGGGCCCAGCCCTGCACACAAGCTCTATGGATATAGGGGTATCCTTACCTGAGTTCCGAGCTTCCTGAGCACCGATGCCCCGAGCACAGTCCACTAACGTGAGCCTCGTCGAAATCCTAGTCACAACACATAATAATATCCGACCATCAAATTCCAACCCAACAAATAACCTCAAACCATAACCCTAACCTCCGGGATCTTGAATTCTATCAATCCGAATGATAAAATCCATCCTGAGCCTTACCCTTTAAGTTCCCAAGTCAAAAATATCATTAAAATCCTCACTGACACTAAGGCCCGCGGCCCCACCCTCTAGAGTCGCGGCTAGCCTCAAAACAGAGGCTAGCTCTCCACTGACCACCACGCGGGCCGCAGCGCGCTCGAATTTTCTCAGCCTCCCATGGCTGCGCGCACATGTGGGCCGCGGTACACCCCTCCTAGGGCCGCGGCTCCATACGACGAACCCAGATTTTCCATCAGTTTTTCCATCCCTTCTTCAAACCAATTACCACCAAAACCAAGCTAAGACTCCTAGATATTCAACATAATTACTCCAGCATAGAAACAACATCAAAACCTCATCAAAGTATGCTCCAAAACTTAGCTAAAACACCCAAAGATTAAGCAAGCTTAGCTACATGCAATCCTCTAGAACCAGCAGAAAGTTAAAGACTAGACTTTAATGTTTAAAGCTTACCTTGCTGAGCCTAATCCCAGAATTTTGATCCTCGATCCCAAAGCTTCAAGCTCCTAAAGCATCCCAGCTGAAATCCCTTCAGTTCCTTGGTAAATCCTTTAGGTTTCCTCTTGAATTCCACCTTAGAGAGTGTAAGAGAAAGGAGAGCAAAAGCTAACTTCAGTTCTTAGGAGAGTATGAGTCGGTTTCTCAAGGTTTCTAAACAGTTCCTTTCACTTATTTGCTTTATATATCTCATGTCTAAAGGTTACCTCAAGGCTCGGGGTGTCAAAATGTCCCCGAGGGCAAAAATGGTAAATTCCCCAAATATTCCCACCTAGGCATTCTATCCTCAAATATATCTCCAAATATTTATTTCCATGTCCCGATAATCCCATAACTCAACTAATACCCGAGTTACCCCTCGACTCGCCCTGAGTCCGAATCTCAACCCCGTTGTGACTCTCTGGCTAACCGCTTCCCAGGACTGTCTCGGTTCGTGCTGTACAGACATATCACACGTATACAACATATATCTCATTTATCACATTTATGCCCCCAATAACCAGACGGGGCCCACATGCACATTTAATTCAATTAAACATGCATCATAATCATATATACACATAAATTCACATACAAGCAAATTAAATCACTTATTGTCCTCCAGGCACACTAATCAAGGCCCTAAGCCCGATTAGCAAATTCGGGTCATTACAGTAACACTTAGCACATGGAGTGCTTATAGCCAGGGTGGGACCCAATGGATACATGAGTTATCCTTACGGTAAGGACCGAGACCCCAGGCTTTGGTAAGGCCTCTGGGGCGGCATGGCCGTGCTTGTTTAGTCAGATGGTTTTCCTATTTATCAGTGGATTATATGTCAGCTATATTCTATGCATATGTTATATACTGTATGAGTTTTCTTGCTGGGCTTCGGCTCACGGGTGCTCTGTGTGGCAGGTAAAAGCAAAGAGTCAGTCAACCGGCCATGAGTATGGAGAGTGTGGGGGCGGCGCGTACATGTTCGGCCTGGCCGACTGCTTTGGTTGGGGGCATTTTGTATATGGCTGTATTAACTTATTCTTTTGATAGTTAACCAGGTGTAAATCTATTTTTGAGTTGTAAATATTTTGTAAACCTTATTTTGGGATCCCAGATGTTTGACACTTATTGTTTTCAATGAAACTAAGCATTTTCAAAGACTACAGCCTTAACTTCTGATCAAGTCACACTTTTGGTTTTAGAAACCTCGTAGAGTCAGTTAAATGCACAATTTCCGTTTTAAACTCACTTAGTAATGGCTCTAAGGTAGTAGGGCGTTACAGTCCTCATACACGAGCCTCTCCAAGGACCTAGCCACAACACATATAAACACCCTTTAATGCTAACCAATCCAAAACCACTTCCCGGGACCAATCCCACACTCTCGGAATCCCCAAATTCCTAAAACAATACATCGGAAACATCCCCTGAACCCCTGGAGCAAAAGCTCAAAATTGCAAAATTCCATGTTCTGAAAATGGCCTAGTGCCGCGGCGCTGCCCTAGAGGGCCGCGGCGCCCAGCAAGTCAGAGAGCACTCCCCTTCCCAGAAACAGCCTTGCGCCGCGGCGCCCAAGAACAGGGCCGCGGCGCTCCTTCGCGAACCCAGAAATCTGGGTTTTTCCCTTGCATTTCCCCGAGCCAAAACACTCCCAATTCATCCCAAACTCATACCTAAGCCCAAAAACCAATTCAAAACGCCAAATAAACCATTCAAAAACCTATAAACATCATAAGCAAACCCAATCACACAATCACACCCAAAAATCCACTCTTGGGTTTCAAATTTCAGAAACCTAAACTATGGCTTCTAAGACTTAAACCATAGCTTGAAAGATATGCACCTTGCCTCTAAAACCTTAAGCCATAACAGAAACGGAATGTGAACATGTTAAAACTCTTACCTCAATCAAAGCTCAGCTTGAACTCTTCTCAATTCCAGCTTCAAGCCCCCTTTTCTTTTGATTATCCTACTGAATTTCAAAAAAAACCAGCCACATCTCTTTTATGTTCCCACACTTAATCTCTGTAAATTCAAGCTTAACTTCTGCAAAGACAGAGCACAAATTCTTACCTCTGAACAATTTTGGCCTAAGCTTGATCTTGGTTACTCCAAACCTCTTAGTTCTCCTCCTAGGACTCAAATTCAGCTCCGTTCTTCAGCTCCTCTTTTGTTCAATCTCTAGGTCTCAAAGTTTAGCATAAACCAACTATCACCAAGTATAGTACGTAAATTTCCTTTTCCTTCTACTAAAGGTTATCTATCTTGTCAAATGACCATTCCACCCTTCCTCAAATATCCCTTCCTAACTAAACCTCAAGGCCCTTTTTGTCATTTCATTTTTATTACTATTCTACCACTTTTCATTACAACTTGTTACTCTCAGCGGTTACTAATGGTTACCCAGGTTACTCAATCACCAATAACCATTAACCACAAATATTCTCAACTCAACTCACAAATTTCCCCAAAGTACCCCTAGGCTCCTCCCGAGCCGGGTATAAAACCCCGTTGTGACTTTTGAGTTATCTAGCTCTCTAGGATCGTCTCGGCACGTGCATCACATTATCACCACCACACTCACGTGGTACAACTCACATAATACAATTATCACATTATGCCCTCAACGGGCTAAAATTACCAATTTACCCCTATCATGCAAACGGGGCCCACATGCATATTTATACCACCTAAACATGCATTCTAATCACATATTCATTTAATTTCATATATTAGCATATTAATTCACTTATTGCCCTCCAGGCACGCTAATCAAGGTCCTAAACCTTATTAGCAACTTGGGGTGCTACATTCGTGCTTGAGGATCGTTCTTATTATACGTTGCACTCAGACCTGAGGTAAAAATACTGCAGCCAGTACGTGTTAAATGTGATTATCTGCTTGATTAGGGCTCGACCCTGTTAAGGAACATGGTTATTATTGTGTTTGTAATTAATTGGCTGAGATATATGATTAATATGTATGCATACTTGTATTATCTGAAGTATGCTTATCTATATCTGTTTATCTAGTTGTTTGAATATCTAGTTAAGACATTGACTTATTAGTCAAAGGAGGCAATAGCGCGTTGTGCACTGATCGAGAGGCTTATGCCTAATCAGAGACGTACTATTACGTTGACAGACCCTATGTGTAACGCCCTACTACCTTAGAGCCGTTACTAAGTGAGTTTAACACAGAAATTGTGCATTTAATTGATTCTAAGTGGTTTCTAAAACCAAAAGTGTGAATAAATCAGAGTTTAAGGCTGTACTTTTTAAAAATGGTTAACTTCATTGAAAACATAAGTATAAAACATCTGGGATCCCAAAATAAGGTTTACAAAATATTTACAACTCAAAAAATAGATTTACACCAGGTTAACTATCAAAAGAATGGATCAATACAGCCATTTACAAAATGCCCCCAACCAAAGCGGTCGGGCAGGCCGAACATGTACGCGCCGCCCCCACGCTCTCCATACTCATGGCCGGTTGACTGACTCCTTGCTTCTACCTGCCACACGGAGCACCCGTGAGCCGAAACCCAGCAAGAAAACCCAAATAATACATAACATATGCAATTCATATAGCTGGCATAATTCACTGATAAATAGGAAAACCATCATAATAAACAAGCACAGCCATGCCGCCCCAGAGGCCTTACCAAAGCCTGGGGTTTCGGTTCTCACTGCGAGGATAACTCATGTATCCCTTGGGTCCCACCCTGAATATAAGCATCCCATGTGCTGTGTGTTACTTTCGGCCCCACGGCTGTACCCGGCCTACGCCGCACTCGGCCCTTGCCGTTCATTTTAGTATAATCACACATATAGTACATTCGAAATAATCATTCACACACATCATGATTCATTTAAGGTTAAACATTTGTACATAATACAATCTGGGGCCATGCCCTGCAATCACACAGTGGGCCTATGCCCTATTCTCGGGTGTTACGGTTTTCTTACTTGTATCCCTTGCTTTCCGATGCACTACGGTCACGAGCACGGTCCACTAGCACGAGCCTCCCCGAAATCCTAGTCACAACACACAAAAGACACTTTTAACAACCTTAAATGAGCTTCCAGGCCAAGTTCTAGTACTCGGAACGTTGAAATTCACCAAACATGGTAAAAGACTCAACCCCGAGCACCCTAGGTTAAATTCCCAAGCCTAAAATCCTAAAATCCCAAAATCCCTTAAGCGCCGCGGCATAGGCCACCCATGCCGCGGCATGGCCCCCAAACAGAACCCCCGAAGGCCCAAAAACAGGTAAGGGCCGCGGCATTGCTTGGGCCATGCCGCGGCCTGCCCTTCTCCATCAGCATACAACTTCTTTGAAGGGCCGCGGCTCACCAAGAACCATGCCGCGGCCCGACCCTTCGAACCCAGAAAAACCCACCATTTTACTCTCTAAACCTCACCTTAAACCATCCCAAACACATATCTCAACCACAAAACTCAATTCCAAACTTCATATGAACAATCTAACAACCTATCGACACTAGAATCAAGACCAAAACATCAACACACCCAAGATCCATACCTTTGATCTCAAATTTCAGCAACTAACCCAAAACCCATGAAAATCTTAACTCAAGCATTAAATTCCTCAAATCAACACAGAAAACAAACTTAAACAAGCATAAGATCCTCACCTCAAGAGTAGAATCCACCCTAAAAGTTCCCTTGATCTCTCCTAGACTCCCACTTCTCCTTCTCTTCTTCTTCTTTTCCTTTTTGCTTGCCCTAGCCTTTCTCTCCTCTTCTTTTCCTTCTCTTCAAATTTTATCAAAACACTAAATGATTCAATGCCCAAACCGTATACCCCATATACCCAGCTGAAACTTGTCTATTTGCCTTGCCAAAAGACCAAAATACCCCTTCCTACTAATCCTTCTTAGCTAAACCTTCAAGGGCACTTAAGTCTTTACACTTTCATTTCAATTCTACCACTTTCTATCTTAAAACTTGTTACCCACAGCAGTTACAAACGGTTACCCAAGTTACCCAATTACCAATAACTAACCACTCATTCTCAACTCAACTTATAAGATTCCCGAAGTACCCCTAGGCTCCTCCCGAGCCGGGTACAACATCCCGTTGTGACTTTTAGACTAAATGGCTCACTAGGACCGTCTCGATGCGTGCATCCTGATAAAACACCACCTCACATGGCACAATTCACATAGTACAATTATCACAGTTATGCCCTATCATGGCCAGATTACAATCATGCTCATTCTAAGACAATCAGGTCTACATACATACTAATTCACATAGTCATGCATCTCAAATAATTAATTAGTCATATAATGTGCCTTAAATGATAATCATGCATAAAACTCAATAAAAACACACACCAAATCCCATCATGCCCTCCAGGCACACTACTTCAGGCCCTTAAGCCTTAATACTGAATTTGGGGTCGTTACACTATGGTCGTTTGGAAAAACATAGCACTTGGCTAGCTCTATGGCTAGTTACTCAAAGCTAGGGCAAAAGGCCCTTGGGTGACTCTATAGTCACTTAGCTAGAGCATAGGGCCTAGGTTGACTCTATGATCATCTATTTAGGGCAGCAGGCCTCGGAATGATGCTATAATCATTTATTTGTAATTGTATGCATGCATGAGTAAGTTATTACTGCTGGGCATGCTAGATATGCATCTGGAATCTGTATTTAATGTTCATGCACTTGTTTATAGGTTTCTTACTGAGCCTTGGCTCACGAGTGCTGTGTGGTGCAGGTAAGGAGAAGGAAAAAGCTTGATCTGCCCTGAGTTGGAGAGCTTTGGTGGCAGCGTGTACATATGTGGTTGCTCGACCACACCGGTTAGGGTTATCTTGGAGGAACTAGGGTTGTATCCCCTATTTTTCAGCCTAGGTTAGTTTGGCTTGTATTTTGACTTGTATATAACCGTTTAAACACATGTTTATGTTATTTTGGGATCCCGTGTATATACTAAATTTTTAAATGAAACGTCAACGTTTCTTTTTTACCAATTTTTTTAACCCTAACCCTTGTCACTAACCTTAGTTACACGTTTATAACCAAGGAACTTGATTAGCAAGTCTGGCACGATTTAAAGTACACAGTGTAACAGTCATGGATTAGGAGGATGTTACAATAACTCTTTAATTACTTCTAGCGTGTTTATGTCCAAATGGCTTGATTAGCGAGTCCAACACTATTTAAAATACATAGTTTAATGGTTTTGGATTTCCAGAGTGTTACATGGGTCATGTTCATAGTTTCATGAAAGTGATCCAGGCGATGCGTACCTCAAACTAAGTGGTTGGCATAAGAAGTGATCTGGAGACTATCTGGTTGTCATAGGCTGTCAAGTTGACCGGAGCTGCTCAATCCATAGTATACGAGATACTTTGTATGCTTTTCTTCATATGCTTCTCTACCAGCTGTACCCAATGCTGAGTAATTCAGCTCGTATTTTTCGGGTACAACATTTGCTCCCACAAGCTCCTACTCGTGTAATAACGTCACTGATGACATCCATAATAGGGGCTTTTTGGTTTCTATTATGAGAAAACGTGCCCGCCCACTCACTCGAGTATGGGACACGTGTCTGTCTGTCATAGGAACCTATTCAGGTTTTGAGTACTATGATATTTGTCTTGTTAACTTTTTGTTGTCGTTTGGTTTATTTAATTCAAGCCCTTAGATCTCAACTGATCTAATCATGTGGCCTAGATTGGTTCCCAAAGTTTTCATGTAAATATAAAAACATGGCCTAAGCCTTACCACCATTGCATTCGAAAATTTCCTCTCCTCTTTCTTCCTTTTCAAAACGCTCAAAGCTCTCTACCTTGCCTTGTTTCCAGGAATTTTCAAACTATCTCTTTTGATTCTTCTACCATTTCCTTGACCAAGAATCCAATCTGTAAGTATTTTTATACCTGGTTTAAATTTCATTTTCTTATTTTTCAATAAGTTTTACGAAATTTTCAAGTATTTTTTTTTACCTGTTTCAGTCTGTTATGAGTTTATTTTAGGTTTTATATGCGTCCAAAACTGATAGCATTAGGAACGGCTAGGAATAATGCATAAAAAATGGGTAAATTTCTGGGTTTTCTGGGTTTGAAAGAGGAATGTTTGAATATCTGAATTTGAAGATTTTAGGAATATTTTAGGTTCATTTCTAGGTAGCTTAAGGGTCACAGTATCAAGAGTGGTTTTGCATTAAATCGCTTTCAAAAGAGGTACTGGATTTGACACGCGAATCCCAAAGTATCAGGGTTTCCCGAGGTTATGGCGCGTGATTACTGACCATGTGTGAACTCACGTATTAGTGTTTGGTGAGAATTTAGCTCATAGGTATCTTAGATAGAGTAGACTGAATCCAAAACTCTAGGTTGCCCTCACTTCTATTATCGAAGAGAGGTGATATCCTAGGTCGCCTCTAACAGACTGTTTTGCCAACAGGAAAACTAAATTATGGCCATTCAGAAGAAGAAATCAATGGCAAGCTCCTCCTCCTAGAACAAAAATAAGCAGGTTGCCTCCGAGACCCCTATTCCCCACTTTGGCCCAGTGGTGGATAGGCATGTGGAGATTGGCCTCGATGCCTTCTTTGAGGCCGAGCATATCAAGTCTCAGATAAAGACTCAGGGCAAGGTTAACAAAATCTTACTGAGTCACAGAATCAAGACAGGTTCCAAAGTACTCGTTGCCCGCCCTCCGTTGAATGGAGAGCGAAGCTACACCCCATTGTCAGGATGACTTTGGGGCTTGGAGTAATGAGCACCTAAAGGCAGATGCCTTCCTTCCCTTTAACAAGTACTTTCTGGACATTTTAAACTACGTTGAACTAGCACCGTTCCAGCTCCCCCCGAACTCGTACCGACTCCTGGCGGGGTTAAAGTATTTATTTTTAAAGCATGAGTGGGAGGTCCCCACCCTTGCCGACATTAGGTATTTCTTCTGCCTCAAGGATAATCCAGAGTCAAAGAGTCGAGGTGATGGTTTCTATTATCTCACCAAATTCCCCAACACAACCTTCATCATTGACCCTCCCCCAACCACCCGAATGACTATAAGGACCAATTCTTTATGTTAAACGGGTTCAAGAACTGCACTCATCGATACTTCAACTGTTCTCATAAGTTTCTCAGTTTTTTCAACTTTGTACTTGAATTCTTTGTCTTAACTATGTTAAAACTTATTATGATCGAGTTATTACCTTGTGCAATTATATATAAGAGAACGGGGCGGTCAGAGACCCTCGGATTTCAATATCAAATCTGGCCAGTGCTCATGCCAAGGAGAAAGAGTTTTGGATCAGACGCTGCCCATCAGATCCTGAGGTCCCCTCCCTGAGGTCCCCTTTCCCAAGGAGCTCCGTCCAGTCGCTAAGGAGGTTGATGAGGAAGAGATGGTCGCACAGTTGGTGCGTAAAAGAAGATTTCCTAAAGAAAGACAAGATTCTAGTCAATGGCGTGATGAATCGAGGGCACTAGCCGACATCTCCGGCCTAGGTAATGCAAATTGAGAAATAAACCTGGCTGCTGCTTGTTTTAGACTAATTCGATTCAACCCGAGGTAGCTCGTGAGCTAACATCCAGTTGATCCGGACCTGAATGTGATCCTTCGTTAGTGTGTTGACCAACTGGTCGTACGCCATGACTATAGTTACCCAACATGTACTATAGGGGTAGATAAAACCTTGCATTTTAGGTAAACTATTTTTTAACAGTGTGGTACAAACCTTTTGTCATGGCTTTCCCTATGTCATGGTATATTTACCCTGGGTATTAGGCAGGCCGAGCACGAGTCTAGTCCAGATGAAGAGCCTAAACCCCGTAGATCACACAATGTAATCACCCCCTCCTTCGATAATCCAAGAGTTAGAGGTTTCACCCAGCCCGGTCCATAACCTGTAGCTGATCATAGTAGTTCCCTCCTTTATCTCGTAGGGTAGGGTTCTTGTTCTATTGTTCTTTACTATCTGCTATCTTGACTGATCATTCCATGGGTCTGACTCTTCTACTCACTCTTTTTTCAGACAAAGAAATGGACCTAAAGAGCGCCTTCAAGCCTGTTGGGGACAAAGATGGGCCTGTCGTCAAGAGGCAAAGAACATCAAAGAAAACCACCTCTGGAGTCAAAATTGCCACTGGGTCCCCTGCTAAAGATAAAGGTTCTAGCTCCACCCAAAAGCAGCAACAAACAAAGCAGCAGCCAGCTCAGGTAACAATAGTTACAATTCACGAAGCCCCTCCGCCTGCTCCTCGTGACCCTACTTCGATACCTCAAGTTATACAAGGCGAAGCCCCATCTGTGCAGCTCCCAGTTATGACACTCGAGGTCAGAAGGATCTCGGAGGCACTTCATTGGTCCCTCCACGAGATAAAAAATCACCTGGTGGTCCATGCCAATCAGGTGAACATTAAGGACCTAGGATCCATAGAGGAGCATTCCCCGGAGAACGTTCTAGAGTCAGCCTTGGGAATGAATCTAACTGTAAGTTATTCCCTTTTTCTTTCTGAACCTCTTTTTTTTTTCTTTTTGCGAATTAACCCTGCCATATATCTTTCTTTTGTAGTCTTGTTTAGCCCAAATTTGTGGCATCCTAGGACAACAAGCGAATCGCCAAGGGAAAGGTCATCCAGGTGAGCTAGCATCAACATCAGCTAGAGGTCGAGGTTGACAACCTCAACAAGAAACTTAAGGAAGTCGACGTGCTTAAAAGGAGGTTGTCCGAGGTCAAGGAGAGAGCCAAGCAAGATGCTAAAAGGACCAATCAAGAGGTTACCGTGGCAATGGAATCTCTGCAGGAAATTCTTTATTGGCACTACAACAATTTTTAGTATATATTACATTAAAAAATAACACTTATTTAAAAGTGCTATTAATAAGCAATTAAAAAAACACACGACCGAATATGTGAAATTTCATTTGGCGCCATATGAAATATATAACTAGGCGCCAAATGAAAATAAGAGACACGGAAGCACACAGTAAACTAGTCTCAGCCTCCGAACCCCTAAGCCTCCATTGAATCCCTAATTTCTGGTTTCGTTTCTTTGCCTCTCTTTCTTTCTTTCTTTCGTCTCTTTGCTTCTCTTTCTTTCTGGTTTCCTAGTCTCTTTCTTTGCTTCTCAGCTTCTCTTTCATGCTTCTCAGCTTCTCTTTCTTTCTCTTTTTTTTTTCGTCTACACAACCAAGCAGAGCATCGCTCAACAACCCTTTTATTCAAACTTCACTATTTATTCTTCTATGTCGTCTAAAATTATGAAAAACCCGAAGAACCATTCTTTCAGGATCTGGGTTTTCACTTCCTCGCCTTTTTTCTTCATGGGTATGTCAATTTCTTTACTGGGCTTTCGTTTTTTTTCCATCTTCTTTATTGTGTTTTCTTGATCTTTTGTGCTCTGATGTGTTATGTATAGCTTTAGGTGAAACCCATTTGGGAATTTCACTGTTCAGGTTACATTTTTTTTCTTTCCTTTCTTTACAGCGTCACTGCATTTTTAAGCTCTTCAGTTTTTTTTTTTTTTTGAGTTTTTTTGAAATTGGACCAAGAGGTCTTGGGGGTTCTTAAAAGGTTCCAAGATTTGGTTTAGCTTTTCAAAAAAATGTGAGGAATTTTTTTATAGGTGAAAGTAATTTCATTTTAATTTTGGAGCTGAGAAATTTTCATATTTGGCATCTTGATGCTTTCCATTCCTTAATTCCTTTAGATTTATTCTTTATTTGCTTGATCAGCCAATTTATGGTGTTACCTTTATTCAAGCTTATTGAATGCTAGTAAATTCCATGTCTTTATCATTTATTGACCATCACGAGTATTTACAATTTCTAAAGGTATGGTTGATTATTTTTGTCCAATATTTACATTATCAATCCTTTTATGCTGTAATTTACCTTGGTCTGTATGTTGAACAAGGAAAATCTCCATATAATTTTTTTATAGGTTAACAGTTAGCTCAAAGCTGTTCCTTTAACCCTATTGATTTGAACTTGTTGAGTTTTATGGCTTTCAATATATGTAGAAAGCTGATGGCACAACCGAAGTATTGATGAAGAAAAAAACTTAGAGGTGAATTGGTTGAACCCTAAGGAATAGTTTGAATGATCAAGTTGAAAATGGCTACAAATATGACGACTGATCAAGGTCCTGATAGAAATGGTACTGTGTGGACTATAGATCAGAAGCTTGATCAACCCATGGACGAAGAGGCTAGAAAGCTTAAAAACATGTACACAGAAAAGGTATACTTGTTTCTTGTTCTTGGAGATCTCTTTCTCTTAGTCTTTCATCCTTTTGAAATACCTATCAAAGTCAAACTCATGATACCTGGCAAAATGTTTACTTCAAAAGCTTTGGATTTTTCTCACAATATGGGAAATCGTCAAAATGGATATTACCGATATAGAAAGGATTGCTGCAATATAGTTGTATGCTTGTGCTCAGGGTAGATTACAATTCTCTAGGCCCTATTTTAATTTCCTGTGGGATGTATTCTGAAAATGGCGGGCAATGAGATTAATGAATTTGATGAAATTGAGCATATTATGATAGTTGCATGGTTCCTTTACTGAATTGCTTTTGTTTTGTTTAGAAAATATTAGCACTGATACTTCTGTATTTTTCACTTCTGAGCTAGACGTTATTTGTGCACATCTTACTTCATAGAAAGAATGTAGAAATACGCTTCTCTCAAAATTTTATTGTTGATTTGTATGTTCTACTTTAATTTGCTTGTGCGATGCATTAAAAATGGCCAGCTACTAGCCATGAGAGTAAACAAAAATTTATAGAAATTTAGCATGTGATGCTACGTATTTAGTTCCTTTGTTGATTTGGTTTTGTTCTGTCTTGTCCAGAAGCTTTCAGCAGTAATGCTTCTGCAACTTGCATTCCAGAGCCTTGGAGTGGTATATGGAGATTTAGGCACATCTCCGTTGTATGTTTTCTACAACACTTTCCCTGATGGAATTAAAGACCCAGAAGATTTGATTGGAGCTTTATCTTTGATAATATACTCGCTTACTCTTATTCCGCTTCTCAAGTAGGTGCTAATTGTTTGTAGAGCAAATGATAATGGTCAAGGTAAAGTGTTCTCAACCTGGAAAGTTGATTTGCCGAAGTTAATCTTCTAATGCTTGCATATAAATTTTATATATTTCTTGTTAAAATAAATTGAAAAATGAAGATACAAAGAAACAGGGATTATTTATGAATAGCATGATTGAAAAATGAAGATACAAAGAAACAGGGATTTAAGTATTTATGTTTCAGAGAAGAAATATGATAATCTAGATGTTGTTTATGTATTTTATGGTATTTTATAGTCGTTCTACATTTAGTGAACACTCATTTGCCGCAAGAACCAAGAGGTGGTTGGAGGTATATGCATTTATGAAGAACACAATGCTTATTCTTGTCCTTATTGGCTCTTGTATGGTAATTGGGGATGGAATTTTGACTCCAGCCATTTCAGGTCTATATTTCTTTGTTCTGATTCTCTTCAGGAGAGAGCAGAAACCCATTTTAATAACTGTTTAAGGATACCTTCACTTAATTCCTTCTAATATTTTTGTCTCTTGACCAAAATTTATAAAAAGAAATTGATATAAAATTGTTGTCCAATCATAGTACCAGCTGTCAGCTTGCTGCCTTTTACTTTTTCCCTGAAAGCTCCTTTGCTATTAAATCTGCCATATATACCATACAGCTTTTCAAGGACCACAAGAGTGACAATTTGTATAGCCATGCCCATTCTGCCCCATATACATACACTATGCCATAGGCCACCTTTCAAAGTGTTTCACTTGACTATACTTGTTGATGATCTCCTTCCTACCCTTTCAAACAAGTCAAACTTTCTTGGTTCAATTAGAAGATACTTTTTCGATTAAAAAAATGTAATGTTTATGAGATACTTAATTGTAATGTTCTTTTGCAGTGTTGTCAGCTATTGGTGGGATTAATGTTGGCCACCCCATGATAAGTAATGGTATCTACATTCATCCGAGTTTGAATATTTTCTATTATTTGGTGCAATTCTATCTTTTCCAATTCTGAAATTTATTTTGTTTCCGTGTCAGACATAGTTGTACTTGTTGCTGTTATTGTCCTAGCCATTTTGTTTAGCATTCAACCATCAAAAAAGAGTGTGGAATAGATTAAAGGTGGAAAAGAAGTTTAAAACCTGATATTTTTACTGGTCTACTGGTCTGATATTTTTACTTAATCGTTTTCAATCATGGGGTATCCAACAAATAATAATGCCAAACAAAGATGAGTTAGTCAAAGCTCAAACTGATGGTAAATGACGATCTATCCCCGTCCGTCATATATTGACTAGCCTTCAATGTAACAAAAAATAAAAATAAAAATCGGAGGCCTCATGTTCTTTTGAACTAGCTGGCAAATTGTCACAGTTTATCCTTATGTTTAGTGAACCACTTAGATACAAAATTACCCTCTGTTTTTCTATATAGAAAAAAAAAAACAGGCAATTTTGACTAGTCCATTTGGGTAGCAAACCAAAGTATGATACAAAATCATCCTGTGTTTTTCAAAATAGAAGATGGTGATCTTCTGTCAAGAAGTATTATGTGATCACATCAACCACTAGGAAAACATAATTCAGTCCAGTTATTCAAGTATTTAGAGATTGTTAAGCATAAAGAAATTCCTAGTTATGCAGTGAGAAAATATCATTCATCCTATGTATCAAGTTGTATTAAACTTTTATGACTGGCTAATTTAGCATAAGAGTTTCTCAATATGAAATATAGGTGAATGAATCCAAGGAAAATTTGTTACACATACCTAGTGATAATTTTTTTTATCCCCATCTCTATTTGGCAGTAATTCTTGATTTCTTGTTTGAATGAAAAATGTGCACCTGTGTTCTTTCTTTCTTTATTATGGTTTTCTCTCTCACTCTCACTCTCACTCTCTCTTGCCCCTAGCCCCTCTTTCCTGTGTGGTAACTTGTTGAATTTTTCAGTAAAAAAAGAAATATATATATACCTCTGGCAGCCGAGCTACTGGTTTTATCTGTTTGAGACTTCCATCATCAAACCATCAATCTTCGATTTTTATTTCTTTTCCCTCAATCAATATTTTATTATTTTATATACTCTAGATCTTTAAAAGTTAAAATATATTGGATTTGCAGTCAAGTTACTAGTTTCGTTGGTCTCTTGGATTTCAATATCAAACTACCAAATTGTAATTATCACATCTCTGCATATTAACTTCGTTAGTGATTGACATTTGATTTGCAGTATCAAATATTAGAAAAGAGGAACGAAATGTCCTCTGAGACAATGCTGTTGCTGTGGAGCATGAAGGAGAAGTACAATAATAATTCAAGATTTAAGAACTACTTTGACACGCTGCCAGAAGAATTTCATACAGGTGCTTAAACTTGCTGTAGAATGCTTAGATGCATATATGAAATTTCATTTCAACTTGTGATTATTCTTTTAGTTTTGTTCCTTTAGGAAAAAATATGATATATGGTGTCGTTACACAATATTTTATCAAATCCATTACTACCTTTAACATAAAATAATGCTAAGTATATCTCACTGCAATCTAACCCAATCCGATCCATTCAACAAACCATAAAGTTGGTTGGCTTTTTGCTCCAATTGTGCTTCTTTGGTTTCTCTTAATTGGAGGAATTGGCATATACAACATATGGAAGTATGATAGCAGCGTTTTGAAAGCTTTTTCACTTGTGTACATATACCGGTATTTTAAAAGGGGAAAGAGAGATGGTTGGACTTCTCTAGGAGGCATTATGCTTAGTTTAACAGGTAAACTAACGTTTCTTGCAGTTGATGTGTTTCTCCTTTCCAAACCTAATTTTGGTCCATGAAACTAAAATAAAAAATCCTGACTGTTTATTCTGTACAATATACAGGAACCGAAGCTCTTTTTGCTGACCTATCCCACTTTTCAGTTTCATCTATACAAATTGCATTTACTGTAGTTGTATTTCCTTGCCTTCTTTTAGCCTACTCTGGACAAGCAGCATACCTTATGAACAATTCAGATCACATAGTTGGTGCCTTCTATCATTCTATTCCAGGTTCATTTTACTTTTAATTTTTAAAATTAAAGAACAGGAAGTCTAGGTTCTGCAATTTCGTGTTTTATCATGCAATATTAGTACAGACTCTTATCGTACTTTCTTTAGAGGCATTTAATAAAATCTTGCTTCTTGTGTTCGTCACAACACGAAGAGTACTTATCATAGGTCATTGCTCATTGAAGTTAGTTTCTCAATATTTAAATTTTGGTTCTCGCAGCCTTTAATCTCTAGAATAGTGGTAAAGGTGAAAAATGGGCGGTCTACTTGCCAACAACATTTTATTCAACAACCATAAAATCGATTTCCTTTTCATTGTCAAAAAAAATTAAATTCTATGTTATCCACTAATATTGATGAAAAAAATGATTGAGTTGGGTGTTGGGAAGTGTGTGTGTGTGTGTGTTTCTAGAAAGAAAAAAACAAAGCAAAAAGGAAAAAGAAGGAAGAGAATTTATAGTATTGTAGGTTTGTACTAGTCAGCGTGCTTATAAAGATTATTTCATTATTGGTTTTGCAGATTGCATATATTGGCCAGTGTTTGTTATTGCAACTGCAGCTGCTGTGGTTGCAAGTCAGGCCACCATATCTGCAACTTTCTCATTGATCAAGCGGGCTCTTGCTCTTGGCTGTTTTCCAAGAGTCAAAAGTTGTGCATATATCTAAAAGGTTCCTGAATCAGGTTTATATTCCAGATGTAAATTGGATCCTTATGATTCTTTGCATTGCTGTGACAGCTGGGTTCAAAAATCAAAACCAAATTGGAAATGCCTCTGGTAAGTCTTTTATATGATGAATTGTGAAATATGTTGATCCATTATCCATGGGACAACATATCTCTACTAGGAAAGCAGCATATAAGTTTAACTGATTCCTTGTGTCATTTTCCCATCACAGCATAAAATATACCCTCCTGATAGTCTTAATCTATTTATAGTATTAGCGTTTGGATGGTGATTTCATACCAATGGGTATTGTGCATATATTTGTAGATCCACATGTAGCGTAAGCTTATGATTTATATGTACATATAATCATGGAGACATTTGTATATACCTTTTAGTAAAAGTGGTAGCATAAACAAAATGATTCTCTAAAAGTCCATTAAGATTTAGTGTTCTCCTTAGCCTTATTTTTTTTCCCTTGGTGGCGGACTGGTCACATAACATGAATGCTGTGCTTGTGCATTAGTTGCACCACAT
This sequence comes from Humulus lupulus, assembly GCF_963169125.1. Taxonomy (NCBI): domain Eukaryota; kingdom Viridiplantae; phylum Streptophyta; class Magnoliopsida; order Rosales; family Cannabaceae; genus Humulus; species Humulus lupulus. Next base: position 252,993,068 of record NC_084802.1, on the reverse strand, counting down.
TGACAGGGTAAAGAGTCATTCAAAGGGTCATTATTTGTTTGTTTAAAATTTTCTTTTTCTTTAAGATTCTCTTCCTCATCATACCATTTTTATCTCATCACTTGACAAATATTGATGTTCTCACTTTTGCATGGATTTTTGGGTCAGCCTTTTCTCTTCTCTCAAAAGGCAGTATGTTCCTAGGTGGGCCCAAATAAAAGTTATTGTCCCTGACATCTCAAATTGTTTTTTTTTTTCAACATCTCTTATTGACTTGCATTAGAATCTACTTCCCCAAGCTGTATCCAGTGAAGTGATTAGAACATAACTTTTTGGAAAATCTAATTCAGACAGGGCAGCAGTATATACATGCACATCGTAGTAATCTTAATTTTGACATTTTGTTTTTGTACGTGAGAGCCATGCTAACATTTTGATTTTCCTGAAAAACGTAGGGACTGACTTCAGTAATTTGAATTCTGCATTTTACAAAAGGGACAGCTGTTGTAATAGTCATGTTGGTGACAACCTTTCTCATGATTTTAGTGATGATACTAGTGTGGTGTTGCCATTGGATTCTTGTCTTGATCTTCACTGTCTTATCATTAGCAGTGGAGTGCACGCACTTCTCCGCTGTAGTCCTCAAGGTTAATCAAGGCGGGTGGGTTCCTCTCGTGATATCAGCAGTATTCTTCGCCATCATGTATATATGGCATTATGGTACCCTGAGATGCTACGAGATTGAGATGCATAATAAGATTTCAATGGCATGGATTATTGGACTTGGTCCTAGTTTAGGGCTTGTTCGTGTGCCTGGAGTAGGATATGTGTGCCTTGTGTCCCTGAATTCTATCACTTCTTTTATCTAGGAGGTATGTTTTTCAACCTGATTTGAGTATCTCTGTTTTGGTAGGGTGTTTTCATAAATCCAGCCTTCATTGAGCCATTTGGACTTACTTTAATTGAGGTGATTATTTTTAACTTTGGTTTCAGATATTGATTAATGTGAAGTCCAACATGATCTCTTTTATTTATTCTACAAAAGGGAAATAAATTACTAATACAGAAATAAAAAAGTTAAATAATGCAATTTGGTGGTGCTATTGTTTTGTGTTCTCATTAACTGGCCTTTTTTTTTTATTTGCTCATAAGCAGTTGCTTCAACTAAATTGGGGAAGATATTGAACTCCTATGCCATTTTAACTTGTTCTTTCACTGTGAATCTCTCCTATGCATTCCTAGTAAATCTAACTTGTCTGATGCAATTGTTTAAATTCTGCAGCCAGACTTGAATGTGAGGGAAAAGATACTAATCCTAATTGACACATGGCAAGAAGCCTTCGGGGGACCTCAGGGGAGATATCCTCAATACTATGCAGCATATAATGAACTGAAGTTAAACACCACACTAGGATTAGACACAAGATAGATGCAAAATAAAGTTATAATATATAATTGCATGGTCACCTGATAAAGTTATAATTAGGTAATTAACTTTTTTTATGTACTATTTCAGTTTACTATAACTTTAAGTTGAAGCATTAATTATTTAAATTTTGTTGTAGCTAAGCAAATGGACTCACAACAAAGACAAGTGCACAAAGGATGATGAATTGAAGGATGGAGCAAGTTTGGTTTACTTTTGTGTATCTTGTAATGTTTCTATTTTTCATTTTTGAAGTAAAAATTGTTCAAGATTATAAAACTTTATTATGTTATGTTTTCAAACTTAAGTTAGAACTAAGATCTCATGAAGTAGACACATTCATGGTTTGAATTAGTTATTGTTTAATGTAATACTTATAGTTTATCAATCTATTGAGAATTACATTTTATGATTAATTTTGAATTTTTTTATCAAAATACAATAATGAAAATCTTTTAATTAAAAAAAAACCATATAAGTATACTTATCAAAATAAAATTTAAAATTTTATTACTATATGTTATGATTTAAAAGCATATTATAAGCGTAAAAAATCGTTATGGTTTATATAATATAACAAACTAAAAATGTTATCAAAATAATCAAATGTAACAGTTGAAAAGTGTTATGAAAAAAATACAAGATTAAACTTCAAATTTATAATCAAAAACTCTATCTAAATGTTATTATTTGAATATTATAGCACCTAAAAATGTGTTATTGAATAGTTTAAGATAACACCGAACATAACATTAAAAAAATGTTATAGAAAAGACTGGACTTTTAATAACAGGGGCTACGTTAGCATTTTCAGAAGTGCTATCAATAGTCCCAGATAGCACTTTTTAAGTGTTATGAATACTGTTTTTTCTTGTAGTGTGGTGCTGGGCATACAACCAGGAAGGAGACTTCTCATTCATGGACACAACACTCTTGGGCGATATCTTGACATGTTACAGAATTGATTATCTCAAGAGCTCTCCGAGACCATAGAGGCTTCTGGGGTTGGTGAAGGGGGTGATGAAGAGGTGACATCACTTGGGAAATTTGCAGGAGCTCAGTGATGTATAGGGCATCCTATTTTTTTTATATGTTTCATGCTGGGTTCTTCAAACCCTTTGTAATTAGGCTTTCAAAAGGTTCATACATGTTTATTAATTTCTGATCTATTTTTGGTTCCCCTTAATCTATTATCTAGCCATGTTTATGAACTTTAAAAAGAGTCCTTGTACATTTGCATAGTCATATGGGTAAATTTTATATCGAGATAAATGCCTAATGGCTCAACCAGCTAATTATGGTCGATAACCTTGTTATATCCAGGAGTTTGTTCGCCTAATAGCGTTACACTACTTGAGAATCAGGCCTTTGACCTGGTTATATCCAAGATTACCTACTTGAATTCTAGGTTTTGTTTTACTTTGAATTTTCTTATCTTAGTTTGTGTTCGGAAGTTCTTCCAAAACTCGAGCTTTATAAAGCTGTAGAATAATCGATTTTCTAAATTCTAAGTTGTGCAAATTTTATCTAAATTTGTTGAATACTACAAAGACTCTTTGAGGGTGATATGCCTCCCAAGCGATAAAAAATTATGAATATTCAGATCACTTTTACAAAATGAGCTCGTGATACATTACAAGAATAAGATAAAATATTGCTTCCACATTTAAATCACATAGCAATCCTGTGTTATTAAAAGAAAATGACTTTTATAAACAAACCTTACACAGAAGAAAAAATGTTAAGGATATTAAAATCTAACAAATTCGTCCTATTACTAGTAGTATTTTTTGAGATGTAGAGTATTCCAGGTCCGTAGGACGAATTCTCCACTCAATCGAGCTAGTTTGAAGGTTCCTCCACACAAGATTTCAACGATCTGGTAGGGTGCTTCCTAGTTCATTTCCAATACACCTTCTTTAGGATCTTTGTTCGCTAAAAACACCTTTCGGAGCACCAAATCACCCAGTTCGAGTCTACGTCCTTTGACTTTCGAATTAAAGTAGTGAGTAACCCTTTGCTAGTAATGGGCGAGTTGTAATTGAGACTCCTCCCACTGATCTTCAATGAAATCCAAGGATGCATTAAGCAGGTCATGATTCGGATCCTCGTTGTAGGTTCTTTGCCTATGTGACATAACTAGAGCCTCTACTGGGAGCATAGCTTCACTTCCAAAGGTTAGAGATAAGGGTGTATGCCCAGTAGATGTACGATGTGAGGTCCTGTAGGCCCAGAGCACTTGCGGGAGTTGTTCTGGCCATAGCCCTTTAGAATCTTCTAGTCGCTTCTTTAAGCTTGCCTTTAGGGTTTTGTTTACTGCCTCGACCTGCCCATTAGCTTTAGGGTATGCTACTGAGGAGAAACTCTTCATTATGTCGTATTTCTTGCAAAATGTTGTGAATAGGTCGCTATGAAATTGAGTCCCGTTATCAGACACAATCTTTTTTGGGAGTCCAAAATGGCATATTATTTTTTTCACGACAAAATCTAAGACTCTCTTCGAGGTTATAGTCGCCAGGGGCTCGGCCTCAACCCACTTAGTAAAGTAGTCGATGGCAACAACCGCATAGCAAACTCTTCCCTTTCAAGTTGGCAATGAGCCGATTAATTCAATCCCCCATACAACAAATGGCCAAGGCGATGAAATCATGGTCAACTCCATGGGTGCTGCTCGAGCAATGGTGAAAAAATGTTGGAACTTGTCGCACTTTAGGACATACGAGGCCGAGTCCTTCTTGAGTGTAGGCCAGAAGTAGCCTTGCCTTAATACCTTCAGGGCCAAGTTTTTCCCCCAGCATGGTCTCTACAAAACCCTTCGTGCATTTTTCGAAGGATGGTTTGTGCCTCCTCGGGCAGAACACATCACAAGAGGGGCAACGAATGGCCTCGCCTATAGAGAATTCCTTCGACTATAACATGTCGTGGGACCTGATACAATAATTTTCTTGCATTCTTCCGATCTCGGGTAGTTTACCGGCTATAAGGTACTCGACAATAGGAGTCATTCAGGTTAGTTTTGTGCAAATTACTCCGACTTCAACCGAATTTTCCTTGATACTTGGTTGTTCTAAGAATTCTACGGGGACCATATTTAATGTGTCCGCTTCCTTGGTTGTGGCGAGGTGAGCTTGAGCATCAACATTAGTGTTTCGTTCGCTGGGGACTTGCTCGACGGAGTAGAACTCGAATTCAAATAGTTCACCTTTGACCTTAGCTAGATAAGCTGCCATTGAACCCCCCTAATACTTGATTATTGTAACACCCTACTACCTTAGAGCCGTTACTAAGTGAGTTTAAAACAGAAATTGTGCATTTAATTGACTCAAGTGGTTTCTAAAACCAAAAGTGTGAATAAACCAGAGTTTAAGGCTGTACTCTTTGAAAATGTTTAGTTTCATTAAAAACGTTAATTATAAAACATCTGGGATCCCAAAATAAGGTTTACAAAATATTTACAACTCAAAATAGATTTACACTTGATCAGCTATCAAAAGAATGGTTAGATACAGCCATATACAAAATGCCCCCAACCAGAGCAGTCGGGCAGGCCGAACATGTACGCGCCGCCCCCACGCTCTCCATACTCAAGGCCGGTTGACTGACTCCTTGCTTTTACCTGCCACACGGAGCACCCGTGAGCCGAAGCCCAGCAAGAAAACCCAAATAATACATAACATATGCAAATCAAATAGCTGGCATAATTCACTGACATATAGGAAAAACCATCATAATAAACAAGTACGGCCATGCCGCTCCCAAGGCCTTACCAAAGCCTGGAGTTTCGGTTCTCACCGCGAGGATAACTCATGTATCCCTTGGGTCCCACCCTGAATATAAGCATCCCATGTGCTGTGTGTTACTTTCGGCCCACGGCCGCCCCGGCCTATGCCGTACCCGGCCTCTGCCGTTCGTTTCATCATAATCACACATATAGTACATTCAAAATAAACATTCACACACATCACGGTTCATTTAAGGTTAAGCATTTGCACGTAATACAATCCGGGGCCACGCCCTACAATCACACAGTGGGGCCATGCCCTAAACTCGGGTGTTACGGTTTTCTTACCTGTATCCCGTGCTTTCCGATGCACCACGGTCACGAGCACGGTCCTCTAGCACGAGCCTCTCCGAAATCCTAGTCACAACACACATAAAACACTTTTAATACTAACCAAACCCAAAACCACTTCCCGGGACCAATCCCGCACTCTCGGGACCTCTAAAACCTTAAAACAACACCCCGTAGGCATCCCCCGAACCCCCGGAGCTAAGACCTAAAATTGCCAAAAAAGCTATCCTGAAAATTGCCTTGTGCCGCGGCACCACATCCTTGTGCCGCGGCACCCATCAGACAGAAGCTCCCTTGCCGCGGCACACAAAAACCCTGCCGCGGCACACCTTAGCAAACCCAGAATTCTGGGTTTTTCCTGCAATTTTTCCCGAGCTTTAACCTCTCCAAATCATCCCAAACCAAAACCTAAACCCTAAAACTCAAATCCAAACCTCATATGAACAACCTAACACCCCATAAACACTAGAATCAAATCCAAAACATCAATACACACAAGATCCACTCCTTTGATTTCAAATTCAACAACCCAAACCAAAACCCATGAAAATCTTAACTCAAGCATTAAATTCCTCAACCAACACAGAAAACAAACTTAAATAAGCATAAGACCCTTACCTCAAGAGTAGAATCCACCCTAAAAGTTCCCTTGATCTCCTTCTAAGCTTCCCACTTCAGCCCCTTCTACACCTCTTCTTCTTTCTTCTTCTTTGCCCTAGCCTTTCTCTCCTCTTCTTTTCCTTCTCTTCTAATTTTATCAAAGCCACAAGTGAACCCAAATGCCCAAACCGTACCCCCTAAATCCCAGCTGCAAAATGTCTATTTGCCTTGCCAAAAGACCAAATTACCCCTCCTTACTAATCCTTCTAAGCTAAACCTTCAAGGGTACTTAAGTCTTAACACTTTCATTTCAATTCTACCACTTCCTATCTTAAAACTTGTTACTCACAGCAGTTACAAATGGTTACCCAATAACCAATAACCAACCACTCATTCTCAACTCAACTTATAAGATTCCCAAAGTACCCCTAGGCTTTACCTGAGCCGGGTACAACATCCCGCTGTGACTTTTAGACTAAATGGCTCACTAGGACCGTCTCGATGCGTGCATCCTGATAAAAACATCGCACTCACATGGCACCATTCACATAGTACAATTATCACAGATATGCCCAAACATGGCCAGATTACAATCATGCTCATTCTAAGACAATCAGGTCTACATGCATACTGATTCACATAGTCATGCATCTCAAATAATCAAATAGTCATATAACGTGCAATAAATCATAATGATGCATTAAACTTAATAAAGTCACACACAAAATCCCATCATGCCCTCCAGGCACACTACTCCAGGCCCTTAAGCCTTAACACTGAATTTGGGTCGTTACAATTATCCACTAACTGAGAATCGTTAAAGCATTGAATTGCTCTCGCTTTCAGCTTCTTTCCTGTCCAAACTCAAACCAATAATGCCTCATGCTCCCCTTCGTTAATGGAGGTGTCAAAACAGAATCTGAGAGTTGTATGGAAGCGATATCCTTCGAGCGAAATTAAAATTATTCCAGCCTCAAACCCGTTCTCGTTTGATGATCCATCAATGAAGAGTTTCCACAACTCTTGCACAAGTTCCCTCATGTCCTGGAACCCTGTACATTCAACCACAAAGTCAGGGAACGCTTGGCCTTTTATTGATGTTCGTGGTTTGTATAGTATCTTAACTGACTGAGTTCGATGGCCCACTTTAAAAAATGCCCTAATGTCTCAAGTTTTTGTATGACCTGCATTAATGGTTGATTGGTGAAGACTGTGTTATTGGAATTATAGCCTAAGTTTTCTCGAGGCCAAAATCAAACAAAACACGAGTTTTTCAATTAGAGGATGTCTGGATTCAACTCCCAGAAGCCTCTTGCTAACATAATACATCAATTTCTGTTCTTGGTCTTCCTCTTGAACTAACACAGCGCTGACCGCGTTTTCTATTACAGCTAGGTATAAGTATAGACCTTCCTCAGCTGTTCATTTTGATAACACATGGGGCTCAGCTAGATGAGTTTTTAGATCCTAAAATGCTTGTTCACATTCTTCTATCCATTCAAACTGTTTATTTCCCATAAACAAGTTGTACAAGGAAATACATTTGTCGATGGACTTTGATACGAATTGGTTTAAGGCAGCGACCTTTCTGATTTAGCTTTATACATCTTTTCGCGACCTTGGTGAAGGAATTTCTAACAACGTCCTAGTCATTTCAAGGTATGCCTCAATCCCCCTTGCATTGACTATGAAGCACAAGAACTTCCTTGATGACACCCCAAAGGTACAGTTTTGGGGGTTCTGCTTCATGTTGTACTTTCTCAACATGCCAAAACATTCTTTCAGATCAGACACATGGTCATTGGGGATCTTTGACTTGACCAGTATGTCATCGACATACACCTCCATGTTTTTCCTAATCTGCTTAATGAACATCTTATTGATCAGCCTTTGATATTTTTTGCCAGCATTCTTTAGCCCGAATGACATGACCTTATAGCAGTATACATTATATTCAGTCATGAAGTTGGTGTGCTCTTGGTCCGTAGGGTTCATCGCGATCTAGTTATATTTAGAATACGTGTCCATGAAGGACGTGAGCTCGTGACCGACTATGGCATCAACTAGCTGATCTATTCTCAGTAATGGGAAACACTCTTTAGGACAAGTCTTGTTGAGTTCGAAGAAATCAATGCAGGTCCTCCACTTTCCATTGGACTTCGGGACCAAAATGGGATTGGCTATCCAAGTCGGATATTTCGCTTCCCTGATGAACCCGCACTTTAATAAGAGATCTACCTCTTCCTCCAGAGCTTCTCCTCACTCTTTTCCCAACAGCCTACGTTTCTGTGCCTTCGCAAGTATGTTTTTATCCAAGTTTAATGTGTGCATCATCACGCTCGGACTGATTCCCACCATGTCCTCATGCGACTAGGAAAAGACGTTAAGATTTCTTCTCAAAAACTCGACCACACCCTTATTTCTTTTGGATCCGAGATTTTTCCCAGCCTTCACCACTTTCCAAGGTACTTATAGGTTGAGGATGAATTCCTCTAGCTCCTCTATAGCCTGTGTAACGCCCTACTACCTTAGAGCCGTTACTAAGTGAGTTTTACGAAGAATTGTGCAATTAACTCGCTAACCGAGGTTTTTAAAACAAAAGTGTGACTAAGCAAAAGTTAAGGCTGTAATCTTTTGAAAATGCTTTACTTCGTTGAAAACTTCAAGTATCTATCATTTGGGATCCCAAAATAAGGTTTGCAAAAATATTTACAAGTTAAAATAAGTTTACAGCTAATTGGCTATCAAAATTACAGGTTAATACAGCCATTTTTAAAAATTCCCCCAACCAAAGCAGTCGGGCAGACCAAACATGTACGCGCCGCTTCATGCTCTCCGTACTCATGGCTGGTTGACTTTATCTTTGCCCTTACCTGCAACACTGAGCACCCGTGAGCCGAAGCCCAACAAGAAAATTCAAACAGCACATAGCATATGCATAATATATAATCAACCTATCAGATAATCCACAGATAACCAAGTAGTCCATCAGACTAAACAAACACAGCCATGCCGTTCTAGAAGCATTACCCAAGTCTGGTATCTCGGTCCTCACCGTAAGGATATCCCATGCATCCATTGGGGTCCCACCCTGACTATAAGCATTCCATGTGCTAAGTGTTACTTCCGGCCCTGCTGCCGTTCTCGGCCTTTTTCCATTCTCGGCTCCGTTGTCGTTCTCGGCTCCTTGCCGTTTTCGACACCTTTGCCGTTCTCGGCTCCTTTGCTGTTCTCGACACCTTTGCCGTTCTCGACTCATTTGCCGTTCTCAGCTCCTTTGCCGTTCTCGACACCTTTGCCGTTCTCGGCTCATTTGCCGTTCTCAGCACCTTTGCCGTTCTCGACACCTTTGCCGTTCTCGGCTCATTTGCTGTTCTCGGCACCTTTGCCGTTCTCGGCTCCTTTGCCGTTCTCGGCACCTTTGCCGTTCTCGGCACCTTTGCCGTTCTCTCTACTATAATCACATATAGTACAATTCAAATAACATTCAAACATATAACAATTCAATCAAAACTATATCATAACATGTAATGCAATTTAGGGCTGTGCCCTGCATTAACACTATGGGCCCATGCCCTGTCCTACGGGTGCTACAGTTTTCTTACCTGTATCCCGAGCTTCACAGTGCACCAAAGTCATGAGCACGGTCCTCTAACTTGAGCCTCGCCGAAACCCTAGTCACAACACATATAAAACATTCTTTAATACGAACCAATTCCAAAACCACTTGCCGGTACCAATCCCGTACTCTCGGGACCTCCAAATTCCTAAAACAATGCATCGGAAACATCCCCCAAGCCCCCGGAACAAATGCCCAAAAATGAAAATTTTCCCATCCTGAAAATAGCCTAGCGCCGCGATGCTACCCGCAAGGGCCGCGGCACCCAGAGAAGTCAGAAAGTTCCCCCCCTGACTCAGCCTCGCGCCGCAGCGCCGAAGAACACGGCCGCGGCGCCCCTATGCGAACCCAGAAATTCTGGGTTTTTCTCCTGCAATTCCATCATCCAAAACACCTCTAAACCATCCCAAACACATATCTAAACCCCAAAACCAATTTGAAACCTCAAATGAACCATCTAACAACCTATACACACTAGCATCAAGATCATACACACAATCATACTCAAAATCCACCCATTTGATTTCAACTTCAGAAATTTAAACCCATAAACCAAAAACTTAAACCATGCTTCAAATTTCTTAAACCACAACAGGAACAAATCTTAAAATTGCATAGAATCCTTACCTCAAGTGGAGAATTCACCCTTAAGCTTCCTTGATTCATCTCCTAAGTCTCCAAATTTCAGCTCCTTCTACTCCTCTTCTTCTTCTTCTTCTTTTTGCCCTAGGTTTCCTTCTAGCTTTTCTTCTCTCAATTTTTTAACAAAATCACCAAATGGCTAAGTGCTAAACCGTGCACCCCTTTTTCCCAGCTGAAAATTATCTAATCCCCTGCCAAATGACCATTTTACCCCTCATAGAAATCCTTTCCTAACTAAACCTTCAAGGGCACTCTAGTCCTTTCTCCTATATTACAATTTTACCATTTTCCATCTAAACTTGCTACTCTCAGCAGTTACTAATGGTTACACAGGTTACTCAATCACCAATAACCACTAATTCTCAACTCAAACATGAAATTCTCAAAGTACCCCTAGGCTCCTCCCGAGCCGGGTATAAAAATCCTGTTGTGACTTTTAAGTTAACTAGCTCTCTAGGACCGTCTCGGCACGTGCATCACAATAATATCACCACACTCACGTGGTAAAAATCACATAATACAATTATCACATTTATGCCCTCAGCGGGCTAAAATTACCAATTTACCCCTATCATACAAACGGGGTTTACATGCATATTTATTTCACCTAAACATGCATTCTAACCACATATTCATTAAATTCACATAAATTAATGCAGTATAACAATTATTGCCCTCCAGGCACACTAATCAAGGCTCCAAGCCTTATTAGCAAATTTAGGTCGTTACAGCCTGTAGCTCATATCTATCTTCGCCTAGTCTCAGATCAATTTCTTTGGGTTGGGCAACCTCATTTCTGAATTCTTGAGGTTCTTCCACCTCTCCGGCAACTACCATTGCCTGAGGTTCCTCATTCTCCTACGTTATTACCACAGCTTGCTGCCTGAGTTGTGATTTTCCCTTCATTGCAATGCTATAACATTCCCTGGCCGAGCTGATCTCCCCTCATGATGCAAATTCCCGAGGATGATGGAAATTTCATGGCCAGATGGCGAACTAAAGTTACAACTTCAAATTCCATCAGCGCAGGTCTCCCCAAAATTGCATTGTAGGCAGCTGATAGTCAATTACTACAAATTCGAGCATTTTATCTACAGCTTGGGCATCATTCCCTAATGTTATCACGAGCTCGATCGTACCTATGGCTACCATTCCCTCTCCCAAAAATCCATGAAGGGTCATTGAGGTTGCTTTATGATCAGCTACAGATAGCCCCATCTTTTAAAGGGTGGAACTGAATAACACGTTTATTGAGCTCCCATTGTCGATCAATATCCTTCTGTTGACCCTGATTTTGGTCAACGACACAGAGTCTAGGAAACGACAAGAAAACGATATAGAGCTTGAAAATAATCTAATGGAAAGATAAAGAACACAGGGATTTATAGTGGTTCGGCCCCAGTAATTGGTAATGACCTACATCCACTTGATACTATTATTAATATTAAACTCCCAAGGTGTGATCAGAGAACGAAGGTTCCTGAGTTTCATGGACCTTAGAAGAAGAAAACAATACAATGATGGATAATAGTAGTGTAATTCTCTAAGCAAAAAGATTGATCCCCTTCCTTGAGCTATCTCTTGTATATTTATAGGCTCAGGAAGAGTTACATGAATTAGGAAATAATATCTATCCGTAATGATCGGATCTGCAGGTCATAATGAAGAGATATTCTCGAATATCCTCACAACTGTACAGATCTTTACATAAATAAGCGAACATACGACCAGGCTGGTCGTATATAGAATTTGATCTCTTTGTGTACAAATAATGCTGGTCGATAGGCGAGCTGTATCTCTGCTACGTGTCAAAAACCATTGCCACGTCATCAGCAACTGATTTATGGATAAACACCTTCGTACTCATCTATTGGTGAGCTGGATGGTATCACCAACGGGTCATTATGCAGGAATTAGATGTGGCTAGTATCATCTTCTGTAAAAATGATTGGTTTTTTTTCCAATCGCTCTTGCTTTGATAACCCCTGCTCAAGTACAACTTCTGCACCACTATGTTTCTTCATGACCTGGATATACCTTTTCTAGGCTCTGCTGCTTGTTCCTACTAAATAGGGCCCTCCAGCAATAGTGGCTATTTCACCTCCTTCAACGGGAGGAGGAGTAATTTGATTTCCTTGAGCTGGTTGAGGGTTGGTATGGCTTGCCTGAGTTGGCTAAGGGTTCTGCCCCACCGGTTGACTAGGAGCTACCCTATTTCGAGAATATTGTGCTAACAGTCCAACTCAGATGAGAGTCTCGATCTCATCTTTCAATTTATGGCAATCGTCAGTGTTGTGGCCAATGTCATTATTATACCGACAAAACTTAGTTGGGTATCTCTTCGCCCCTTGATGCTTCATGGGCTCGGGTTTCTTCCATGGAAGGTGAGTAGAGTTAGCTAAATAAATATGCTCTCACGTATCTGTCAAATCAGTATAGGCAGTGTAGATGGAGGTATATTTATCCGCGTGTTTATTTTTCTTGGACCCGTTTTGGTCGCCCTCACCATTCCTTTTTTTGTTTATTGCCCCCATATGGTTATTCTGGGTAGTAGGCTAAGCCACAATAGACTCTACCTCTACTAAGTTTATCCATTCTTGAGCTCGAGCCAAGAATTCATCTACACTCTTTGCTCCTTTTCTCTGGAGTGATTTCCACAAATCAACTCCTATGGTAATTCTCGTCCTCATATCCATGAGCTTAGAGCTATCATTAGTGTCTCTAGCTCGAGCCGCTACATTTGTGAATCAATTGACATATGCATTCAGGGATTCACCGAGCTGCTGCTTGATGTTAGCCAATGAATCGGCCTCTACTCAGGTCTCTTTTGCGTCTCGAAACTATCTCTTAAATTCATAATACAATTTTTTCCAGGAGTTGATTGAATGCTTTTTTATATTTATTAAACCAGAGCTTGCCTAGTCCAGTCAACGTTGCAGGGAACAGAATACAATGTAGGTCGACGTTTACATTGTGGGCCATCATCATTGTGTTGAAGGTCCCTAGGTGATTGGACGGATCATGGGCATGGTCGACATCCTAAAGCCAGCAAGATACGGAGCTGCCGCAATATGGGGAGCAAAAGGCTCAAGCTCCTCATCAGAATCACAGTCATCAATGTCCTTTCCAGATAGGAGTCTTTTCATCTACTCCTCCATTAAGACCAACCTCTCGATGGTTGGAACTCGAAGTTGCAGTTCTGACAGAGCGACTGATATTACGTTGATTATTCCTATGGGATTTGTGGGACCCACTTGGCCTCCTTTCGACATTAGCATCAATTGCAATAGGGGGTAATTGAGCTAAAATCTCCTCAATTTTTTTATTGGCATGGGTAACGTGGTTCCTTAACTAAGCATTTTCCATCTCGATGGCTGTCATGTACCCAGGATGGGGATTTGGTGGGCGCGAGGCCGAACTTCTAGCATCGTCTTGGTCTACATGTTGTTTTCCAAGGCGACGTTGTGCGGATGTACCTTCACCAGTGGGGATGGCCGCATGGTGACCCTCCTGATCATCAGGTTGCTCCATTTCGTTGTCACGCATAGAACGGGTGACCACCATAATGATTGTTGAGTTAAAACCTGTATGGGAATTCAAGCCTGATCTGTCTCTCAACGAAATCACCAATCTGTTGACGCAGTTTTTCGGAAACAGGGGATTTAGAAATCCGACAATAGAGAGATTATGTTTTCTGTAAAATGAATAGATAAGAAATAACACAAAATAAGAACATAAACCACTCACACGATTTTACGTGGTTCAGTGGTTACAATCCACCTAGTCCACGAGTTACTCTTATTGATCTATTTTGGAATCTTGGTGAAAATGTTTATGAAGATTTCAGCAGAGCTTTTGCATACAGAAAGTCAATCCCTTATTTTGTCCATTCCCCTTGTATTTATAGGAGATTTTCATGGACTTTTTGGGGTAACCGTACATTAATATGGTAACTTACAAATTTGGGTAACTTCCAATTTACACAAAGACATGATTGCCTATCAATTTGATATCTGTTATATCAGGTAATAAATGCATAATAAAATCTGGACCTTTATGAGGCGTATAAAGCATCTTTGTGTTTTTTAGAGTGCTTTACCGTGCGTCATGGCCAAGATATCGCGAGCTGAACACATTCTTCGAGCTGGGTGTTGTAGGAATAATTCGAACTAACATGGGTCATGTTCAGAGTTTCATGAAGGCGATCCAGGTGACGCATATCTCGAAGGAGATTATCTAGTTGTCGTAGGCTGTCAAGTTGACTCGAGCTGCTCACTCTAGAGTTGATGAGATACTCTGTATGCTCTTATTCATACGCTTGTCTGGCAACTGTACCTCTTTATGAGTAATTTAGCTCGTATTTTTGGGTACTACATCTATGGTTAAATAATAATAATAATAATAATAAAATCAATAATAATGATTTTGGGCATGCTTAATGGAGTGCATGGCATAGTTTAATTAATGCTACTAGTACTACTACACTGGGAACATATACCACACTACATTGTCTTAAGAGATACATTACCTAATATAAAATGTGATAAATAGAGTTGTTATCCAGATTTCCGGATAGCGTTTAGATGAATATCCTCGGGGAAGCAGAATTATCAATGTCTTTCACGGTAGGTGACCAGAGCTCGCGGATGGACAGAAAGGCTTCGCCTCTCCCGTTTAGTGTCCGCTCCCGAAGGGGTATCCTTCGGGGAAGCTCCTTCCAGGAGAAGCTCTTCAAGTGGTCTTCGCGGAAACAGTTCCGTGCCTCGCATGGAACAAGACCAGGGGGTCGAGTCATGGAGGAGGCATAGTTGGAATGATATCCGCCTGACACGCCCGACAGGTCAAAGCCGCACACATCCCAGCACGCCTAAAAGTACTATTTCGCCTACTGTTCCGCTGACAACTTGGAAAAGACGGCTGCCTTTGTGCATTCCCCATACTTTCACGTAAATATACCCACATAGAGCCTGGTAGCCAGGTGACTACGGTAATTGTATCCCCTATTTATGGCTGGTGTAATTAAGACTCATGTGAGTAGAGAAAAACCCTAATCCAAAGCCCTAGCTATAAAGACCCCCTCATTTTACAATAGGGAGGGGGGCGAACAAATCACATAGCAAGAACTCTACTAAAATCGCTCTAGCTTCATCTTCTCCAAGAGAACCCGAGAGAAACACTGTGAGGTTGTGAGTTCCTTATACACCAGCTGTTTGACTGTTATTCTCTACAAGTATAATAACATCGACTCGTGGACTAGGGCACGTTAACGCCTGAACCACGTAAAAACACTGTTTGTTTATTTACATTTCTGCATTTCTATAGCTCTTGTCTTTTTATTATTCCGTTCGTATTCGTTTCTGAAAACCTCGGTAAACATTTTGGTGCTTTCATTGAGAGCTGTAGGAAGTTGTTAGTCAGCTCTTTTTCTGTGTATTGAAAAGATGGTGACTACGAGAAAATCTGCGGTTGACAAAAGTGCTAGGGTCGACCCCGATACTATGATGGAAGATGTGGTACAAAACGAACCCTTGGACCACCACGGTGAAGACCCGACATCCCGCCAGGATCGGGTCAGCACTGAAGATACGACATACCTAGAAAGCGAGGAAGAGTATGTCCGAGACGGTTACTACAAAGACGGCTACTACTACGAGAAGGATCCAGAACTGGTCCAAGTAGCCGAAGAACTGGTGGTCACTAAGGCCAAGCTTGCTGAGCAGGAGCGCGTCTCCGAAAAAATGCAGCGCATGATGGAGCGCCTCCAGAGCAAGTTCGGAGACCTAGGTGACTCGGACGAGGATGCCTTTGTTCCAGGTGGTGCTGATGCCACCATGCCGGATCCAGCCGCCGCTGGACCATCCAAAACCGCCCCTAACAAGGGCAAAGAAAAGGTTGGGGAGCCTGCACGCACTAACGCCCCTGCACCTCCTAAAGGCGTGGATCACCAGGCCGACTGCCCCCCCCCCCCCCCGCGCGCAGAAGGTCTCTGGCGCTTCTAAGCCCAGACGTCCTTCAGCCCCAAGGGGGCACTCTGTGCCTAAAGGGCCCGGTGCTAAGGCACCCAGGTCTAGGGGAAGGAACAACCGCCCCAGTGATTCCGTCAACCAGGACGGTCGGGCTGCGGAAACGCACTCCGAAGATAGCTGGTCCACGGTGGATCTAAGAAGAAGGTTGGAGGCCAAGTATGAAAAGGCCAAAGGAGAAAAGGCCCGGCCTCGCGGAGATGACCTGCGAAATCATCTTAATGACAAGGTCCGGGGACGTGACCTCCCGGAGAGTGATACAAAGAGGCTCGAGGAACAGATCGCTGCCTTGACCAAGCTGGTCCGGAAGCAAAGCGGGGCCCTGTCAGACTCCGAGGAGGAGGACCCGGAACCATGTATTCGGAGGATCGCGGAGACGTCCCTCCCGAATAACTTCAAAATGCCCCACATAGAATTATATGACGGGAGGACAGACCCGCGCACCCATCTAGCTAAATACAACAAAATGATGCAAGTGGCGCGCGTCAGTGAAGATGCCAAATGCATGTGCTTCTCACTCACCCTTACCAAGTCCGCGGAGGACTGGTGGAAAAGATTAGCTCCCGGATCCATCCACAGTTGGAAGGAGCTACAGTCCGCGTTCAGAAGGCAGTTCATTGCTGCCCGAGACCACGACATGGAAGTTGGTTCCTTAACCAACATTAAGCAGCTACCCAATGAGAACCTCAAAGCTTTCATTCAGAGAATGATGGAAGCTGCTGCAAAGACCAAGGTCAGCGATGACATGAAGCTGATCGCCCTTCAATCGGGCCTAACTGTCGGCTCCCTGCTATGGGGGGAAATGCAAAGGAGACGGGCAGAAACGCTGTCCGAATTCATGTCAAAAGCTCAGGGAATCATCAACCTTAAGGATGCCTACCAGCAGGCCTTTGGAGTTCCCCCAGCTCTGACGCCTTCCGTGACTGCACCGAGCTTTGCTTCGCAAGCTCCCGCACCAGCCCTCACGCTTCCAGGAGCCCAATTCACTCCAAGTGTGTATGGGCCTTCCGCGTCTGCTCAGACGCCGAGTCAAACCCATTTCTCTGGGTACGGAGCTGTACAAACCGGATGTAGTATCGCTCCTGGCCTGCCGCAGCCGCAAGCGGAAGGCCCAGAACAAAATTTGAGCCAATCGCGGAGTAAACGAAGCGGAAGAAACTCCAACCGGGGAGACCATTCAAAGAAACCCCGGAAGGACTATGAGCCCAAGTTCACGGAGTATACCAGTTTGATAGACTCGCGAGAGAATGTCTATCGGGCGACCTGTAATATGGTCAACTACAGGAAGCCCCCGAAAGTGTCTCACGGAGGAAGGCGTCCGCGAGACTCCAATAAGAGGTGTGAGTTCCACGGAGACGTGGGGCACACCACGAACGAGTGCCTTCAGCTGAAGGATGAGATCGAGTCCCTGGCAAGAGCGGGACACCTCGGTCAGTGGGTGAGGATACCCATAATCTATCCCGGACAGGGAGTATGTAACGCCCTACTTCCTTAGAGCCGTTACTAAGTGAATTTTTAAGACAAAACAGTGTGCAATGGACTCGCTAACCGAGGTTTTGAAACAAAAGTGTGACTAATTAAAAGTTAAGGCTGTAATCTTTGAAAATGCGTCATTTCATTAAAACTTCTATTATTAAACATTTGGGATCCCAAAATAAGGTTTGAAAACTAATTACATCTTGAAATAAGGTTACAGTTGAGAAATCATAAAATCATAGATTATTACAGCCATTTTCGAATAAACCCCCAACCAAAGCAGTCGGGCAGACCAAACATGTACACGTCGCTTCACGCTCTCCGTACTCATGGTTGGTTGACTCAGTCATTGCCCTTACCTGCAACACAGAGCACCCGTGAGCCGAAGCCCAGCAAGAAAACTCATGCAGAACATAACATATGCAATGTATACAGTTTTATCATAACAGATAATCCACAAATAAATAAGTCAACCATTTAGACTAAGCAAACACATGTATCCACCGGGCCCCGCCCTGATTATAGCATAACACATGAATCCACCGGGCCCCGCCCTGATTATAGCATCCCATGTGCTAGGTGTTACTTTCGGCCCACGGCCGCCCCGGCTTACGCCGTACTCGGCCCACGGCCGCCCCGGCTTACGCCGTACTCGGCCCTTGCCGCTCCGGCTTACGCCGTACTCGGCCCTTGCCGCTCATTTCATCATAATCACACATATAGTACATTCGAAATAATCATTCACACACATCATAATTCATTTAAGGTTTAAACATTTGCACATAATACAATCTGGGGCCATGCCCTAACCTCGGGTGTTATAGTTTTCTTACCTTTCCAATCAATAGCTTAGATCACCTGACTCCTTGAGCACGATCCCACCCGAGCCTTAGCGCACACCTAGGCACAAACATAGGTCAAAGTCAACACCGAACCCCAAGTCCGAATACCTAGCCTCGGGACCAATCCCGAGCCCCCGGGAAGTCCCAAATCCCCAAAACAAAGTGGCGGAAACAAGCCCCGAACCCTAGGTCAAAATCCATCATCAAAACTCAAAAATTCCCCTCTGTGAACAGTGCAGCGCTACAGCGCTCTAAAGAGGGCGCTGTAGCGCTACAAGCAGAATGCAGCCCCCCAGAAACAGGGACTAGCGCTACAGCGCCCACTGACTAGCGCTGTAGCGCTAGTTGCAGCCCAGAAATCCCAAAATCGCATTTCTGCGATTTCTTTCACCCAATCTCAAACCAAACTTCCCCAAATCTTTACCAAACTCAAAATCAAGCTTATGAACACTCTCCATTCATCCCAAGCATCCCAAATCCTCAAATCCCAAGATCATTTATCCCAAATCTCAAAATCTACCATGAACAACCCTAAACCAGAAATTCATGCAAACCACAAAGATAAAGTCTTAGAAATCATACCATTGCTGCAAATTTCGACCTTGAATCAACCCTAAGCCTCCTTAGCTTGCTCTCCCTCAAAGCTTGCCCAGAAATCCCTAAAATTCCCATCAACTCAGCTCAAAACACAGCTTAAACCATCAAAACCCTTAAAACCAAAAATCTCTAAAACTTACCTCAAACATTGATGTGTTCTTGCCAAATCTTCAAGTCTAACCCAAGATCCTTGATGCTCATCCTATCCTTGCTCTCCACTAAGCTTTGCCCCAAGAAAAATGGAGTGGAATGGTGCAAAAATGCACAAACCAACCCTTTGGAAAACCCACCTGTTTTTCCCTCTTCTCTTTCTTTCCTTTTCCTTCTTTTCTTTCTTTTCTTTCTTTCTCTCCACAGCCAACACTCTCTATAAATCCCACTAAGTGTAAAGCCTCATAAATCAATTTCTAAAAGCCAAATGACCAAAATGCCCTTCCTATTAATTCTCAATCCATTTGTCCAAATAGGGCCGTTTTAGTCATTTTATCCAATTCCCGCTAATCCTCAAGCGTCCCTAATATTTTCCCGTTGCTTTCCAACACTCGATTAACCACCAAATAAATATTCCCCATCATCAAAATAAATCTCAATCTATTCTCTGAATTCCTGCTCCTACCCCCAGGCTCGCCCCAAGCTGGGTATAAATTCCTGTCAACACTTTCCGCTAGCCGGCTCATTGGGATCGCCTCGAGTCACAAGGCAGAGATACATCCACATACCACTGTGGCCTCAACAATCAACACATATCAATTACAGTTACGCCCAATCATGGCCAAAATTACAATTATGCCCTTCTAACACGATCCGGGCCTACATGCACACTAACTCACATAGTCATGCATCTCAGATAAACAAATAGTCATATAACATGCTTTAAATCATAACCATGCATTTAAATAATTAAAATCACACATAAATCCCATCATGCCCTCCTGGCACGCTAATCAAGGCCCTTAAGCCTTATTAGCGAATTTGGGTCGTTACAGAGTAGTTCACGGAGCTGCATATTCTCCGGGACAAAGGGGGACCGCTAGCGCTCCTGGAGCCGGTCACCCCCAAGCTCCCGGGTCTCAGTTCCCAGCGCTTCCTGCTCCAACCGCTCCGGCACCCATTGCCTTGTTGGCTCCAGGACCTGGCAACCCATATCCGCCCGGCCTTGCTCCGCCACCCGTTGACAGACACGTAGCCACCATTTCCGGAGGACCGCACCTTGCCGGAAGCACCCGCAACTCCCAGAAAAGGTACTTGAGGGAGTTAGAACACACCGGGGAGATGTGCGCCTTGGTTCAATCACCTGCTCAACGTCCCCGAATGATGGACCTTCCCATCACCTTCACGGAGAACGACGCCCGACATGTGCACTTCCCCCACAACGATCCCCTCGTGGTGGAAGCCCAGATTGCCAATAAGAAAGTCTCACGGATCTTGGTCGATAACGGAAGCTCCGTAAACATCCTCTTCAAAGCGGCCTTCCACGCGATCGGATTAACCGAGACAGACCTGACCCCATGCCCCATCCAGCTTCAAGGGTTCAATGGGGATGCGCTCATGCCATTAGGCAAAATTCAACTTCCAGTCACCCTCAGAGGAGAAAGCGACGCTTGTGCCTTCAAGCACAGCACATTCGTGGTGGTCGACTGCCCCACGGCGTATAATGCCATCCTAGGCCGACCGGTCCTAATAGATTGTGGGGCCATAACCTCGATACGCCACTTATGCTTGAAGTTTCCATGCGACGATGGGCGTATCGGCACCCTCCGAGGAGACCAACGAAGTGCACGAAGCTGTTATAACATCTCCGTCCGATCCGTCTACACGGTCCAGGAGACGGTTGCTGCCATTCCTTTGGCGGAAGAATTACCAGAAACTGGGGGTGCTCAAGAGGCATACTTTGACGAACTCGACCCAAGAGTGGGAATCGAGAAAGCGATAGAGCCGATGGAGGAAGTCGAAGAGGTGATCCTCAACCCGGGAGATCCCACCAAAGTCATTCAGGTGGGGAAAAACCTGCCGCCGGCCATTCGAGATAATATCGTGGCCACTGTGAAGAATAATCAGGATATCCTGGCATGGTGCCACGCTGATATGACGGGGATTAATCCTAATGTTGCGTGCCACGCACTCAACATAGACCCATCTGCAACCCCAGTTCGCCAAAAGAGGAGGCCGTTAGACCCAGTGAGGGCCGAAGCCGTCAAAGCTGAAGTGGACAAGCTGATGTCCATAGGTTTTCTCCAGGAGTCACACTATCCCGTGTGGTTGGCCAACCCAGTTCTGGTCCCGAAACCCGATGGGTCCTGGAGAATGTGCATTGACTTCACGGACCTAAACAAAGCCTGCCCGAAAGATTGTTTCCCTCTTCCGCGAATCGATCAGATGGTAGACGCTACTTCCGGGTATGAACTCTTATCCTTCATGGATGCGTACTCTGGATACAACCAGATCAAGATGCATGTCGCGGACCAGGAACACACCAGCTTCCTCACGGACAAGGGTGTCTACTATTACGTGGTCATGCCCTTCGGTTTGAAGAATGCTGGGGCGACGTACCAGCGTCTAGTAAACAGGATGTTCAAGGACCAACTGGGGAGGAACATGGAGGTGTACGTGGACGACATGTTGGTAAAATCCAAGACCTCCGGGGACCACAGTGACGACCTTGAGGAAGCTTTCGCCGTGATCCGAAAGTACGGAATGAAACTGAATCCGAAGAAATGTACTTTCGGGGTCTCGTCTGGGAAGTTCCTCGGTTTCATTGTCAGCTCCCGCGGAGTGGAGGCCAACCCTGAGAAAATTAAAGCATTCATGGATATGCCTTCTCCCCAAAAGCATAAGGACGTCCAAAGCGTTACCGGAAGGATAGCTGCTCTCAGCCGCTTCGTATCCAAGGCCACTGACAAGTGTATCCCCTTCTTCAATGTGTTGCGAGGAAACAAGAAGTTCGAGTGGACCCCCGAATGCGAAGCAGCCTTCCAACACCTCAAGTAACATTTAACCCGAGCTCCCATTCTGTCCAAACCTGTCGAAGGAGAGGCGTTTTTCTTATACTTAGCTGTGACAGAGCACGCAGTGAGTGCCGCTCTCGTCCGGGAAGATGGTCGTATCCAGCTCTCTGTGTATTACGTAAGCAAGAGGTTACTGGACGCCGAGTCCAGATATTCAATGATCGAAAAACTCTGCCTCTGCTTGCTAATTGCTTCGCGGAAGCTAAGGCCATATTTCCAGGCGCACACCATCAAAGTACTCACCAACCACCCTCTCCGACAACTCTTGCAAAAGCCCGAGTCTTCTGGCAGATTGCTTAAATGGGCCATGGAACTGAGCCAATTTGACATCCACTACCAGCCACGTGTTTCCATAAAAGGACAAGCTCTCGCAGACTTTATTGTGGAATGCTCAGGATTGAATGACCTCCCGGAAGATCCTGTCCCAGAACTTCCCGCATGGAAGGTCTACGTAGACGGAGCCTCAAATGAAAAAGGAGCTGGAGCAGGGGTCATCCTAATATCTCCCCAAGGACATCAGCTCCAGAGCGCCATCCGTTTCGCATTCCCAGCGTCCAACAACGAGGTAGAACACGAAGCCATGTTGGCTGGATTACAACTGGCCAGAGAAGTCGGAGCCCAAAAAATCGAGGTATACAGCGATTCCCTACTTGTGGTAAACCAAATATCCGGGGAATACCAGACGAAAGGCGAAAAGATGGCTGCCTACGTGTCTCTCTCCCGCGGCCTCCTGCAGCATTTCAAAGGCTACCAAATCCGCCAGGTCCCCCGGGACCAGAACTCACTCGCGGACACGCTGGCCAAGCTTGCAACAGACCCGGAGATTGAACAATATGGCCTAGTGCCCATCGGGCACTTAGAAGCACCTAGTACCGAGACACAGAGGGTAAATGCCATCATCGACCATTCCCATTCCTGGATAGGACCCATCCTCAGATTTCTCACCACCGGAGAGCTCCCCACTGATAAAGCTGACGCAAGAAAGCTCCAGTATCAAGCTCCCCGATACGTGGTTATGGATGGAAAGCTTTACCGCAAGGGGTTGTCCATACCCTTCCTTAGGTGTGTTGCCGGAACCGAAGTCAGCGCCATCATCCATGAGGTTCACGGAGGCTTCTGTGGCGACCATACCTCCGGGCTGAGCCTCTCCAAAAAGATCCTTCGACAAGGATACTTCTGGCCCACCATGAAGAAGGATTGTGTGGATTATGTCAGAAAATGTGAGCAATTCCAGAGGTACGCCAAGGTTCCGCGAGCGCCTTCTACAGAAATTACCTTAATGACCAGCCCCTGGCCGTTCGCCGTCTGGGGCATTGACCTAGTAGGTTCCCTTCCAACTGGAAGAGGCGGAGTGAAGTATGACATAGTCGCGGTAGACTACTTCACCAAATGGGTTGAAGCTGAACCTATGAACACGGTCATGTCTAAGAAGGTACTGGACTTTGTCATCAGGAATATAGTGTGTCGTTTTGGGCTTCCACGAAAAATTGTGTCCGACAACGGAAAGCAATTTGATAGTGAACATTTCACGAACTTCTGTGCTTCGCATGGAATTATCAAAAGCTTTTCCGCAGTTGCCAGACCCCAAGCTAATGGGCAAGTGGAGGCAGTAAACAAAATCTTAAAGACCACGTTGAAGAAAAAACTCCAAGCCTGCAAGGCTCACTGGCCGGAAGAACTTCCGCGAGTACTTTGGGCCTATCGCACAACAGAGAGAACTTCGACGGGGCACACGCCTTATTCCATGACCTTCGGTTGCGAGGCCGTCATCCCAGTAGAAACTATGATCCCCTCTCACAGGTAGGATACCTACGACCCTACCCGGAACCACGCCCTTCTCTAGGAGTCCCTGGACATGATCCAAGAGCTCCGGGAGCAGTCGCAGGTCCAACTAAAAATGTACCAAGGCAAGATAGCCCGACACTTTAACACAAGAGTCAAGAGCCGTACATTCGAAGTTGGGGATCTTGTCCTACGGAGAGTATTTCCTGCTACGCAGGATCTGGGAGTGGGAGTCCTCGGACCCAACTGGGAAGGCCCCTATGAAGTCCAAGAAAAAGTGGGCCATGGGACGTATCACTTAAAGAGACTCGACAGATCTAAAGTCCCGCGCGCCTGGAACGCGGAGCACCTCCGCCGTTACTATCAGTAGGCCCCGGACTATCTAGTCGAAAGTCCTTGGTGGACGTAGCAAAAGTGTAAAATGTGGAGATAGTCCTCCCCGCTGTAAAACGCATGCCTCAGGCTAATTTAATGAAACACGGAGAGGTTCACTCCGCTTTTACCGCATTTTTTATCCCTGTGTTCAAGGCTGCGTTTCAACAATGACCACGCGGTCCAGAGACGTCCGGACCCCACGCTCACTTGGGGGGGGTATACATGGCTAAGGCATAGCCATACGCCCCTTGAACAAAATATACGCAGAACACCACTCGTATGCTAGCATTTTTTAAATTGTTAAGCTTAGGTTAATTTGTTATTGCCATAAACATACTTGCATTACGTGTCATGTGCGCATTATGTGTTTTTGCCATAAACATACTTGCATTACGTGTCATGTGCGCATTATGTGTTTTTGCCATAAACATACTTGCATTGCGTGTCATGTGCGCATTATGTGTTTTTGTGAAAATTGCCATTGAAATGCCTGCCATTATGCATCATGAAAATTATCTCCTGTAGCCCAGCGATGAACAGGACTGGAGGTTGGGGCACATTCAGAGAGCTACGCCGAAACACCCCCAACTCTCTGACAAGTCCTTTGCAGAATAATCCACGACCGCTGTAGAGTTTTGCTTCGCAAGCTCCAGCTCCGGGTCCCGCAAGGCGAAAGATGGCAAGATCCGCGACTGTTGTAAGCCTTGCTTCGCAGGCTTCAGCTCCGGATCTCACAAAATAATGCATGGTGAGCTCCTCGACCACTGCAAGTTTCAGCTCCAGGAGCAGACATGGTCGATCCCCCACTCACAGCAGGCCTTGCTTCACAAAGCCCCTGCTCTGGGATCACACCTGGTGGGCGTGGCAATTTCCCCGACAGCAACGAGCCTTGCCTCGCAGGGCTCCATGCCAGGTCCCTGAAGTCAGCCACCATGAGGTTCGCAACGACAGTTAGTTTTGCTTCGCAAAGATCTAACCTTAAGTCTAGCGACGCTCACCAAAAGAACTCCCGTTCCGAGCCATGGGAAAAGACATCAGCCGTTAGAGCTTCAAGTTGGAAGTGCATAGGTTCTGGCCGTTGGAACCAAAACCTCATGCGCCCCTACAGCAGTTTCTACCGTATAAAAGTCTACCCTAAACGCAAAGATAAATAAAGAACTCGGCAGAAAAGAAAGGAGAATGCTATAATTATGGCAAATATGTCTGCAAGGAGAAAAGAGTACAAGGAGCTTCGCCCCAAAGAAAAACTCAAATGAAAAATAATTAAAGATAAGGCCCCTTCAAGCATTGGGGGTGGCAGCAGTGTCCGCATCCAAGGCCTCGAGGTCGGCGGTTTCAACTGGGGCTGGCGGAGTCGGCTCATTGGAAGGCGGAACGTCATCACGGGCAGGTTCAGAGGTCCCCGCCTCTCCGGGATCTCCTGCCTCAGGGGCTCCAGCAGGTTCGTCAATGTTGTAAGTTTGGACGTACACCTCCGGGCCTTGATCCCACACCTGTAGCTTCTCCCTCATGGCGTCGGCATCCTCTCCCAGATAGCCTAGTACCTCCGGGTTCATTTTCCAGAGTTGATGCATGAGGACCACGTGCGATATATTAATCGTCCTGTTCAGTACCACCTCGGCATCCTCCTTCTCCTTCAAACGCTCCGCCTCGGAAGTTGCCAGCTTTGCCTCCGCGATAGCTAATTGATCTTTCAGTTTTTCCACCTCGGTCTTGGATGCATCCCGCTCTCCCTTAAGTGAATCAATCTCCTTGCGCTGCATCTTATTCTGGTTCAGCACGGATTGCTTCTCGGTCACATGCCCCCTGGCGGTGAATTGCAAGGCTCCGATCTCTTTATCCTTCTCGGCGAGCCCCAACTCCAGCATAGACACGAGATCCCTACTCCTCTTATGAAATTGCTCCTCCTCGTGCAGCTTGTTCTGAAGAGTGGCATATTCCTCTTGCCGCTTAAGGAGGAGATCATTTTTTGATTGCTCTTCTCGGAGCTTGGAGTTTTCGGCCTTCAAGTCATCCGACCGCTGTTTGAACTCAGTCTCTGCGCTGGCCCGATACTCCCGGTATTTGGCAAGATATTTCTTCGCCGCCTCTTCCTCAGCCGTGCGCTGGGCCTGGTCAATCTTCTCCGAAGCCTCCCCCCTTGTGCTCTCGACCTGTTGGGTCAGTTTCTGCTTCTCCGCCTCCAAGGCCTGGCGAGCCACCTGGCTCTCCTCCAGCTGAACCAGAACTGCACCCACCTCCCGGAACGAGCGTTTCGCGATCAGAGAGGCCTGCATGGAAAGACAACAGAATGAGTTAAGCAGAAGCAAATGTGCTAAGACAGATGATCCCAAAGCTTAACTGACGGCTTACCCCGGACAATTGTTGCTTCACGGCATGTGTCAGCAACAGCAGATCCTTACTGCTACTGATGGCCCATTTCTCAGAATTGAGCTCGCACAAGCTCAGGGCCATGTCCTCCATCATCTCCGCCCCGAACGGCGCCAATGCACGTCCGAGCCTAGGCACCAGCCTCTTCTCCAAGGCTGGGCCATCCAAAACCGCTCCAGCCGGGTGAAGAGACCTCACCCCCTCGGCCAACTCAGCTCTCTTCACGGCAGACAAGTTGTCTGCCCTTCCCTGAGTAACAACCTTCTCAGCCTCCAACCGCCTCTTCAAAAAATTATCGGCCC
Organism: Humulus lupulus; assembly: GCF_963169125.1. Classification (NCBI taxonomy): domain Eukaryota; kingdom Viridiplantae; phylum Streptophyta; class Magnoliopsida; order Rosales; family Cannabaceae; genus Humulus; species Humulus lupulus. The sequence goes on along the minus strand of NC_084802.1, from coordinate 252,965,958 downwards.
GTCTTACACCCTCCAGGAGGGCAGCGGGGAAACGGGTTGGTTTCTGCGGGAAGTGGAACTCCAGGCCAGGCAGAGGAAGGTTTGTTTGCTGAGAAGAAGGAGACCCCGAAAGGGTGGACTCCCTTTGGGCTGGAGGAGGAGGCAGACGGGGTATTAAGGCCCTGGTCTGTTGTTGTTGCTGGTGTTGCTGTTGTTTTTGCTGCTGCGGTGGCAGAGGTGACTCCCTTTGTTGTTGTTGTTGCTTTTGCAGCTGCGGCAGCGGAAGTAATTGCCTTTGTTGTTGCTGCTGGTTTGGATGTTGTTGTTGCTGCCGCTGTGGCGTTGGTGATTGTCTCTGTTGTTCTTGTTGCTGCTGTTGTTGTAGTTGTGGTTGCTGTCGTTGCTGTTGTTGTTGCCTTCGACCGGGAGAAGAGTGTCTAAGGCGTTTCTTCTCGGCGCCCTCAGCATCCCCTCCGGGACGCTTGCTCACCTCAGTCGTCTTCACGGGGAACACAAGCCCTTCCCCGTCGCTGCTACTACTCGAGTTCGCCATGGACTCGGAAGGCCCCTTGGTAGGAGATCTCTCCACCGCCGAAGACGCATGCGCCTCGCCACCTGTCTTCTTGGATGTGGCAGCTTTACCTCCCCTACCGGCTCCGGCTTTTCGTCCTTTCCCCTTGGACGGATCTTGGCTGGTGGCGGCTTTCTTGATGAGTAAGGTAACTCTCCCCAACATCTTGGCTTCGGGAAATTCTGCAAGAAACGTACGAAGCAAGGTTAACGAACCAGCAAGCAATGTGAAAGAAGATAAGCAGAAGACAAGACAATCAGCAACATAAAAGCACAAGCATGTCCGCCAGCAGGGAACAAGGAACAAGAAAAAGAAAAGTTTGAAAGGGACGACCATGCACGAGAAACGTGGATGGCCTTCCCCGAGCAAAACAAAACACCGCTTCCTGCTCCAGGAAGCTCCCGTACTCCTTGAAGTCCGGGAATGACATGCTGAGGGAAGAAGGGTCAACCATGATGACACCTTCTGGCAGACTACCGTCACTCAGACACCCGAGGAGCTCATCTACCCTATCGCAATATCTGTCAAAGGGTATCCTACGCGGATCTAGCCTAAGGAAGCGGGGATCGAACCCCATCTGAGAGGTCCGGGAAACCTCAGACAGGCTGGGGGTGTGGATCAATCGAAAACTAGTCTTACCTCTCCCGGAGGTACCAGCCCCCGGAGTCCCTTCGTTGGGGTAAGCTGCGGCGTGACGAGCCTCGATCTCCTCTTCCTCCGGCTGGGGGTCGAGGAACCTCTCCGCCCAACTAGGGGATAAAGTATTCTCGTCCCGGGCTGCTTGGCTGATCACCTTGGATAACTCCAGGGCAATCTGCTCCCGGATGTCAGCTGACACCTGACTTTTCCCCCTGCCACTCACTGGCTCGATGTTTTGGAAAGAAGCGAGTAGCCCATACTCCCTCAAAGATTCGGAGGTCACAAGTCCCTCCACTTTCAACTCTTCCTCCGAGAGCCCTTCGTAGAACTTTGACCTCCTTATCATCTCCGCACAGCAAGGTGTACGCGGAACGACTTCTGCAAAATCCAAATACAAGAATTTGAGATCCTCCCGAAAGGCGAATCAAACGTAAAGAAACAAAGTTGAAAAGGAGAGGAAGGAGCACTTACTAGGGACTTTGAAGTCCAAAGATAGGGCTGGCACCCTCTTCAGTGGGAAGCCAGTCGTCAAGAACCAGTACTCCCGGAGGTCTGGAACCCTCGCGGTATGACAGGTGGGACACATCACGTCCGGGTGCCTCTCCAGCCTGTAAAATCCCACCTTGCCTGGATGACCTCTCATGGGCTGAGACTTTAACCCGTAGAAGTACAGCACCTCCTCCGGGGTAGGAGCCTCCAGGTTCCGGGACTTGCAAAAGATGAACCACCCCGCTAGGAGCTTGTAGCTGGGGGGAATCAACTGGAAGGGGGCTATCCCCGCCTTCACACAGAAATTGGCAAAGTAACTTCTTAGGGGCAAGTGCGCCCCACACACTATGTGTGCCCAGCTCCAGGCACCAAAACCCTCGTGGCTCTGACTAGCCGACTCGCCCAGCACCGACAGACGGTGCCACATCAGGCTTGGGATGTTCTTCAGACCTGCCTCCGAGGAGTACAGCTCCAGCATGCCGTAGTTCCTGAACAGGTTCGGCTTCTGGTCCATCTCCCAGATTGAACTATTGATAGACGGTGGGCTAGCCGCGACCACTTTTGTCTTTCCTTTCCCCTTTGCGCCGGCGACAGGGGAACCCTTCTCCTGGGCAGAATCAGCCTCCGCCACAGCAAGGAGTTGTTCCTTTGAGATGTTCGTCACTGAACAAAAGAAACAAAGAAGAAAACACTCTAAGCAGTCAACACCCTTGTCATACCCTAGTGGTATCAAAGGTGTCGGGGAGACCCTCCCCGAAAACTGCTTGGAGAGGCTCCCACCGAGCTTGCCGAAGGGTTGGCACCATGCCACCCGAAGGGCAGCAAGGAACCAAACTCAGACTCCGAGCCTAAGCCCGCCGAGAGAAGTGTTTTTCCAGAGAAAGACACCCTAAAGGCGTTCATGCTTATGCCCTAAAACAGCAAACCAGAACAGCGCAAGCAAGACAAGGAACGACTTTCCAAACGCAAATCGTCAAAGCATGCAAAGAGATTACTTATCGACTCACATCAATCGCATGCCTATCAAAGCCCTATTCACGCATGCACATAGGCGATACTAGCAGAAAACTCAACTCTAACAGCTACCAACAACCTTAGGTTTGGGAGGAAAGAGCAAAGTAGAAATACTTACTGGTATTCGGGTAGTTGAAGGTTGAAGGAGTAACCGGATCACTGCACAGCACGATCGCGAGAAGTAAAAGCTGCAAAGATGAACGGCGATTCCAACCCTGAACTTCGGCGAATAAACCCACTGCCAAATCAAAAGAAAAGTTTCTAAATTCCTTACCAAAAGAAGTGGCAAGTTCGAAGGAATGGAAGCTTGGAAGCCTGAGAGTTCGAAGGTTTGGGAATCTGAAAATCCGAAAGATAGAGAATTTGAAAGCGTAAAGAGGAAGAAAGGTCCGTTCCCTCGTTTTTATAGCAGGAAAGAAGTCGTTTCGAATTCCTCAAAGTGGACGGTCCCGATCTTCCCATTCCGTGTGCATCGGATCCAACGGCTGGAGATGAAGTGACGATCCTATTTATGACTCCTCGGATGGGAATAAAGTATTTATTTCCCATCATTATACCACCTCGGGCTCGGTGTACCATTAAAAACCGTCAAATCATTACTCAGATGCCTGACGCACGCATACTCAGCCGGTCGCCTCACGCACACGTCTTGGTCGCAGAGCCATTCCCGGCATGACGCGTGGCCCTTGCCGCGCTTGAGTACTTGAGTTCAAACAGAAGAAATTTCCTTTCTTTTTCATACTAACACTCAAGCGGGAAAAAGGAACCCTTCCAGGAACACAGGAGGTGGCCCCTCGCCTAATCTAAGAAACCGGAATACCCGGAGGACTGTACAAGCTCCCGGATCTCTCAAAGCTCCGTGACCTTGGGGGGTAAATGTTATCCAGATTTCCGGATAGCATTTAGATGAATATCCTCGGGGAAGCAGAATTATCAATGTCTTTCACGGTAGGTGACCAGAGCTCGCGGATGGACAGAAAGGCTTCGCCTCTCCCGTTTAGTGTCCGCTCCCGAAGGGGTATCCTTCGGGGAAGCTCCTTCCAGGAGAAGCTCTTCAAGTGGTCTTCGCGGAAACAGTTCCGTGCCTCGCATGGAACAAGACCAGGGGGTCGAGTCATGGAGGAGGCATAGTTGGAATGATATCCGCCTGACACGCCCGACAGGTCAAAGCCGCACACATCCCAGCACGCCTAAAAGTACTATTTCGCCTACTGTTCCGCTGACAACTTGGAAAAGACGGCTGCCTTTGTGCATTCCCCATACTTTCACGTAAATATACCCACATAGAGCCTGGTAGCCAGGTGACTACGGTAATTGTATCCCCTATTTATGGCTGGTGTAATTAAGACTCATGTGAGTAGAGAAAAACCCTAATCCAAAGCCCTAGCTATAAAGACCCCCTCATTTTACAATAGGGAGGGGGGCGAACAAATCACATAGCAAGAACTCTACTAAAATCGCTCTAGCTTCATCTTCTCCAAGAGAACCCGAGAGAAACACTGTGAGGTTGTGAGTTCCTTATACACCAGCTGTTTGACTGTTATTCTCTACAAGTATAATAACATCGACTCGTGGACTAGGGCACGTTAACGCCTGAACCACGTAAAAACACTGTTTGTTTATTTACATTTCTGCATTTCTATAGCTCTTGTCTTTTTATTATTCCGTTCGTATTCGTTTCCGAAAACCTCGGTAAACAAGAGTTTATTAGTTATTATTTTTATTCCTTAAACTTTAATATTGTCTTTTAAAATAAACATAAAAAGAGCTTATTAGATCTATTTTATTTTGGCAAACATAACTTTTCCTCTTAACATATTATATAACAAAGAATGTCCATATTATATAACAAATAATAGCATAGTAATATTATAGACTATTGATATTTACACCTAAAAATATACAACACACATGCAATAACACCTTATAGTTGTTTAACAATAATTTATAATACTTATTAAATTAAAATGTGTGAGACTCGATATTGAATTACACCAATAATAGTATACTATTTCTTTGTGGTGTTGGACACCACTAGTGCTCCTTACCAATACTCAATATTATATAACAAAGAATAACACGTACCTAATTCTTTTTCAATAAACTGCAAACATACAAATTTGTATACACAAGAACCTCTATCTCTCTTTTCAAATGCGTGATTTTGGCTACTAGTACAATAATAGTGGTGAAAAGAAAGTTAAAAATTCCAATACATTGAACATGAAAGTGTTCAATTTTACCTTTAAAATATAATAAAAGGTGCTGCATCAAATCTTTGAACTCTTTACAAAGTTCATTTGACAGAGTAGCAAATCTTATTCTTTTAATTTGGCTAGTACATAAGTTGCATATTATATGCATTGATTTAGTTCTACAAAATCACTTGTCTCCTGAAAAAATGAAAACTCACTTAACAAATGGAAACCTTCTCGCATGTCATGTGGCATCACAAGAAATAGCACCTACCATTGATACAAAGCTCTATACACCAATATTCAGGTTTGTGTTAATCTTGATCTTCTTGTTCCACCATGTTGGCTAGATATATAATGATATCTGGTGCTTTAGAGACAACCAATAAAATTGCAGTATTTCTTAGGACACTGATGACTAATGGGTTAGTGGAAATTGGCCAGATAGTAAGCATACTTTTTCAACATGTTGCCAATAAATTAAATAATAATAAAAAAAATGAGTCCTTTGTGTTACAACTTATTGTTCCTCTGTAACTACACATAAATATGTAATTATGCCAAAAGGGTACATTTTTAATCTGGTTGAAAATCAACCTTCCCAGCCAAAAAATTATGAAATCTTCCATCGACTTCTATTATGCTGCGCCCAGCAGTCTTAACAACGCCTGAATCATTCATCATACTTCTCCATTTATATGCTTCTTCCCATTTACCACAAGATGCATATAAGTTAGAGAACATAATGTATTCCCCATCACTCAAGTGATTATGACTATTATTAGCCATGTCGAAGATTAAATTCATCACTTTCTCCCCAGTGTAAAGGTCCTGATGAGTCACACAAGAACTAAGCAAAGCACCCAATATGGATTCTCCTGGTTTAAATGGCATTGTTTCGATTATTTGAAAGGCTCTGTCAAGAAGTTTGGCTCTGCTTAAAAGATCAACCATGCACCCATAATGCTCTATCTTTGGAGTAATTTTGAAATTACTTTCCATGGAATCAAACAACTGATATCCCTCTTCTACCAAACCTGCATGGCTGCACGCACTTAACAGGCCAATAAAAGTAATATCATCTGGCTTCATTGAATTCTCTCTCATGTCGTCTAACAATTTTAAAGCAGCATCACCATATCCATGGAGAGCAAGTCCGGAGACCATGGCATTCCAACAATAAATATCCTTATGTTCAAATTTATAGAACACCTCTAAGGAGTTCTGTATGCTGCCACACTTGGCATACATATCTATCAGTGCAGTTACAACGTGAGGACTAAAGAACTGTCCATGTTTTCTCGCATACATATCTATTTGAGTGCCTGTTTTAAGTGATCTTAACTGGGCACAGGCGGATAAAGCACTGGTCACTGATAAGTAATCCGGTTCACAGTTACCAGTTCTCATTTTGTCGAACAAATCAATAGCTTCAGCATAATTCTCATTTTGTACATAGCCAGATATCATTGTATTCCATGTAATAACGTTTCGCTGCGAGGACTTCTCAAACAACGCACGCGCTTCAGCCATATCTCCAGCAATAGCACACGCAGATATGACTGAGTTCCACGAAACAATGTCTCTCACAGGCATTTTATCGAACATGTCTCTAGCAGATTCAATTCGTCTCACGCCTGCGAACCCAGTTAGGATGATATTGTAAGAAGAAACATCTTTAATCGGCATTGAATCAAACAGATCCAATGCAATATCCATATGGCCATTAGAGGCATACCCATCAATCATGGAGTTCCACGCAACTAAATCTCTCTGACGCATTTTATCAAACACATTCCGTGCAACGTCTGAAAGTCCAATAATAGAATACGCGTTGACGAGAGCCGTTTGGACGTAAACGTGGTCCGAGTAGCCAGCTTTAATGGTCTGCCCGTGGAGTCCAAACACAAAACGAACATAAGAGGCAGAGCCCGCTGCCTTAAGAAGAATGGGAAACGTAAAATTATCAGCAAAAAGACCAACTTCTTGCATGTGTATATATGACCGAATACCCTGCCATGGATTCCCCGTTAGCACTTGTCTCTTTATTAATTTGTTCCAACTAATTGATGGGTCTGTAGGGGGTGAGAGGCAAAAGAGATTACATGTGAAAAGAGCCATATCAAACTAAGCAAAAATACCACTGCCGGTTCAAAAACGACCAATATAATCTTGTTATAAAAGATCAAAACATTATCCGTAGGAGAAAAAACTTTGGACCTCAAGCAATTGTGGTTAAAATAATAAAGTGCAGTTTATATCTCAATATTTATAATAATAAATAAATAAATATTTGCGGCGAAATTTAATAATTTTTTACAAAAATTATGTCAAATTCCCCAATAAAAAGTTTTGCCTGCAAAACCTCCTTCATCAGTGATTTGTTACAAGTTAGTCATTTTACCTGTTAAATACAACATAAGCACATTAAGTGTCCATTAAAATATATGTGGCAAGCACGTTAAGTGCTCATTAAAATATATGTAGCAACACTTTATAAAATCACATTTAAAAAATAATTAATTATTTAAAAAATAAATTTAATTAATACAAAAATTTAAAAAAGTTTTTAAATTTAAGTTTTCTTTAATTTTAATTATGTATTATTATTTAAAAATTTAAATTTAATTGAAAAAAAGATTTTGAATTCAAAACTTAAATTTATTTTTTCTATTTTAATTTTTGTTTTAATGTTTTAGTTATTTTTCTATTATTTTAATGTTTTAAAATAATAGTACATAATTAAAATTAACCAAAACTTAAAATTGAAAAAAGATTTGAAATTTATTTTTTATATTTTTTATTAATTAAATTTACTTTTTAAATTTTTTTTAAATAATTAATTAATTTTTTACATGCGACCCTCTAAAGTGTTGCTACATGTATCTTAGTTGACACTTAATGTGCTTATGTGATATTTAATAATTAAAATGAATTTGCAACAAACCATTAACAAAATGAGGTTTTGGCGTCAACTTTTGTAAAAAAAAAAAAAAAAGATTTTGCCACAAATATTCCTAAATAATAATTGCTAGAGATAAAATAATATAACTAAAACATATTAATTATTGCTATATATAACTGATTTAATTTGAATTAACAAAATATTACACTTCCTTAGTTTACTCACAAACCTAACAACTTCGCTAAAATAATTTAATTAATCAATTTGTTGATTTATTACTAATTTCTTTTATATAAGATTTGGTTTCTAAAAAAACACTATTATTATTTCAACAACTAGAGTGAAGCTGCAACCACCTTGAAGATCATACCAATATTAAGGTGCCAATGGACTGCACACTACACAGTACCCCAAGAAAAAAACAAGTATTTTGGGTACCATTTGGTAGTTATATATTATTTATGCTAATTTTCTTTTTATGTTTTTATCCAAATCTAATACAAAATTTAGACTTTTACCCAACTTTCATATTGCATGCAACTGATTTTAATAAAATCCTTCATTCTATGAATATTATAATACACTGTACATCCTGAATATCAGCACGTACTTTGTTGAGGCAGCTCGGGAAAAGCGAACTAACAAAAATCCATAAGCAATACGCCACGTGTTCACCATTCATCTGAGGAAATCGGGTACGATCCCTTAGACGAATAACTCGAACTGATGAATCATTTAGCAGCTTATCTATAACGACCCAAATTTCATAATAAGGTTTAGGACCTTGATTAGGAGGCCGGGAGGGCCATAATTGATTATTTATGCTATTATATGATTATATGCATGTTTATGTGGATCATATTATTATATGATGGTAATGCATGCATATGGGTATATATTTTGTTATGGGTGCATTTTGGTAACTTCGCCGTTGAGGGCATAATTGTATAATTATTTGTATATTGGTAGTTATTGTTGAGGCCACATTATAATGTGGATTTGTTCGAGCTTTTGGACACGAGACGATCGTTGAGTATTAGTTAGCGGTTTGGTCATAACGGGGTTAAGTTTGGGGCTCGGAGTGAGTCCCGGGGTAATTTGGTGATTAGAACATTGCCGGGAGTTAAGTGGTAACGGGATATGAATTATTGATATTTGAGAATAATGGGAATTGGAGGGTGTTAATTATGATTAACGAGATAGGTGCAAAAGGACGATTTTGCCCTTGGTGGCTGTTAAAGATTTTAATTAAGCTTGAGGGCATTTAGGTCATTTTACCTTTAAGGATATATATCAATATTTAGGCTGGAAAATAGTAGAAGGCTGTAGGAGAAAAACAAAGCATTATCTTTTGCCTCCACCGTTCACCATTTTCTTCATTTTTCTTCTTCAATTTTGAAGCTTCTTTTGAGGAATTAGGCTGGGGAATCAAGTGTTAAGGATCTAGGGTATTGTTCCATCATTGAAGAGGAGTTCATACCGAGCTTGAGGTAAGATTCCAACCACTAGAACTCTGGTTTTCTGCTCTGTTTTGTTACTGAGTTTAGTTGGGATTTTGGGTTTGAAAGTAGAGAATCCAATGGGGTTTTTGGCAAAGGTTGGGTAGGTTATGATGCCTAGGACTAGTATATATGGTATTTGGGTTCATTTGGGGGTTTAAATGGTGTTTGGAAGTTTTTGAAACATGTTTTAAAATGGAGAATTCGAAGGAAGAAGAACTAGGGCCATGTCTGCCTGGTCCTAGCGCTATAGAGCCCAGAGGGTAGCACTACAGCGCTAGTCAGGGCAAAATGTCCCTGGTTGTAGCGCTGGGGCGCTAGGGGGGTAGCACTGTAGCGCTACCCTATTTTCTCTGATGCATATTTTGGGTGTCTTTAAGGGTTTTTGGCTCGGGATTTCAATTCTTAAGGCTCGGGATCGAATCTACTCACCGTTTGGGTACAATTCGAGGTCCCGAGAGTGAGGTTTAGGTTAAGACTCATTTATTGGTATTTTCATTAATTGGATTCCATATTTGGTTATGACTAGGTGACCGCTAAGGGATTAAAAGATCGATCGCTCTCGAGGGTCATTCGTAAAGTGTTTCTCGCTCGAATAAGAGGTAAGAAAACTGCACCTGAATATGTGGTTAGATTGGGACTAAGTGTTCCCTATATTTGTATGAATTATTATGTGATTGTGATGGGACTAAGGGCTCCCTATATCTGTATATGATGTCATAGATGGTATTATGCCATGGGACATAATAAACGGCCTAAGGGTGCCGTAAATAATATTTGCGCACATGGCGCGGTTGGGACACTGGTAGCCGAGGATAGCTTATTAATCACTGAGCTTGGTTAAGCTGGCCGGAGTCAGTGGGTATTACACTGGGGGCGGCCTAAGTGAGCTGAAGACAGTGGGTTAAACAGAGGGAGCGGACTAAGGGTGTCGACCCTAAATATTGTGTAATGATTGAAATGAATTTTTGATTATGATCATGATAGTTGTTGTAATCTGATAAATATGATATGTTGATTATCTGGATGACAAATTGTTAGTTTGTCGATTGTATTCACTGAATAGGTGAACGTTGTGAATTGCTGATTACTTGGTTATGAGTTGTGAAATACCTGGTTTTTGAAGTTAATCATGCTATATATATTATGTTTTCTTGCTGGGCCTCGGCTCACGGGTGCTACGTGGTGCAGGTAAGAGCAAGGGTATGTAGATTCAACCATGAGTTGGAGAGCTCTGGGGGTGAGGTGTACATTGTCAGCTGCTTGGCCACCACGGTCAAGGGATTTTACAGGGACGGAAACCTAAAATGAGTATTTTGCCATTAGAGTGGCTGGAGTTGTTTATAACTTCTGGAATTTTTGTAAATAAGTCATCCAAACCCTGTTTTGAGAGTCTATGTATTAAACTTCCATTTTTAACGAAAATAACTTATTTATGACCAAAATCTTTTATTCCTAATCAGTTGATGACTTTAGATTCACAGTTTGTTCAAATGACTTGATTAGCAAGTCTTGCACTATTTTAAACACACAGTGTAACGGTCTTGGTTACCCAGGGTGTTACATTATCACCTGGAACCATTGTATAAACATGGCACCAAAAGACACGAGCTACATTTACATTAAGCTCGTGGTACCTCAAGAGGCCTGACATACCCCAGGGTCTTTGTAAAGTTGACCACGCAATATAAACGTGCATATAATAGACATCGCATGTCTGTTTAATTCCCGAATTCCCGGATACGCAATTTAAACGTGCGTGATCAGACATCACGCACCTGATTAAGGCCATGCGGCCCATTACCTTTCTTATCTGATTGATTAGACCGCACCTCTGTGTAAAATTTTGATATTAATCATCATTGTCATAGGAATGATGTGAAGGTTCAAGAGATCACGGGATGACCCCAATACCTACCCAGAGATCATTCTCCTATAAATACCAGGATCCTGGGTAGTGCAAGGGATTGGATTCTTTCTGTAATGCAAATACTCTGTAAAAATAGCAAGAGAGAGAAACAGTAATAATGTTGACTCGTTGACTAGGGGGATTTAAACCTCCGAACCACGTAAAATGGAGTGATCATTTCTCTCTTCATAGTTGACTTCCAGCATCCTTGAGTATTATCATTTTCTTATTATGGTTTATCATTAAGCACTAATTCATCCTAGTTATTAATATAATTCACTGTTGGCGAAAAACCACGTCAACAATTTGGTGCTTTCATTGAGGGGATTTAGATTAGTGCTATCACAAAAATTTGATCTTGGTGGTCACTCGTTCGAGACATGGTAACGAGGTGGATCAGCATGGTGGGCAAGAGGCTCACCATACCGTCGTATCCAACGAACAAGACCCGGAGATCTAGCAACGATCGGGGAAACAGCCGATGGGCCATGACGACACTGGGAGTTTAGCGCCCCTACCGCCAAATCCAAACCCAGGTTACCTGACGGTGGTGGAAATGGAAAACATGCAGTTGAGGAGTCATCTAGCCAAAGCAAATAAGCAAATCGAGGAAGTCTTGGCCCGGCTACCCCCTCTTGCAACAAACGTTAACATCGGAAAGAGGAAAAGCAGAACTCACAAGTCCCGCCGGGATAGTCAGCCCAGGCCCAGTCGATCGGTTAGAACCTCCACCCCGAGTTTTGCGCCCATGTCGCACCATCGCAAGGAAACTATGTTTGATGGTTTTCCCAGGGCCCATCAACGAGTCAACCGGTCAGTCAGAACTTCAACCCCAAGTTTGACTCCACCATCGAATGCACCCAAGAGTGCTTACGATGGTTCAAGGAGGAGATCTGGGGGAAGCTCGCGTAGCCAACCTGCTCCGGCTAGCCCCCCCGTACAGCGATTGGATCACTAGACGCAGAGGGCTGGAGGCGCTGGAACAGAAAGACCGCATGCTAGTTTGGTCCGACCTGACGGAACTAGAATTGCATCACCGATCAGACATCCTCCTTCGCCAATAAGATATCCATCTCCTCCTCATCCTGCTCGAGACATTCCACCGTACGGGAACATCAGGAGGAACCTACCTCCCGCCGTTCTGGATCATCACCCGCGAGCACACGAAAATATCGGCAACAGGTCCTGAGCTTTTCCAATGGGAGCTATTGGACCGAAAGCCGCCGAAGTGGCAGATCTGGTGGAGACCTGAGAAATCATCTAAGTTCAGCACAAAGTCCTCGAGCCGCCCCGCGGACCGACCTTCAAGATTGCCTCAACTCGCAGAGGGGAGAGCCAACTAGAAACGAAAGTCATGCTCGCCGAGAGGATGGTCCTTCCGAAATACGTGACAGCGAGAATGTCCCACCAAACCAAGCTCAAGCTTGGAGGGACAATAACTCACCTAACGTGTACAATGGGACGGGAGCTGTTGAACAGACCCAGAACAACCCAGGGATCAAAGACCAAACCCTCGAAAGGTTAGCTCAGATGGAGGAACTAATGAAGAGGCTCCTATCAGAGAAGGGAAAAGACGAATACGACTTGGGGGACGAACTCGAGTTTTTTTCCCCCAACATCGCAGCAATGGCGTACCCGCCGGGTTTCAAGATGCCCCATCTATCCAAATTCAATGGGGATGGAGATCTGTCGGATCACTTGGGGATGTTCAACACCCTAATGATGGCCCATAGTATCAGGCCCGACCTGAGATGCCTGATATTCCCTTCGACTCTGATCGGGCCAGCTAGGCAATGGTTCAAGCACTGTAAGAAACAGTCTATCAGCTCGTGGAAGAATTTCTCTACCGATTTCAAGAGGGCATTCCGAGCCTCTCAAGTAGTTCATGTCAAAGTGGATTCCCTGGCGAACGTGAAGCAACAACCCAGAGAACCCTTAAAAGCTTATCTGAGCAGGTTCGCCAATGTTGCGGCCCGAGCTAGGGACGCGGACGAAAGTTCTAGACTCATGGCTATGAGAACTAGAATCTTTGTTGGGGGCGAGCTATGGAAAGAAATCCAAAGGAAAGGTGTCAGCACCGTGGATGAATTCCTGAACAAGGTCCAGAGATGGATAAACTTGGAAGAAGCACGAGCATCGGTTGCGGAAACTGGCCAAGTCTTTGACCAGCCCGCTAGAGCGGAAATGGACATCGTAACAACGACTTAAACCGTTCCCCAGAATAACCAGGGAGGAGGAAGCAAGAGAAAGGGAAGTGGTGAGGGCGGCCAACACGATCCAAAGAAGAACAAGCCCATGGAGAAGTTCAAACTGGTCTACGCAGTTTATACCGACCTCACAGACACTAGAGGGCACATTTTCCTAACGAATTCTGCTTGCCTTCCCTAGAAAAAGCCAGAGCCCTTGAAAAATTAGAAGGCTAAGAGAGACCCTTCTAAATTCTGTCGATTCCACAACGACATCTGTTACAACATTGATGATTGCAGGCATCTGAAGGATGAGATCGAGACACTCATCTGGGCCGGACCCCTGGCTCAGTATGCCCGGAATCGGGTCACTCCTAATCAACCCGCCAGGCAAAACATTCAATCAGTTCTGAAAGTCCCAGCAAATCCGACCGGAACCAGGTGGGTCAGGACATCCCTCCTCCAATAATAAGAGGAGAGATAACCACCATTTCTGGAGGCCCTCATCTGGCAGGCTCGAGCAGAGGTGCTCAGAAAAGATACATCAATGAATTGAAGTCTCATAACAGAGTCAAATTTGTCCCAGAGTAGCACATACCCAAACAACAGCGATTGGAGAGGCAGCCAATCAGTTTCACCGAAGAAGATGTTAGTCATGTCCAGTTCCCACATAACGATCCTCTAGTCATAACCGCCCAGCTCGCCAATTGGAAAGTTCGGAGGATACTAGTTGATAATGGGAGTTCAGTGAACTTGTTGTTTCAGTCCATGCTAGAAAAAATGGGGTTGTCGGTAACCGAGCTGAAGGCCACCTCCATCAGGTTGTATGGGTTCTCTGGCAAAGGGTCAATAGCGATAGGAACAATTGAGTTAGTAATAACCTTGGGAGAGGGACCTCGAACTGTCTCCAAGCTCCTCGAGTTTGTGGTCATCGATTGTCCCACCGCATACAACGCAATTTTGGGTCGGCCTACGTTGATGGCATTTGAAGCCATAACTTCTATCCACCACCTCGTAGTCAAATTCCCCTCCTCTACGGGGATATGTACGAACTGAGGTAATCAGCTCGCTGCCAGGGAATGTTATAGCATTTCCATGAAGGGAAAGTCACAACCCAGGCAGCAGACGATGGCCATTCAGGGCGGAAGTGAGGATCCCCAGGAAGTGAGAACTGGCTATGGGATAAAGGAATCTCAGCCAGCCGACGCGCGTAGGTACCACCCTGAGTGACGATATCGACCCTAGAATTGGCGAAGATAGGTCCGAGCTCCAGGCTATCGAAGAGCTAGAAGAGGTAAACATCGATCCTAAAGACCCTTCGAGGGTGGTTAGGCTCGGCAAAAACCTTGGTGATGAGAGAAAGGCGGAGCTGCTAAAATTCCTGCAAGGAAATCTACATGTTTTCGCCTGGTCTCATGAAGACATGGTAGGGATCAGCCCGAGCATCATCACGCATACCCTCAACTTTGACAAAAGCATGCCTGCGAAGTCGCAGAAATAGAGGCGTCTGTGCACGACCCGAGCTGCGGCCCTAGAAGAGGAAATTGCTCGACTTTTAAAATGCGGCTTTATCCGAGAGGCAAAATATCCGATCTGGGTCGCCAATCCTGTTCTGGTCCCAAAACCTAACGAAAATGGTGAACCTGCATCAACTTCTCTGACCTGAATAAAGCATGTCCCAAGGATTGCTTCCCCTTACTAAGAATTGACCAGTTGGTGGACGCTACAGCAAGGCACGAGCTCATGTCCTTTATGGATGCGTACTCTGGTTATAACCAGATCGCTATGAATCTTGCGGACCAGGAGCATACCAGCTTCATGACTCTGGTTACAAAGTCATGCCCTTCAGGCTGAAGAATGCGGAAGCTACATATCAGAGATGGGTCAACAGGATGTTCGTCAATCAGATCGGGAAAAACATGGAAGTGTATGTTGACGAAATGTTGGTGTTGACCCAAGATTAGGCCAACTGACACGGAGTCAAAATGTGAATGATGTGAATGAACGTATAAAGGAGAACGTAATGACAAAAGTAAACAAAACACAGAAATTTATAGTGGTTCGGCCCCAGGATCTGGTAATGACCTACGTCCACTTAAACTGATATTGATATAAGAATCAGAAGAGTGATCAAAGAACTAGGGTTCAATGAGTTTCACTAACCTCTGAAGAACAACACAAGTTTACTAGGAGAATTACTATAGTTTCGAATGATTCAAAAGCCAAAAGTCCCCTCCCTTGAGCTTTCTCTTGCTATTTATAGGCTCAAAGGGGGTTTACAAAAGATTGTTGCAGATATTCTCCCCTGAATAATCGGGTACAGCAGGAGATTGAGTGAGATAAATTCGGGATTACAAAGATCTTCCCATAAATGTCGCCTTGTACACGGAACCGTCGACCAGTCTGGTCGCGGGTAAGACGGGCTTACTCTGCTTCTACCGTGTCCTCTGGTCGATACTCTAGCAGACGCTTCCAGGTGTCAGCCACGTGTCCAGGGATTACTTGCCACATCATAAATGCAAATTTATTGGATAACATTTGCCCCCCAAAGTTTATTTACTACAAACAGTAAATAAACTTTTGAACAAACGACTCTTCGGTAACCCCACCTAACGTGTCAGAACCCTTCGTGTGTTCTTGAAAAAAGCAACCCACTTCTGTCTAATCATGCCTTTTCAGTTCCCCAGAAACGATTTCGACGGCCATCCCGTTTCCCCATACTTTGAAAAGGGAAATCTAATGATTACACTTTTTTAATATTAGAGACAAACTTATATAAGACCGTCGAAGCCTCCCTTTTTCTTTTTACGCACGCCATTGTCTTTGCAGAAAACCGTAAAACCCAGAGCTTTAAACTTCTCTGGAGACCGTTTTCCTGCACATCCAAGACTCAGACCGTGAGCTCCTCTATCTCCGAAGAGCTTTCTTCCACCTCCACGATCACTCTTCTTGGTAAGTTTTCGAAACCCCATGCTTCTAATTTCTCGTGGTGCATGCTTCTGATGGTAGACTGTTTAAGTTTTACTGTTTCTGGTTTAAGGTGCTTGTAGACAGAATGTTTTGTAGGCAACGTAGAGTTACGAGTTAGTTTAAAACCCAAGATCATGCTTTTTAGGACGTAAAACCGAAGTAAAATTTCGATCTTTAAGCTAGTTGAAAAATAAATTTTTCCCGCCCTAAGGGGAGTTGAAAAATCTTTTCCAGGAAAACTTTTTACTTTCACCCTTTGATCCGTTTTTCAAACTGTTCGTGTAGAAAGATTTAGCTTTTTGTTAGAATGCTGTTGTATAAAAGCCTAACTTTTATACTCGACTAGTGTTATTCTAAAAAGCCCTTTAAAGTTCTATATCCTCACCTCCCCATTCTTCTGTTTGCAGATTTTAATGCCAGATTTGTGGGGAGGTGAAAGACCCATCGATGATGACCTTCTCGCCCAGCTGCTCGAGGGAGAAGAACAACCAGCTGACCGTGTCCACGAGATTCCTTTCTCGCGATCCTCTTCCAGACCCCATCCTTCCTCTCCAATGGCCCGCTCCAAGTCTACTGGCAAGAAAAGACCTGAGTCCGAAAGCAACCCAAATTCTCCTGCCCAGCCTGATTCGCAGGCTAGGGTTCCCTCGACCAGTGGTCGAGAAAATCTCGTCCCTGACCCTAATATCCAAACTAGGGCCCGCCCTTGACATCGGAATCCGCCTGATGTTGAGTGGTATACTTCCCCAACCAGTCTAGTGACCCCTCGAATGGTCGCTAACTACTTCAGAAAATTCCCCCTCACGGGGGTTACTATTATATGCCCTACCGCAGACCAGAGGGCTAACCTCCCAGGAGGTGCGAACAGCGCCTGGTCCCGGTATCACATTGAGGCGGGAGCTTACCTCCTTCTTCATCCCTTTTTTGTGGGGGTGGCTAATTATTTTGGTGTCGCCCCCTTCCAAATAACTCCAAATGGATATAGGATGCTGGCCGCACTTTATATCCTGTATAAACTTAAAAAAATGGCCAGAACCTTCGCCCCACGAGGTCAACTATCTTTTTGACCTCAAATCTAACCCACAGCACAATGGGACGGGTTTCTTCCACTTCTGCCACCAGGAGACCGGCCGGACGTTCTTAAGTGGCACTACCCATATATCAAACGTGGGGCATTACAATAAGGAGTATTTCCTTACTCCAGACATAACCAGCAACAATTTGGCCTTTGCACGAGGAGGTAAGAGCTTGTCTTTGACTGGTCGATACTTTAACTTAAGGTGTCTCCTTTCATTTTTCTCAAACTGTACGCTGTTTTTCAGGCCCTTGGTTACGTCCGACCCCAACACCAGACATGGTGTCGAGGTCCAACACTCTGGCCAGGATGTCTGACGCAACAAAAAGTGTCAAGACCCTGATAACTGAAACAAACTTGAGGCTGTCTGGCCTCCTGGCTCCTCGCCATGACAATAGAGGGTCCGTGGTGGACGAAGCCACTGCCGAGGGGGTTCCCGAGCAGCAACCCCCTATGCCTCCTCCTCCTCGGAGGCCAACGGGGGTTACAATCAGGGAACCCACGGGTAGCCCTTCCGCAGAAAGGGCTTCTGCTCCCCAAGGCAAGGGGAAAGAAAAGGCCAAAGAGCCTATTGTTGACTTGGGAGAATCTTCTGACGATAATGGTAAAGTTATTTCGCTTTTAAATGGTTTGCCAATTCCCTGTCACTTGTTTGACGGGGATGGTAACTTTACATATGCTCCAAATCTAGGGCTAGACTTCTTCATGCCAGATAATGAGTATATGACTAATAGAGTCAATAGTATAGCGACCAGTAGTTGTAGCTTGGGTATTTACTTTGTTACCTTCTTTCAGTTGTCTAACATACTTTCACCTGCCTCCTTTCTTACTAACTTGCTATGTTTATCTACATGCAGATATGTCAACTCCCAACATCTTTGACATTTACCAAGCCGAGGATGAAGAGGAGGTTCCTCAACTCCAACGGAAGCCTAAGAAGAGAACTGGTGAATCCAGCCGCGGCCCTCCAGCCAAGAAGGGTCGAACAGAAGACCTTCCCCAGGACGTGCCAACTGGGAAGTCCTGTGCCAATAGGGCAAACTTCTACCCCTCCTCCAGTTCCTTCCGAGCAGCAAAATGCTCCTGCCCCGCCGAATCCTCCAGCCGCACCTGCCAGAGAGTAGCTTTCTCGTGAAGAAGCTCATGGGGCCAGACTCATGAGCCGTGCCATTCAATCTGCCAGGGACCGCCTCGATCGCATCGGCAAAGGTGACTGTGTTAGGGCTGCAATGGTCCAAGCTGAAGAGCTGCCAGTCGACCAGATCCTGAACAGGGCTCTGAACGAAATCTCCAGCGTAAGTACTTCTTTGTATTTCAAGCTTTAGTCTTTTAGTCCTCATGATAAGTTCCAACTCCCTTTTGCTTTATTCACAGGCATTGCTGTCTGCCACTATTGCTCGTACCCGAGCCCAGGCTTACCTTGAGCAGGCCAAGGCAAAAGCCATCGAGAGGTATGAGGTGAAGGTGGTCGAGGAGCTTTCGGCTGCTGAGGCCAGGCATGCCAAGGAGTTGGAGGCAGTGGTCCGAGAGAGGGATGCGGCGGTGACTAAGCTGTCAGAGGCTGAAGCTGCGAAGGATGCAGCAGTCAAGTTGAGGCAGGAGTACCGAGATTTCAATAAAGCCCATCTTCGCGAAATTAAGCATCTGGGGGAGGTACTCAAGACCAAGGATGAGGCTATTCTCACTCTCGGGGGCAAGGTGAAGCAGTTGGAGCTTGACAACTCCAAAAATCTGGAAAAGTACAAAAGGACGACACTCCGATGTTTCTACAATTTCTGGAAACATAATCAGGGTGCTGACTTTAGTTACCTTTCAGAGGAAGTTAGAACTGCGGAGTTGGCTCGATGCGCTGCCCAACTGGCCGAAGAGGAGGCAAGAGCTGCAACCCCTGCCACTCCAAGCGTTGTTGGTGTAGAAGAAGAAGTTGTCAAGGACGCGACTAACCAGGATGCTGCCCAGGACCCTCCGGCCCCGAATGCCTCTTGAATTCTTCTCATTTATTTTTCCTTCTTTCCTTTACACGACCCACGGGTCGTGATGTAAAAAAAATATTTTTGTTTTAAACTTTGCTGCACGGGCAGTAAATCTTTTTTTCTTTTACTTGAACAGTTACATCCAAGCAGCGATGCTTGCGGTGTAAAAGCTTTAATCTTGATGCTATAACATTTTTACTCATTATAACATTTGTCCGAATGACCGAACTTAGCATAGTACTTTGGCATGATTTAACAAAACCTAAATTTTGAAAAATACTCTAAGTACTGTAGCATGCTTTCATTTATTTTGTTCATGTGTTTACATACCTTGAGAGTATGCTTTGCTATCGATGTGCCTTATATGCCCCCCAAGTGATCGAGGAGCTTTAGGTCCTTGGTCACTTGCCTTGACCACGGCCTGTTCGAACATTCCTGTTCGTGTAAAAAATGATACTTGTAATACAGCAAAACAACACACGTAATGAACAAATACTTGTAAATGTAAATTCACAAAGGTTGGCAAGAATGACTGGCTGCGCACAGTCCCTTATAATCTCGTATTAAAAATGGACAAAACATGTCTTTACGAGTGATTCTATAATAGAACCTTACATATACGAGCAGTTAGCCATACAGCGTGGCTAACCCTCTTTGTAAAACTTGTAAAAAAATTGAATTTTTTTTTACACAAGCCAGTCCTTTAAAAAGGACTGTTTATTGATAATACTTGCGCAGGTGTTCTCCATTCCAATAGCGTGGAACGAGATCTCCGTTTAACCGTGCAAGTTTGTATGTGCCTGGGTGAAGGACTTCTTCAATCTGGTAAGGTCCTTCCCAATTAGGTCCGAGTACTTCAGCAGTGGGGTCGCGGGTATTTAAGAAAACTCGTCGCAGTACTAAGTCACCGACTTTGGAGTACTAGGAGAATTCAATAAATCAATCTCTCAATGAAAGCACCAGAATGTTGACCCAAGATTTGGCCAACTGACACGGAGTCAAAATGTGAATGATGTGAATGAACGTATAAAGAAGAACGTAATGACAAAAGTAAACAAAACACAATAATTTATAGTGGTTCGGCCCCAGGATCTGGTAATGACCTACGTCCACTTAAACTGATATTGATATAAGAATCAGAAGAGTGATCAAAGAACTAGGGTTCAATGAGTTTCACTAACCTCTGAAGAACAACACAAGTTTACTAGGAGAATTACTATAGTTTCGAATGATTCAAAAGCCAAAAGTCCCCTCCCTTGAGCTTTCTCTTGCTATTTATAGGCTCAAAGGGGGTTCACAAAAGATTGTTGCAGATATTCTCCCCTGAATAATCGGGTACAGCAGGAGATTGAGTGAGATAAATTCGGGATTACAAAGATCTTCCCATAAATGTCGCCTTGTACACGGAACCGTCGACCAGTCTGGTCGCGGGTAAGACGGGCTTACCCTGCTTCTACTGTGTCCTCTGGTCGATACTCTAGCAGACGCTTCCAAGTGTCAGCCACGTGTCCAGGGATTACTTTCCATGTCATAAATGAAAATTTATTGGATAACAGTTGGTCAAGTCAAAAATTGACGATGACCATGTTCTCGGTCTGAGGGAAGGTTTTGAGGTCCTGAGGAAGTATGGTATGAGGTTGAATCCTCAAAAATGTATCTTTGGGGTGGCGTCAGGAAATTTTTTGGGTTTCATAGTC
The DNA here is from genome assembly GCF_963169125.1 of Humulus lupulus. Lineage (NCBI taxonomy): Eukaryota > Viridiplantae > Streptophyta > Magnoliopsida > Rosales > Cannabaceae > Humulus > Humulus lupulus. The sequence continues at coordinate 252,944,857 of NC_084802.1, read as the reverse complement.
AACACTAGGGGGATAGAGGCGAACCTTGACAAAATAATATCGCTACTTGAAATGCCATTGCCCCGGTCTTGAAAAGACATCCAGAGTCTGACAGGAAGGGTGGCAGCCCTTAATCGGTTAGTTTTCAAGTCTACCGATAAGTGTTTGCCATTCTATAATCTACTCCGGGGGAACAAAAAGTTTGAGTGGACCAAAGAATGTGAGCGGGCCTTCCTCGACCTAAAAACACATTTAGCCGAGCCGCTAGTGTTGTCTAAGCCAACAAAAGGAGAGCCTATTTTTCTTTACTTAGCTGTTACAGAAGATGCGGCTAGCGCCGTGCTGGTCCGGGAAGAGGACCGGGCTCAAAAGCTAGTCTATTACATTAGCAAAAGGCTTCTCGGAGCTGAATCTCGATATCCGTTGATGGAAAAAATGGCTTTCTTCCTTATCACGGCCTCCAGAAAGCTTAGGCCGTATTTCCAGTCCCATTCAATCCACGTCATAACCGATCAACCTTTAAGACAGGTACTGCAGAAACCTGAACCATCGGGACGTCTTTTGAAATGGGCCATCGAGCTCAGCCAATTCAAAATTCTGTACGTACCACGGACTGTAATCAAAATCCAAGCCCTGGCTGATTTCATGGCTGAATGCACTGGATTCCAAGAGGAACCTGGGGAAGAACCAGTGCAGGCAATGTGGATGGTTCATCTAACGAGAGCGGGTCCGGAGCTGGAATCATTTTGATATCCCCGGAGGACATCGTTTCCACTCTGCGTTACGGTTCAGATTCGAGGCGTCCAACAACGAGGCCGAGTACGAAGCTCTATTGGCTAGGCTTAGAGTGGCCAAGGAGCTGAAGGCCAGGGCCATCCAGTGCTACAACGATTCCCAGCTTGTGGTAAACCAAGTATTAGGGGAATACCAAACGCGGGGAACCAAGATGGCGGCCTACCTGGCCAAGGTGAAGAAGGAGCTGTCCGAATTTGAATACAGCTTAATCAGGCAGATTCCACGTGAGCAGAACGCCAATGCTGACGCTCTAGCAAAACTCGCCATATCCAAGGAAGCCGAGACCTTGAGCCTGATACCGATGGAATTCTTGGAAAGATCAAGCATGGTAGAGGATACAAGGGAGACCTAGATGATCGATGCCAGGCCAACCTAGATGACTCCCATAGTCGAGTACCTTACAACAGGGAAGTTACCCGACGAGCAAAATAACGCAAGGAAGATACTCTATCAATCTCTGAGATATACAGTCATAGACGGAACGTTGTACCGGCGTGGCCTCTCTCTACCTCTTCTGCGATGTGTTCTGCCAGAGGAGGCTAAAACTATTTTGCAGGAGGTGCATGAAGGCTTTTGTAGAGATCACGCTGGGGGGCAAAACCTGCCCTTGAAGATATTGAGGCAAGAATATTATTGGCCCACTCTATCAAAGGACTCAATTTCCTACGCCCAAAAATGTGACAAGTGCCAATGGTTTACCATGATCGCTCGAGCTCCACCAGTTGAGCTAAAGATGATCTCGTCCCCATGGCCATTCGTGGTCTGGGGAATCAACTTAATTGGAGCCCTACCCATAGGAAAAGGAGGAGTTCTCTATGCAGTAGTGTCCATTGACTATTTCATGAAGTGGGCAGAAGCAAAGCCCCTGGCAATGATAATGTCAAAGAGAGGCCTCGATTTTGTGGTTAAAAATATCGTCTGCTGATTCGGACTACCAAGGAATATTGTGTCAGACAATGGAACCCAGTTCGATAGTGACCTCTTCACCGAATTTTGTGGAAGACACGACATAATTAAGAGATTTTCCTCAGTGGCCTAACCCTAGGCTAATGGACAGGTCGAAGCTGTAAACAAGACGCTCAAGGCAAACCTTAAGGAGAGGTTGGACGAGGCCAAGGGAGTTTGGCTCGAGCAGCTCCCGCATGTGCTATGGGCGTACCGGACCTCACACCGAACTTCGATGGGGCACACCCTTTTTTCCCTGACTTTCGGAAGTGAGGCCGTCCTTCCTGCCGAAACAAAGATAGCCACGCACAGGATCTAGACCTTCAGCCAGGAGCAGAATGAAAAATTGCTTAGCGCGTCCCTCGACTTGATTGATGAAAAGCGAGAAGATTCATAGCTACGGCTCATGCATTATCAACAGAAAGTCACCTGTTACTTCAATTCAAAGGTTAAGAAGCGTGTCTTTGAATTAGGAGACCTGGTACTCCGAAGGGTGTTTCTAGCGGCCAAGGACCCCAAAGATGGTGCCTTAGGCCCGAGCTGGGAAGGGCCTTATCAGATCATCGAAATCGTACAGGAAGGTACATTCAAATTGGCCCGGCTTAATGGAGAAATCATACCATGGACCTGGAATGCTATACATTTGAGAAAGTATTATCAGTAGTCAAACCTCTTTTCTATGTAAGGCTTGCATATAAAAGCCAATTAATTAAAAAAAAAAGAATGATGATGGTTTCATTTATGTCTGTGTACGGTTCCGTTTTTATGACAGTTCAAAGTAACCCAGCAAGTCCACTTCCTAATTACTTGGGGGGCAAATCACCCGGCGACCAGGTTCCAAAACTTAGAAGTTGGTTAAATTGATTATCCAATGTTTCTTTGCTAATAAAACATATGGTGTCGATCAAACTAACACGAACTAAGTTTTTTAAAATTAAATATCCTGGACACGACCAGGTTCCAAAACTTAGAAGTTGCTTAAATTGATTATCCAATGTTTTTTCTAAAAAAACATACGGTGTCGATAAAACTAACACGAACTAAGATTTTTAAAATTAAATATCCTGGACACGACCAAGTTCCCAAACTTAGAAGTTGGTTAAATTGTTTATCCAATGTTTTTTCTAAAAAAAACATACGGTGTCGATAAAACTAACGCGAACTAAGTTTTTTTTAAAATTAAATATCCTGGACACGACCAGGTTCCAAAATTTAGAAGTTGGTTAAATTAATTATCCAATGTTTTTTCTAAAAAACCATACGGTGTCGATAAAACTAACACGAACTAAGTTTTTTAAAATTAAATATCCTGGACACGACCAGGTTCCAAAACTTAGAAGTTGGTTAAATTGATTATCCAATGTTTTTTCTAAAAAAACATATGGTGTCGATAAAACTAACATGAACTAAGTTTTTTAAAATTAAATATCCTTGACATGACCAGGTTTCCAAAACTTAGAAGTTGGTTAAATTGATTCAGTGTTTTTTCTAAAAAACACGCGGTGTCGATAAAACTAATGCGAACTAAGTTTTTAAAATTAAATATCCTGGACGCGACCAAGTTCCAAAACTTAGAAGTTCGTTAAATTGATTAACCAGGGGTTTTTCTAAAAAAACACGAGGTGTTGATAAAGCTAACGCGAACTAAGTTTTTTCCTAGCACATTGTACGCCCTAAATATCCGTGCAATATTGGCGAGCTAGAAAAGGGCCTAATTCGATCTGCCACGTGTAAATCATCCACCCATAGTGGTTTTGTTACGGACCTCCATCTGTCCAGCCCGAGCTGATTAGAGAGTTAACTGCTACTCAGAGGCATCGTGTTAGTAGTATGAGTGTCACGAGCTGGTGCCACATTAAGCTCGTGATGCGGCAGAGATCTGGCACCCGAATCCTTGTAAAGTCAACCACACAATATAAACGTGCATATATTAGACATCACATGTCTGTTTTATTCCTAATTTCTCAGATGCGCAGTATAAACGTGCGCATTCGGACATCCCATATCTAATTTGGGCCAGGTGATCCATTACCCATCCTTACCTGTTGATTAGACCTCACTTCCCTGTAAGGTTTAGGAATTAATCATCAGTGTCACAGAGATGGCGTGAAGGATACAGAGATCACGGGATGACCCCATTGCCAACCCAGATATCTTCTTCCTATAAATACCAAGACCCTGGGTAGTGCAAGGGGTTGGCATATTTTTGTAAAGAAATAGTCAAGAGATATCAATAATATCGACTGGTGGACTAGAGGGATTTTAACCTTCAAACCACCTAAAAAGAAAGGAATGACCATCTTCACACGCTATTAGTTTCTCAAATCCATAATATAATTGTTTTCATATTACAGTTCATCAATTAGCACTAATCCATCCTATTTATTCGTATAATTACCTGTTGGCGAAGAACCGCATCAATAGTTTGGTGCTTTCATTGAGAGGATTTAGATTGGTGCTATCACAAAAACCTGATCATGGTGGTTACTCGTTCGAGGCATGGTAACGAGGCAGATCAACATGATGGGCAGGAGGCCCACCATGCCACCATATCTGACGAACCAAACTCCGAGGTCCAGCAACGATCGGGAAAGCAGCCGATGGGCCAAGACGACACTGGGAGTTCGGTGCCCCGACCGCCAAATCCGAGCCCGGGTTTCCTGACGGCGATAGAGATGGAGAACATACAGTTGAGGAGTCAGCTATCCAGAGCAAGTAAGCAAATCAATGAAGTATTGGCCTGGCTACCCCCTCTTGCAACCGACGTTAACGTCAGAAAGAGGCAAAGTCGGACTCATAAGTCCCGCAGGGATAATCGGCCTAGACCCAATCGATTAGTCAGAACCTCAACCCCGAGTTCTGCACCCATGTCACACCATAACCAGGAAACTATGTGTGAGGAGTTTCCCAGGACCAATCAGCAATTCAGCCGATCAATCCGAGCCTTGACTCCTAGCTCGATCCCACCATCGAACGTGCCCAGAAGGGCTCGTGGCAGCTCACGGAGGAGATCCGGGGAAGGCACGCGCAGACAGCCTGCTCCAGCCAGCCCTCCCGTGTCGTGGTCAGACCGCCGGGCACAGGATGCTGGAGATGGTAGAGTAGAGCAGCCACGAGCTAATTTGATCCGCCCGGATGGGACTAGGATCACGTCGGCAGTTAGGCATCCCCCGTCGCCGATAAGATATCCATCTCCTCTCCATCCACTTCAAGACATTCCTACGCACGGGAGCAGCAGTAGAAATCATCCTCCCCCCGATCCTTCCCATCGCAATCAAGCACGCGTGGAGGTCCCATATCCTCACCCCCAGTAGCGGGCTCCAAGATTTTCCAACAGGAGCTACTGGACCGAGATCCACCGAAGTGGCAGATCCGGTGGAGACTTGCGTAATCGCTTGAGTTCGGCGCAAAGCCCTCAGGCCATCTCGAGGGCCGACCTTCGAGATCGCCTCAACTCGCAGAGGGGGAATCCGGCCAGAAATGGAAGTCATGCTCGCCAAGAGGGTGGTGATTTTGAAGTACGTGACAGTGGGAATGTCCCACCTAACCAAGCTCAAGTTTGGAGGGACAATAACCCACCTAACGCGTACAATGGAACTGGAGCTATTGAATAGCCCTAGAACAACCAAGGGATTAAGGACCAGATCCTAGAATGTTTAGCTCAGATGGAGGAGCTAATGAAGAATCTCTTGTCAAAAAAGGAGAAGGATGAGTATTACTCGGGGGATGAACTCGAGCTTTTTGCCTCCAACATAGCAGCCACAACATACCCACCGAGTTTTCGGATGCCCCACCTATCTAAATTCGATGGAGACGGAGACCCGCAGATCATTTGGGTATGTTCAATACCCTGATGATGGCCTATAATATCGGCCCCGAGCTGAGGTGTTTGATATTCCCTTCCACCTTGGTCGGACCAGCTAGGCAGTGGTTTAAGTAGTGTAAAAAGCATTCCATCAACTCGTGGAAGAATTTTTCTGCCGACTTCAAGAGGGCATTCCGAGCTTCTCAAGCTGCCCGCATCAAGGCTAGCACCCTGGCGAACGTGAAGCAACAACCTAGGGAGGCTTTGAAAGCTTACTTGAGCAAGTTCGCAAACGTCGCGGCTCGAGCCAGGGACACGGACGATAGTTTCAAGCTTATGGCCTTGAGGACTGGAATCCTCAATGGAGGCAAGCTATTGAAAGAGATACAGAGAAGAGGTATCAGCACCGTGGATGAATTCCTGAATAAGGCCCAGGAATGGATAAACCTGGAGGAGGCACGAGCATCGGTCGTAGGAACCAGGCAAACCCTTGATCAGCCCATTGGAGTGGAAACGGATGTAGTAAAAATGACTCAAACCGTTACACAGAATAACCAATGGGGTGGAGGTAAGAGAAAAGGGAGCGGCGAGGGCGGCCAACATGGTCCTAAGAAGAATAAGCCTGTGGAAAATTTTAAGCCAGTCTACGCGACCTATACCGAGCTCACAAACACTCGGGAACACATTTTCCTAGCAAACTTTGCCTGCCTCCCCTGGAAAAAGCCGGAGCCTTTGAAACACCAGAAGGCTAAGAAGGACTCTTCCAAGTTTTGTCGATTCCACAATGACATTGGACACAACACTGAAGGATGAGATTGAGATACTCATCAGAGCCAGACCTTTGGCTCAGTATGCACGGAACCGAGTTCCTACTAGTCAGCCAGCCCCGGAAGCTCCAGTAAATCATCCCGGGCCCCGGATAAGTCAGGATACCCCTCCTCCTATAATAGGAGGAGAGATATCCACAATCTCCGGAGGCCCCCATTTGGCTGACACGAGCAGAGGTGCCCAGAAGAGATATGTCAATGAGTTGAAGGCTCATAACGGAGTGGAATTCATCCTGGAGCAGCATCTACCCAAACAGCAACGATTGGAAAGGCAACCAGTCATTTTTTCCGAGGAGGACACTGGTCACGTCCAGTTCCCCCATAACGATCCTCTAGTCATAACCGCCCAACTCGCCAACCAGAGAGTTAGGAGGATACTGGTCGATAATGGGAGTTTGGTGAACCTGCTGTTCCGGTCTATGCTGGAGAAAATGGGATTGTCTGTCACCGAGCTGAAGGCCACCTCCATGATGATGTATGGATTTTCCGGAGAAGGGTCGACAGTGATAGGAACAATCGAGCTAGTAATAACCTTGGGAGAGGGTCCTCGAACTGTCTCTAAGCACCTCAAGTTCATGGTTATCGATTGTCCCACCACCTACAACGCTATTCTGGGCCGGCCTACATTGATGGCATTTGAGGCCATAACTTCTATCTACCATCTCGCAGTCAAGTTCCCCTCCTCTACGGGGACATGTACGATCTGAGGTGATCAGCTCCCTGCCAGGGAATTCTATAGCATTTCCATGAAGGGAAAATCATGACCCGGGCAGCAGACGATGACCATTCAAAGTGGACATGAGGAATCTCAGGAAGTAGGACCTATTCCTGAGATAGAAAAACCTCAGGAAGCCAATGGGGAAGGTATCACCTTGAATGATGATATCGACCCCAAGATAGGCGAAGATAGATCCGAGCTCCAAGCCATCAAAGAACTCAAAGAGGTGAACATCGATCCGAAAGACCCCTTGAAGGAGGTGAAGCTCGGGAAAAACCTGTGTAATGAGAGGAAGGCGGAGCTGCTGAGATTTCTATAAGAGAATCTAGATGTGTTCGCCTGGTCTCATGAAAACATGTAGGGATCAGCCCAAGCGTCATCATGCACACCCTCAACTTGGACAAAAACATGCCTGCGAAGTCCCAGAAACAAAGGCGCCTGGGCACGACTCGAGCTGAGGCCTTAGAAGAGGAAGTAGCTCTGCTCTTAAGGTGCGGTTTTATTCGCGAGACAAAATACCCGATCTGGATCGCCAATCCTATTTTGGTCCCGAAGCCTAACGGGAAGTGGCAGACTTGCATCGACTTTTCCGATCTGAATAAAGCCTGCCCCAAAGACTGCTTCCCCTTGCCGAGAATTGACCAATTGGTAGATGCCACCGTGGGGCACAAGCTCATGTCCTTTATGGATGCATACTCGGGCTACAACCAGATCGCCATGAATCCTGTGGACCAGGAACACACTAGCTTCATGACCCCAACTAACATTTATTGTTACAAGGTCATGCCCTTCGGGCTGAAGAATGCAGGAGCTACATATCATTGATTGGTCAACAGGATGTTTGCTAATCAGATCGGGAAAACATGGAAGTGTATGTTGACGACATGTTGGTCAAGTTGAAAACTGCTGATAACCATGTCCCCGACCTGAAGGAGTGCTTTAAGATTCTAAGATAGTACGATATGAGGCTGAATCCCAAAAAGTGTACCTTCGGGGTAGTGTTAGGAAAATTTCTGGGTTTCATAGTCAACACCAGAGGAATAGAGGTGAACCCTGATAAAATCAGGTCACTACTCAAGATGCCATCACCCCGGTCACGAAAAGACGTCCAAAGTCTAACAGGAAGGGTGGCAGCCCTTAATCGGTTCTTTCCAAATCAACCGACAAGTGTTTTCCATTCTATAACCTACTCCGGGGAAATAAAAAATTTGAGTGAACCGATGAGTGTGAGTATGCTTTCCCGACCTAAAAGCACATTTAGCTGAGACGCCCGTGTTATCTAAGCCAACAGCAGGAGAGCCTTATTGCAACCTCTAGAAAGCTCAGGTCGTATTTCCAGTCCCATTCAATCCACGTCATAACCGATCATCATTTAAGGCAGGTTTTGCAGAAACCTGAGGCATCGGGGCATCTTTTGAAGTGGGCTATTGAGCTCAGCCAATTCGAGATACTGTACGTGCAGCGAACTACAATCAAAAGCCAAGCTCTGGCTAATTTTGTAGCAGAATGCACGGGATTCCAAGAGGAACCAATGGAAGAATCGGTACGAGCCTCGTGGAAAGTCTTTGTGGACGGTTCATCTAACGGGAACGGATCCGGAGCTGGAGTCATTTTGATATCTCCGGAGGGACATCGTGTCCACTCCATGTTGCGGTTTAGATTCGAAGCATCCAACAACGAGGCTGAGTACGAAGCTTTATTGGATGAGCTAAGGGTGGCTCAGGAGCTGAAGGCCAACTCCATCCAGTGCTATAGCGATTCCTAGCTCGTGGTAAATCAGGTATCAAGAGAATACCAAGCGCGGGGAACCAAGATGGCAACCTACCTGGCCAAGGTAAAAAAGGAGCTGTCCGCATTTAAGCACAGCCTAGTTGAACAGATACCTCTAGAGCAGAATGCCAATACTGACGCCTTAGCAAAGCTCACCATGTCCGGAGAGGCCGAAACCTTGGGCCTGGTACCGGTGGAATTCTTAGAAAGGCCAAGCATAGAGGAAACTGAGAAGGAGGTTGAGATGATCGACACCAGGCCGACCTGGATGACTCCCATAGTCGAGTACCTCACAATAGGAAAGTTACCTAAGGAGTGAAACGATGCGAGGAAGATACTTTACCAGGATCCGAGGTATACAATGGTAGACAGGACGTTGTACCAGCGTGGTCTTTCTTTACCTCTTCTGCGGTGTGTTCTGCCAGGCGAAGCAAAATCTATTCTGCAGGAGTTGCATGAGGTACTTTGTGAAGATCACGCTGGCGGGAAAAACCTGGCCTTGAAGATATTAAGGCAAGGATATTATTGGCAAACTTTGTCGAAGGACTCGATTTCTTATGTCCAAAAGTGCGACAAGTGCCAGCGGTTCGCCACAGTCGCCTGAGCCCCTCCAGTCGAGCTAAAGATGATCTCGTCCCTGTGACCGTTCGCGGTCTGAGGAATTGATTTAGTTGGTGCCCTACCCACGGGAGAAGGAGGAGTTCGCTATGCGGTGGTGGCTATTGACTACTTCACAAAATGGGTAGAAGCGGAGCCCCTAGCAATGATTACATCAAAGAGGGTCCTCGACTTTGTGGTTAAGAATATTGTCTGCCGATTTGGGCTGCCAAAGAAGATCGTGTCGGATAACGGAGCCCAGTTAGATAGCGACCACTTCACCGAATTCTACGAGAGACATGGCATAATTAAAAGTTTTTCCTTCGTGGCCTACCCCCAAGTTAATGGACAGGTCGAGGCTATGAACAAGACACTAAAAGCGAGCCTTAAGAAGCGGTTGGATGAAGCCAAGGGAGTTTAGCCTGAACAGCTCCCCCAGGTGCTGTGGGCATACCAGACCTCGCACTGAACTTCGACGGGTCACACTCCTTTCTCCCTGACTTTCGGGAGCGAGGTCGTCCTTCCTGTCAAAGCAAAGATAGCCTCGCATAGAGTCCGGGCGTTTGACCGAGACCAGAACGACAAATTTCTCAGTGCGTCCCTCGACCTAATTGACGAAAAATGAGAAGCTTCGCAGCTGCAGCTCGCGCATTATCAACAAAAGATCAATCGCTATTTCAACTCAAAGGTCAAGAGACGCATCTTTAACTTAGGCGACCTAGTGCTCCAAAGAGTCTTCTTAGCCCGTAAGGATCCCAAGAATGGAGTCTTGGGACCAAGCTAGGAAGGACCCTATCAGATAATAGAGGTTGTGAAGGAAGGGACCTTTAAACTAGCTCGGCCTAATGGAGAAGCAGTCCCACGGACATGGAATGCTATACACCTAAAGAAATATTATCAATAGTCGTACTTTTGTAAGGCTTAATTATGAAAGCCACCTTGTTTTATTAAAAAATGAGAAGTACTTTTGTATATCGTTGTATGTTTCTGTATGCAGGTACTGTTGGAAGAGCGTGTTCCAAGTAACCAAGAAAGATCCCTTTTTGTTTACTTGGGGGGCATATATCCTGGGTACAACTAGGTCCCGAAACTTAGAAGTTAGTTAAATTGACTAACCAATGTGTTTCCTAAAGAGCACGAGGAGTCGATAAAACTAACGCGAACTAAGTTTTTAAATAAATGTCCTGGATACAACTAGGTCCCGAAACTTAGAAGTTAGTTAAATTGAATAACCAGTGTTTTTCCTAAAGAGCACGAGGTGTCGATAAAACTAACGCGAACTAAGTTTTTAAATAAATGTCATGGGTGCAACCAGGTCCCGAAACTTAGAAGTTAGTTAAATTGACTAACCAGTGTTTTTTCTAAAGAGCACGAGGTGTCGATAAAAATAACGCGAACTAAGTTTTTTAATAAATGTCCTGGGTGCAACCAGCTCCCGAAACTTAGAAGTTAGTTAAATTGACTAACCAGTGTTTTTTCTAAAGAGCATGAGGTGTCGATAAAACTAACACAAACTAAGTTTTTAAATAAATGTCCTGGATGCAACCAGGTCCCGAAACTTAGAAGTTAGTTAAATTGATTAATTCTGTGTTTCTCCTAAAGAACACGGGGTGTCGATAAAACTAGCGCGAACTAAGTTTTTAAATAAATGTCCTAGACACAACCAGGTCTCAAAGCTTAGAAGTTAGTTAAATTGATTAATTCAGTGTTTTTCCTAAAGAACACGGGGTGTCGATAAAACTAACGCGAACTAAGATTTTTAAAAAATTAATGTCCTGGACATAACAAGGTCCTAAAACTTTGAAGTTGGTTAAAATTGACTGGCAATGCTTTGTAGTTTCGAAGAAAAAGTCAATAAACTAACGCGAACTAGGTTTTTATCAATCACATCATATTAAAGAAAAATAAGTGATAAAATTCAGGGTAGCTGAAATCAATTGTCTCGAGGAGGAAAAACCTCGTGATAAATTATTACAGATAAATAAAAAAAAGAGAAAAATACAAAAAATACTAGGCCCCCCAGGCCGCTCCGACGAGGTCACCCCCTCGGTCTCTTGCTCACCAGCAGCGGAAGTCTCCCCAGTCTCAGAAGGCGGCTCTTGTTGAAGATGGGCTTTGAACTTCTCAAGGAATGGCTCCCACACCTTGAGCGCCAAAAAGGAGAGGTCACCATCCTGGTTGAAGGCCTAGCAATGGTAGAGCATGGCCTCCATGGAAGAGCTGGAAGACGCCCTCTCTGCCATGATGGCGGCCTTGGCCTCCAACTGCTTAGCCTTGGCCTCCTCGAACTCGGTCTTCGCAGCGACCAAGGCGACCTGTGCGGCCTTTTCACTTTCTTTGGCAGCCGTCAGGGTAACCTTGGCACTTTGCTCTTATTGTTGGGCAGACGCGAGAGAAGCTTGAGCAGTTTGGAACTCGCCCCTGTTCTTGTCTATCCTGGCCCTGGACCGACTATGCTGCGGTGTAGAGCCAAAGCCGCCTGCAAAGACATAGATAGTAAGGCACGTGATGGGAAGAAAGCAAAGAAATTTAACTAAGTAAACTTACCATGAGGGACATCCCCAGCAAAGACTCCATGACATTCTCGGGGCTCCTCATCTCGATCTCCCTCAAGTCCCTCGGGGTGGCATTATAATAATGCTCCACCATATAGCTCGCGGTCTCATAGACCGTCCCTCGGAAAGCCTCAGGGATTTTCTCCAGGGCCTGTTTGTTAACCAGGATGCGCACGGTGGGAGTGGGAACTAGTGGGGTTCCTGCTGGTGCCTCTTGTTCCCGAGTAGGGGCTAGAAGTCACGGGATAGGTGGGGGCATGTTCTCTGTGGCTACAGGGACCTGGCCCTTCCCCTTGGCGGGAGACTTGGAGGTGGTCCCGGCAGGAGGAGTCTTCTTGGTCAGCCAGGGTTTCTTGACCAGTGGCCCGAACGATCCTGAGGGAGGATTACCCCCCTGGAAGATGGATCGCATGACGTTGTCTCCGGGCTGTGCCATCTCTTCGCCTGAAACAAAAAGAAAGGAACGTTAGTATACATGTAAGGTTACTTTATTACAACAAAAATCTAAAGGTGTATTGAAAAGGTCCTACCCTCTGAGCTAGAGGAGGAATCTATTGCCACGACCTCCAGCCTCGGAGCTTCTATGGGGGAGTCTAAGTTTATTACTTCACGGATGAGAGGGGGCTCTGGGTCCGGATCCACCTCAGGACTAGACTCCTCTACATATTCCCTAAGCCCTGGAGCGACTACACCCTCTAGAAGGGAGGGTCACAACCTAAGGTTGGTCCCCGTACTCCTCAAAGAAGGTCGACCTAAAGGACAGGGTGTTGTCTACTACTACGATGCCCCTAGGATGGCCCATATCATGGTGCAACACTAGTTGATCTACACACTGGAGTAGGGTTATGTTAAGATCTGGGTCATCTCGATGGCGATGTACGAGTTGGTTTAGGTTAAACCTAGCAAGCCTTAGGTCTGCGGCGGCCTTATCTAAGTCCCTAAACAGGTATGGGTTACCTTGGCCGGAGGGGCCGGCTACTGCCCCGGACTGAATCCGATCCACGTCGAGGCCCTGAGCAGCCTCGAGAGCTCACTTTCGTCACACGAGCAGCACCTCATCTTCTTCGTCCTGCTCGTCGCTGTCTGCGGCGTCCCGCTTGGGGATATGCACCAGCTCACGAGCTACTGGGATAGCTCGCGACCTCCTCAAGGCCAGAGTCTGGCCCGAAGAAATTAACTTACACACTAGCATCATCTCATCAGATACAAGCTAGTGGTAGTCTTTTTCACTTGGTGGGAGCCCCGCCAAGGTATCGTATTGACCCCCAAGGGTCACCGATTTGACCATCCTCGCAAAAATGTCTGCACGATGATGTTCAAGTCAATACGCGTGAAAAGAAATAAAGCAATATGGTGATTTCGCGAGCTGAGAATAGAGAGAACTTACGAGGACGGTTGAAGTAGTGGTATTCGCAGTTGCGAAACCCCGTCGACATGAAGAACTGGTCCTTGAAGTCGTTGGGGTGGCTGGGTAGTTCGACGATTGCAGGAGAGTTGGGAAAATGGGTCAAATAGTAGAACCCATCACCTCGCCCCTGTTGATTCGGGCTGGCTTTGAGGCAAAAGAAGAAAAGGATGTCCGCTGGTGTAGGGACCTCCCACTCGTGCCTCAGGAAGAGGTACCTCAGCCCTGCTAGGAGACGGTAGGAGTTAGGGGCAGTTGGAAGGGAGCCAGCTTCACGTAATTCAGGAAATCCGCGAAGTACTGGTCCAGAGGTAGGAAGGCCCTGGCCTTGAGGTGTTCGTCGCTCCAAGCCGCGAACTCCTCGTCTAGAGGCATGCAGCTCCTCTCGCCCTCGAGGGGAGGTCGGGAAACAAGAGCGCCTGTCCCAATTTCGATGTTATAAGATAGCAGGATCTTGTTGACCCTCCATTGGGTCATAATCTTTGAGACTATCCTCTCAGCCTCGAAGAAGACGTTAGGTCCCACCTCGACCTCTTTTTCCACTGTGGGATCGAAGTGGGGGATGGGAGAATCCACAGCAATCCCTTTCCCCTTGCTGGCTTGCTGGGATGACGAGCCAGTCGTGCTCTTCTTGGGTACGTTCTTCCTGGGTCCCATCTGGTCGCCTAACAAACAAGAGTGAAGAAAATTTTAAATAGGCGACCTAAAAATAGAAAAGGGAATATAGCGCGAGAAATGATTTTCATACACGGGCTGAGGTAATCTCAGCCCGCGGTGTATGAAGCCACGCGTTTCCATGGTCATGTGCCCACGTTTCCAACGGATCCCCGATTGCTTGGGATTTGTGTGTGAGGAGGGTCAGGATAATGCTTGCCTTGGAGGGAAAGTTTTAAAAAGCAAAACCGCCTAGGAAGCGTGACCCCTAAGTTGCCCGGTTTTGCACCCTAAAAACCTCTCACCTTTCCCTTTCCAAACAGGCATTCCCTAAAGCTACCCAGAAAAATTACCCAGAATTTATCTTGTCCTAAACATCATATTCCTAGACATGTTCTCATATAGTCGATATACCTAGGATCAAAACCTATGTACCAAAAACCAGCCAAAAACAACCTACAGTGTGCGACTAAGAAAGAGGTTTACCTAACATAGAAACGGAAAGATCAAAACATGCAACAGGCATAGGAATTACAGTGTATTTTCCGTGTGAAATTTGCGAAAGGCGTAGGAATCGGAGTCCTGGCAGAGTCTTTAAAGCTGAACTGGTGAAGAAACTCTTGTGGCGAGAGCGTAGGGATCTCTGGGATGATAACTGGAAGAAGAAAAACTTCTGAGACTAAAATGGAGAGAAAATGAGGAAAAAATTTCAAATGAAGGGTGGCTAATATGGAAGATGGCCAACCTTATATATATGTAAGAGACATAAAGGAACGAGGACCGTTCGATCAGATTAATGCGAGATACGAGGGTCATAACTCAAGAGGCAAAACGACAGCCGAAAGCAGGCTAGGCCATTTAATGCAATTCTCGGAAACCGAACAGTCGCCAACCACATCGCTCCACGTGTCTGATACCCACGCAGTGGGCGGGACATGAAGAGTCGAAAGGGAAACTTAAAAGACCCCGCTGTGAAGGTCATAGATGATGTCATGGGTCACGAGCAGGGGCTTGGGAGGTGGCGGGGGGGAATGTACGCCCTAAATATCCGTGCACTATTGGTGAGCTAGAAAAGGGCCTAATTCGATATGCCACGTGTAAATCGTCCACCCGGAGCTGTTTTGTTACGGGCCTCCATCTGTCCAGCCCGAGCTGATTAGAGAGTTAACTGCTAGTCGGAGGCATCGTGTCAGCAGCATGAGTGTCACGAGCTGGCGCCAAATTAAGCTCATGATGCGGCAGAGATCTGACACCCGAATCCTTGTAAATTCAACAACGCAATATAAACGTGCATATATTAGACATCACATGTCTGCTTTATTCCTAATTTCTCGAATGCGCAGTATAAACATGCACATTCGGACATCTCGTATCTAATTTGGGCCAGGCGGCCCATTACCCATCCTTACCTGTTGATTAGACCTCACTTCCCTGTAAGGTTTAGGAATTAATCATCAGTGTTACAGAGATGGGGTGAAGGATAAAGAGATCACGGGATGATCCCATTGCCAACCCAGATATCTTCTTCCTATAAATACGAAGACCCTGGGTAGTGCAAGGGGTTGGCATATTTTTGTAAAGAAACACTCTGTAAGAAATAGTCAAGAGATATCAATAATATCGATTGGTGGACTAGAGGGATTTTAACCTTCGAACCACCTAAAAAGAAAGGAGTGACTATCTTCCCATGCTATTAGTTTCTCAAATCCATAATATAATTGTTTTCATATTACGGTTCATCAATTAGCACTAATCCATCCTAATTATTCGTATAATTACCTGTTGGTGAAGAACCGCGTCAACACACATCATAAAGAACGAGAGATTGGAAAAAAAAAAAAAACTTGGATAGATGAAGTTAATGAAAAAATTATCTCGAGGAGAATAACCTCGTGCTTAGCACTTACAAATAAAAGCAAATAAAAATAAAATTACAAAATTCTAAGCCCCCCCCCCCCCCCCCCCCCCCCTAGGCTGCTCTAAGGACGTCATCTCCTCAGTCTCCTGCTCGCCCGTAGCGGAGGTCTCCCCAGTCTCAGTCGACGCCTACAGCTCCTATTGTAGCCGAACCTTGAACTTCTCAAGGTAGTGCCCCAACGCGTCAGCCATAAAGGTGAAGTTTCCATCCTGATTGAAGGCCCATCAGTGGTAAAGCATGCTCTCCATGGAGGATGTCGATGCCTTTTTCTCCTCCTGAAGGGCCGCCCCGACCTCTTGCTATTTTTCTTTGGCCCCCTCGAGCTCGACCTGAAGGGCTACTGAGTCTGCCTGCGCCGCCTACTCGCCTTCCTGAGCAGTGGTTAAGGCAGCCTTCGCCGCCTGTTCACTCGCCTGGGCCACCGCCAAGGCAGCTTTGGCATTCTGCTTACTCTGTTGAGAAGCGGCGAGGGCATCTTGGGCCGCAGTCAGCTTGGCTTGAAGTTCGACATTCCTAGCTTGCCTGAGATATGCTACGATGTTGAGCTAGGACTGCCTGCAAGGAAGCAAAGAAACAGTTATTGTCCACTACTACCTAAGTCCTGGGGCTACAACACCTTGGAGAAGGGATGGCCACAACCTAAGGTTGGTTCCATACTCTTCAAAGAAGGCTGACCTAAAGGACAAGGTATTGTCCACCACTACGGTTCCCCTAGGATGGCCCATATCATACCGGAGAACCAAGTGGTCCACACACTGGAGCAGGGTGATATTGTGATCTGGGTCATCAGGGTTACGATGGACGAGCTGGTTGGGGTTGAACCTAACTAGCCTAAGGTCGGCCATAGCCCTATCTAAATCCCTAAAAGGATATGGGTTACCTTGGCCGGAGGGGTCGACTGCTGCCCCGACACGGCTCGCTTAGCAATGGGATCCCCGGCGGCCTCAGGAACTCGCCTCTTTCACACGAGGGGTACCTAGTCCTCCTCCAATGCCTCGTCATCGGCCTCAACATTCCTATTAGGAATGGGAGGGAGCTCGCGGATTACGGGAGCAGCGGCCCACGTCCTTCTCAAGGCCAAGGTCTGACCTTCGGCAATCATTTTACATGCGAACATCGTGTCATCAAACACGAGCTGGTGGTAGTCCTTCTCGTTGGGCGAAAGCCCCGCCAGAGTCTCGTACTGACCCCCAAGGGTCACTGATTTGGTTGTCCTCGCAAAAATGGCTGCGCGAATACATCCCAATCAATATATGCACATGGAAGACTAAGTATGAAAGGAATTTTATGAGATATGGGAAAAGAAACCTTACGGGGGCGATTGAAGTATCGGTGTTCGCAGTTGGGAAACCCATTCAACATGAAGAATTGATCTTTGAAGTCGTTGGGGTGGATGGGTAGCTTGATGACTGCAGGCGAGTTAGGGAATCAGGTCAAATAATAGAACCCGTCCCCTCTGGTCCGGGCTGGCTTTGAGGCAGAAGAAATAGAGGATTTTTGCCGGAGTGGGGACCTCCCACTCACGCTTCAGGAATAGGTATTTCAACCCCGCCAACAGCCGGTACGAGTTAGGGGAGGAGCTGGAATGGCGCCAACCTCACAGAATTGAGGAAGTCCGCAAAATATTAGTTGAGGGGGAGAAAGGCCCCGGCCTTCAAATGTTCATCACTCCAGGCCGTTAAGTCGTCCTAGAGTGGTGAACAGCTTCGCTCCCCCTCGTAGGGAGGTCGAGCGATTAAGGTCCCTTTCCCAGCCTCAATGTTGTGGGGCAAAAGGATTTTGTTGACCCTTCCTTGGGTCGTTATCTTGGAGATGATCCTCTCAGACTCGAAGAAGGCGTCAGGAGCAACCGCGACCTTCGCCTCCACCACGGGACCAAACTCAGGAAGGGGGAAGTCAGGGATGACCTCCTTCCCCTTGCAGAGCTACTGAGACGACGAGCCAGCCGCGTTCTTCTTAGATGCTCATTTCTTTGGTGCCATCAGATCGCCTATCGAATAAAAATGACGGAGTTTTTAGTGGGCGACGTAGAACTTTTGAACAGAAGAAAAAAAACAAAGGCGAGGTGTCCTAATACACGAGCTGATGCCAATATCAGCTCGCGTGATGCCACACGTTGCTTGTGCCATGCGCCTAGATTTTCCAATAGACCCCTGATATTCAGGGACCTGTGTGTCAGGAGAGTCAGGCCACTACTTGCCTTGGGAAGAGGGTTTTAAAGAAAAACCTCCCAAGAAACGTGACCCTTAAGTTACCCAGTTTTATACCCTAAAAAACCTCTCGCCTTCCATACCCCGAGTGGGCATTTCCTAAATTTACCCAGAAACCTCTCAATCCTATACATGTTTTAGGATCTACTCAATACGCCTAAATTCGAAACCTATGCACCAAAGTTATTCAGAAGCAGCCTACTATTTATGACTATGGAGTGTAAAATGCATGGCAAAGAAAAAGGAAATTGAAACACGTGAAGAACAGGAAACTTACAATGTGTTTTCCAAGCGAAGGTTGCAAGCAGCATAGAGGTAGAAGTCTTGGAGAAATCCTCAAGACTGCGCTTCCGAAGGGTTTTTGTGACAAGAATATAGGGATTTCTTGGATTTTAAGCAGAAGAAGAAGAAGAGATTTTGAGACTCGGAAGAGAGGAAATGAAGAAATTTTTTAAATAAAAGGTGATGAGTACTGAAAATGGCCAGCCCTATTTATACGTAAAAGACATTAGGAAATGAGGACCGTCTGATCAAACAAATATGAGATACGAGGGTCATGATGCGGAAGATGAGATGGCAGCAAAAAGGTGGCCAGGCCATTTAATGCCATCCTCGAAGCCTGAGCAGGCGCCAATCACAGCGTTCCACATGTCCAATACTCAAATGGTGGGCAGGGGATGGATAATCGAAAAGGAAGTTTAAAAGCCCCCACCGTGAAAGTCAAAAGTGACAACATAGATCACGAGCAGGGGCTTGGGGGCAAATGTACGCCCTGAATATCAGCATGTACTTTGTTGAGGCAGCTCGGGAAAAGCGAACTAACAAAAAGCCATAAGCAATACGCCACGTGTTCACCATTCATCTGGGGAAATCTGGTTCGATCCCCTAGACGAATAGCTCGAACTGATGAATCATTTAGCAGCTTATCACCTAGAACCACTGTATAAACATGCCACCAAAAGACACAAGCTAGATTTACATTAAGCTCGTGCTACCTCAGCGGCCTCACATACCCAGGGTCTTTGTAAAGTTGACCACGCAATATAAACTTGCCTATAACAGACACCACATGTCTGTTTAATTCCCGAATTCTCGGATACGCAATTTAAACGTGCGTGATCAGACATCACGCACCTGATTAAGCCCATGCGGCCCATTACCTTTCATATTTGATTGACTAGACCGCACCTCAGTGTAAAATTTAGATATTAATCATCAATGTAACAAGAATGATGTGAAGGATCAAGAGATCACGGGATGACCCCAATACCTACCCAGAGATCATTCTCCTATAAATACCAGGATCCTGGGTAGTGCAAGGGGTTGGATTCTTTCTGTAATGCAAATACTCTGTAAAAATAGCAAGAGAGAGAAACAGTAATAATACTGCTCGTGGACTAGGGGGATTTTAACCTCCAAACCACGTAAAAAGGAGTGATCATTTCTCTCTTCATAGTTGACTTCCAGCATCCTTGAATATTATCATTTTCTTATTATGGTTTATCATTAAGCACTAATTCATCCTAGTTATTCATATAATTCACTGTTGGCGAAAAACCGCGTCAACATACACTTATATTGTCATCTGTATATTTTATATGCAATTTCATAGATATTTCTTCTTCACTACTTTGACATTTATTATGAATATTTCTTTAGGGCAGTTATATTTATTACAATGGATATGACATACAACTTATTTGGTCTCATATTTTATTAGAAGGACGTTTGTACTGCTTATGTCTACCAAACAGTAGACTTTGAGACTGAGTTGATTTCCAAATATAATCGTACGATCATGTTATATACTCATTCTACATTTAAGAAAACTAAATGTAGTTTTTATTTTATTTAATAATACCATAAAGTATATAACTATATAAAAAGATACCATTAAGTATATAATTAAATAAATGACAATTTTTTTTATGTATAACATAATAATTAGTGGTAGTTTTTTTTAACTTTGATGTTGGTAATGTTATTTTATTGGATAATAAAAGGTATAGTAGTTTTATGTGCGTTTGATTAATAGTTATTTTTTTTAATTATTTATATGATCAAACTTATGCATTTATTGTATGTAGGATACCAAGGGGTATGTTTTTTTTATGTAATTAAAAAGAAAAAAAGAAAAAGGAAGTGTTTTTATTTTAATTTTTTTTATGGATACAAAATAATATTTTTCTAATTGTTAAATTGATCGTTTTTATACTATGTTTGAAAGTAGGATACCAATGGGTATATTTTTATGTAACATATGCATAAGTGTGTATATATAAGGTTTGAAAAGAGTATTTGAATTAAATAAACACATACATGTATCTACCCATACGTATTTGGATACTTAATATTTCTTAGCTACTACTTGATACATGTAAGCATAAAAAAAAGACGATACTATTAATTATTTAGCTACTACTAACTAGATACATACTATTATAATCCAAAATAAGCCATATTAAGATACTACTAATTTTTTGGAAATTTTGCAGCTAATTGATCTCCAAAAACTAGCTACTATTATAAAATATAACAAAAATTAAGGAATATCATAATTACATTTGGGATAGGATGGATTTTAAGTAATTGGGATTGAAACAAGAGAGTATCAATTAACTATCCGTAAGTAACTATTACCAAGTATTGATAAGGGAAACTTTCAAGAGCAACATGTCACATTAAGTTATCATCATACATATAAAAGTATCCAAATTAAGGCAAATATTTAACTACCCATGATTATAACAAACTGGATCTTTCTAAAGAAAAAATATATGTAATATTTACCTACTAATTTTGTAGCTTCCCGAAATTCCTAATATTATTTATTACATTGATTAGCGTGTCGTGATGGTATGTGGGTTAATTAAGTGAATTAATTGATTTGCATGATTATATGATTGATTATGCATGATTATATGTATTAAATGTATTTAAAGACACTTTTATTAGAAAGAGGTATTTTCGTAATTCACTTTGACTCTCAAACCCATTTTACTGTTTACAAAGGTGGTATATATAGTGGAGGAGAAGGGTGAAGCTGACGGTGGCACTTTGATTCTCGATCAGGCTAATTCCCGTGAGATACGGGGTTATTTCAGGCTTATATGTTCCTCCAAAACTAGTAATCTAGCTGACTGCTACAATATGTTGTTCGTCATTGATTTTTGGCAAGTGTATCTGTTGACCCTCGTTTTGGTCAACTGACACGGAGTCAAATGCTTGATGTGATGGGAAGTGTTGAAATAGATCTAATGGAAAGAACAGTAAACGACACAACAAGTTATAGTGGTTCGGCCCCACGAAGTGGTAATGACCTACGTCCACTTAAGCTATTATTGATATTAATTCTCAAAGGAGTGATCAAAGAACTAGGGTTCTCCGACTTTCACAAGCCTTAGAGGGATGAAAAATACACTCGAAAGATAATAGCTATAATCCTCTTGTAAAGCAAAAACTCAAATCAGCCAAAAGTCCCTTCCTTGAGCTATTTCTCTCTATTTATAGGCTCAAGGAGGATTACATGAATTAGTTACAGATATTCTTTCCTAAATAATCGGATCATGGGAGATAATCTCGGATATGATTACAATTGCACAAGATCACCTCAAAATACATGGAGTATACGACCAGGCTGGTCGTGTGTAAAACCCAAATGTTATGCCACGAGAATCGCACTGGTCGATGGTCGAACATAACCTCTGCCAGGTGTCAGCCACATGTTAAAAATGTCCGCCACGTCATCCACGCCTACTTTTTGGATAACATTTGCCCCCCAAGTTTATTTATTACGACCAGCAATAAATAAAATTTTTAGCAAAACGACCCTTCGATTACCCCACCAAATCTGTCAGAGTAGTTCGTGCCTCCTTGGAAAAAGTGACCTACTCACGTCTAATCATGCCTTTTCAGTTCCCAAGCAATCCTATGACGGCTATCACTCTTCCCCACGCCTTGAAAAAAGGAAACTTATGATTATCTCTTTTTCCATATCTCAGGTGATATATATAACTTTCAGAACTTCCTTTTCCCTTTTTACAAGATAATTTTCTATCAAGAACTCTTCCAAGAACCCCCAAGTCAGAACTCAGAACCTCTTTGAAGATCATCCTTCGTCGTTCTAGGAATCGGCTGTTCGCACACCTACATTCGGAATCACTCCAGAACTTCACAATCTTCGTCTAGGTAAGCTTCAGAATTTTTGCATCCTTTACTTGGCTGTGCATGCCGATTTAAGCTAGTTTTTTAAGCTCTGAAATTGCACTGTGTTCTTGGGTAAAGATGCATGAAAATGGGGTGTTTGTCGAGTGATGCCAGATATGGTGGCATATTTTTGCCATTTAGGAGTTATGAATCAGTTTGATAGTCGAGATCATAAATTTAGGACGTAAAATCGAAGTAAAAATTTGATTTTTGTACTAGCTGAAAAATTGGGTTTTTCCCGCCCTTGCTGAAGTTGAAAAAGCCTTTTCAGAAAAAACTTTTTGCTTTCACTTTTTGATTTGTTTTTTCAAACTTTTCGTATGAAAAATTTAGTTTTTTGTTAGAATGCTGCTGTATAAAAGTTAGACTTTTATACACGAGCAACGTTATTCTAACCAACTTTTTAGGCTCTTCATCCTCACCTCCCCATTTTTCTGTCCGCAGATTTTAATGCCAGATTTGTGGGGAGGTTAGAGGCCGATCACCGACGATCTTCTTGCGCAACTGCTCAAGGGCGAAGAACAGCCAACTCAGTGCGTCCACGAGATTCCTTTCTCTGGAATTTCTCCTTTCAGACCTCAACCAACTCCAGTCAGAATGGGTCGTGTCAAGTCCACTACCCAAAAGAAGAAAAAACCTGAAAATCCCCCAAATCCTCCAGCCCAGCTTGACTTGCAGGCTGGGTTTCCCTCGACCAGTGGTCGAGAAAATATTGTTCCAGACCCTCACATCCAAGTTAGGGCCCGCCCTCGGCATTCAGTTCTTCCCGATGTCGAGTGGTATCTTTCCCCATTTAGCCAAGTAACCTCCAGGATGCTAGCCAACTACTTTAGAAAGTATGGCCTTACTGCGGTAACTCTTAAAATCCCTACTGCGGATCAGAGGGCAAATTTTCCTTGAGGCATTTACAGTGCCTGGTCGAGGTATCGCATAGAGGCTGGGGCTACCCTTCCACTCCATCCATTCTTCCAGGGGGTGGCGAACTACTTTGGTGTTGCCCCTTTCCAAATTACACCCAACGGATATAGAACTCTTGCTGCACTCTATATCCTTTATAACCATAAAAAATAGCCAGAGCCTACCCCCTCGTGACCTTAAGTCCAACCCCCAACAATCTGGTTCGGGGTTCTTTCATTTTTGTCACCAGGAGACCACCCGAACCTTCCTGAGTGACACCACCCACATTTCCAACGTGGGGAAATACAGTCAGGAGTATTTCCTCACGCCTGACATGGTCGCGAATAACTTGGCCTTCACTCGAGGAGGTAAATGTCTTTTTCCACTGGTCGCTGTTTTTACTTAGCAAATTCCCTTGCATTTTTCTGAAATATCTTGTGTTTTTCAGGCCCATGGTTGTGACTAGACCCAACACCAAACATGGTGTTGAGGTCTTCCATGTTGGCCAGCATGACGGACGTTGAGAAGAGTGTCAAGTCCCTGGTCACCGAGGCCAACTTGAGGCTAGCTGGCCTCTTGGCTCCTCACCGGGATGTGAGGGATCCCGCGGCAGGAAGTGCCACTGCCGAGGGAAATCCCGAGCAGCAACCACCAGCATCTCCTCCTCGACGAAGACCGACTGCGGTTACAATCAGGGAACCCGTTGGCACTCCCTCAGCAGAAATGTCTTCTGCCCCCCAAAGAAAAGGAAAACAAAGGGCAGCCGAGCCTGTCATAGACTTAGACGAGTCCTCTGATGAAAACAATATTGTTATTTCACTCTTAGATAACTTGCCAATTCCTTGTCATTTATTCGACGGGGACGAAAATTTTACATATACTCCAAACCTAGGGCCAGACTTCTTCATGCCAGAGAGTGAGTGTATGACTAGTAGAGTCAATAGTATAGCGACCAGTAGTAATAGCTCGGGTATTTGACTTTGTAATTTTCTTAATTTCTTTTCTGTTGCAACATAACTTGTCATCTATTTTTGGCTTACTGTCTGCACGTTTTACCTCCTTTGCAGAAATGGCTTCTGCAAATGTTTTCGATCTATACAGCACTCAGGAGGAGGAAGAGGTTCCCTTGGTCCGAAAGAGGAAATCGGCTAGGAAACACGACGGTGAGTCCATCCAAGTGCCTTCGGCCAAGAAGAATCGAGCTACCGATCCTTCGAAGGATGGGCCCTCTTGCCAAGCATCTACCTCGCCTCCTGCTTCTGTCTAGAAGGAAATTCCGCTTCCTCCTGCTCCTGCTACCATGACTCTTTCACCTCTGGCCCCTACCAACTAGACCCAACAAACTGAGGGGGTTCCCCCACGGGCCAAACTATCGGGCCGCGCCCTAAGGTCAGCCAAGGATCGCCTTACTCACATCCTCAAGCATGACCGCTGCAAGGAGGCGATGGCTAACATGGAAACAATGGGGGTCGACCAGATCCTCAATAGAGCCCTCAATGAAGTGGCCAGTGTAAGTAATCCTCCTTCTATTTTATTCTCATGGTCCTGATTTTCTCTTTTGAAGCCAGTCTAACTCTTGTTCTTTGATTGCAAGCAATGCTGACCATGACGGCTGCTTGTGCCCGCGTGGGTGCAAGCGTCAAGAAGATCCGTGCTAGGGAGGCGAAGCTAATGGAGGAGCTTCAAGCTGCGGAGGTGAGGCACACAGGAGAGCTAGAGGTGGTAACCCAGCAAAAGGATTCCTTGGTTGCGGAGCTGACAGAGAAGCAAGCCTCTTTGGAAAATGCCAGAAAACAGAGAGATGAATACCAGGAGGTCAACCGAACCCACTGGCGCAAAGTTAAGAGGCTTCAGGAGGAAAATCTCGCGAAGGACAAGAGCATCGCCGTCCTCAAGAGCCAAGTAGAGCATCTCAGGCTTACAAATGCCAAGGACCTGGAAAGGTACAAGAACGCGACACTTCGATGTTTCTATGACTTCTGGAAACACAATCAAAGTGCCAACTTTGGCTACCTTCCAGAGGATGCCAGGACAACTGAGTTGGCTCACTGTGCTGCTCGGCTGGCTGCTGAAGAAAGGGCCAGAGTTCCTGCCTCCCCAGAGATTTCGCTGGCCATGGGGATGGATGGAGGGGAAGCTGCAGAAGACGCAGTCGACCAAAATGCTCCCCAGGATCCTCCTGCTGCTTCTTAGCCTGTTTTTATGTTATTTTCTTATCTTTTCCTTGCATGACCCACAGGTCATGATGTTAAGACAATGTTTACTTTTTTATTGCTGCGTGGGCAGCTTTACCTTTTAATTTAACATTTACATCCGAGCAATACTGCTCGCGGTGTAAAAGGATTCTTTTGACATTATAATATTTCTGTTTTATTATAATATTTGTTCGCATGACTGAACCTAGCATAGTACTTTGGCTTGATTTAGCAAAATATAAATTTTGAAAAATACTCTAAGTACCGTAGCATGCTTTCACTTATTTTGTTCATGTGTTTACATACCTCTTGGTATGCTTTGCTTTCTATGTGCCTTATATGCCCCCTAAGTGATTGAGGAGCTTTAGGTCCTTGGTCACTTGCCTTGACCACAACCTATACGAACACAGCAAAACAACACACGTAATGAACAAATACTTGTAAAAAATTACAAAGTTTGGCAAGAATGACTGGCTGCGCACAGTCCCTTATAATTCTCGTATTTAAATGGACTAAACATGTCTTTACGAGTGATCTTTGAAAGATCTTGCACTTATAAGCGATTAGCCATATAACATGACTAACCCTTTTTCAAAACTTGTAAAAAGTAAAAATTAATACAAGCCAGTCCTTTAAGAAGGACTGCTTACTGATAATACTTGTGCAAGTGTTCTCCATTCCAATAACGAGGAACGAGATCTCCATTTAAGCGTGCAAGTTTGTATGTGCCTGGATGAAGGACTTCTTCAATCTGGTAAGGTCCTTCCCAGTTTGGTCCGAGTACTCCAGTTGCTGGGTCGCAGGTGTTCAAGAAAACTCTTCGAAGTGCTAAGTCTCTGACGCTGAACTTTCTCTCTTTTACTTTGGAGTTAAAATATCGAGCGACTTTTTGCTGGTACGCAGCGACTCGGAGTTGGACTTTCTCCCGTTTCTCCTTGATCAAGTCTAGGGACTCCATCAACAGTTGGCTATTTTGGCCTTGGTCGTATGTGATTCTTCGATGTGAGGGCGGATCTAACTCGACTGGCAACATAGCTTCATACCCGTATGCTAAGGAAAATGGGGTATGACCTGTTGCTGTTCGGTGATAAGTTCTATACGACCAGAGTACTTCAGGCAGCTATTCTGGCCATGCTCCTTTAGCTTCCTCGAGCCTTTTCTTCAGGGTAACTTTTAGTGTCTTATTTAATTCTTCTACTTGTCCATTTGCTTGCGCATGAGCAACTGAAGAAAAGCTCTTGATGATGCCATGCCTTTCGCAGAAGTCTGTGAACATGTCACTATCAAACTGGGTGCCATTGTCCGAGACAATCTTTCTTGGCAATCCATATCGACAAACAATGTTCTTGATGACAAAATCGAGTACTTTCTTTGTCGTTATGGTTGCGAGTGGTTCAGCCTCGGCCCATTTAGTGAAGTAATCGACTGCCACAACTGCATATTTCACTCCACCTTTTCCTGTTGGCAAGGACCCGATTAAATCTATACCCCACACTGCGAAGGGCCATGGACTTTGCATATATTTTAATTCATTAGGGGCTGCCCCGTGGGATCTTGGAAAACCTCTGACACTTATCGCATTTGTGCACAAACTCCATCGAGTCTTTCGTTCATGGTCGGCCAGAAATAACCCTGCCTTAGAATCTTCTTTGATAAGCTCTGCTCCCCAGCATCATCTCCACAGAAGCCTTCATGTACCTCCTTCATCAGGTCTTTAGCCTTTTCTGGTGTAACACACCTAAGCAGTGGCATTGAGTATCCTCTTCGGTATAGAACCCCATCAATCAGGATATACCTAACAGCTTGTCTCTGAAGGGTCCTGACTTTGTTTCTATCTGTTGGTAGTGTACTGCTCGTGAGATACTCCAAGTAAGGTGCCATCCAGATATCTACTAATCGGACCTCCATATTGGTTTCATCTGTTCGTATGCTTGGCGCGTGTAGCCGCTCAACTGGCACTATATTTAAAGTGTCAGCATCCTTTGCACTCGCGAGTTTGGCTAAGGCATCTGCGTTTGCATTTTGATCTCGAGGTATTTCCTGGAGGGTATATTTTTCAAATTGTGCCAACAGATCTTTGGTTTTGTTCAGATAGGCCACCATTTTCAAACCTCGTGCTTGATACTCCCCTAAGACCTGATTCACTACCAGCTGTGAATCACTGTAAATATCCAGCACTTTTATGCTCATGTCTTTGGCCAACCTTAACCCAGCGAGTAGGGCTTCATACTCGGCTTCGTTGTTTGAAGCGGTGAAATCAAAACTAATTGCGCAGTGAAATCTATGCCCTTCTGGTGTTATCAATATCACTCCTGTGCAGCATCAGAAAGTGTTGCAGGAAAGATCCTGCACCGAGCGTCTTCAGACACCTTTTGAATGTCCATTTGTATCTCAAACTTGTTGACATGAGACACCAGGTCACCATATCCGTCAAAGTTTGGAAGTGTGGGCATTTTAAACTTGCTGGGAGTTTCTGCCACAACAATCCTTTGGACGAAAGGAGTGCCCCTTCTCCTGTCGTACTCGATGTGAGACGTTCTTCCCCCGACCAGCTGTTGCACTGCTTGGTTCAGGGCATCTATTTGGGCCTGAACGACTTCAGGAATTGTCGGGGTCTCAGGTGCTGGGGGAATGTACTCGTCGTGCCGTTCTCTGTGGTCGTTGAGTACATCCCTTAAGTCGTCATCTCTTCGCCGTTGCTCATTGGCTCCTAGCCGGCTAAAGACGTTGTTTTGTCTGGGCTGCCCCCCAACATTACGTCTCACTTGTTGGTCTTTTCTAGGTGGTGGGCTTCTGCCTCCACCTCTCTCCTCATTCCTCCAACCGGCATTCCCTCTGCCTGAGTCGGCCTCATTGTAGCCATAGCCATCTCTGAACCTCAATTGGCTATGGTGAGATCGACTGTCTCCTCGATTGCCTCCTCGGGATGGAACTTCCCGAGCGTTAGGGGGAGGCCTGCGTTGGTCGGTAGGTCCCCGTGCATTATCATGCCGTGGGGGCCCCTGACCACAGAGCCTGTCTCTGAGTTCCTTCTGTTTCCAGAAGGACGATGTCCCCTACTCAGTGGGTGCGGCTCTTCACCCCCCTGGTGTCTAGGGCTGCGGGGCTGCTGGCCAGCCCTATTCTGCCTTGGAAATGGGGGATCGCCTCGACCAGCCTGGGATGGAGGCAGCATCTCAGGGTCCCTAGGTGGGACATCATCCTGAGGCATTGGTGGCTGCTCTGGCCTATGAGGGCTTGTCGGCTGGATTGGAGGGCTAGGATTGGGACCCCTTTGAGGTGGCCCATTTGAGGGTGATCAGGCTGCGAGGCAGGTGCAGCCTGATACCTAGCCAATTGCAAGGCTGCTTCGAGGGCTTCCATGGCCTCCCTCTACCGACGGTCCATCTCTACCTGTCTTTCACTCAGTTCTTGGTGCTGACGCTCTATTTCTTGCTGCTGTCGCGCCATGGTCTCCACAACACTTTCTTTATTGGCCCTCAGATTGGCCAATTCATCTTGCAATACTCCCAGGGTATTTCTCAGCGTTTCGGAGTCCAGTTGCTCCTCATCAAATTCCAAGTGTGGCTCATTTTCAGCCATGTTCGGAGGAGGAGGTTGAGATGGTGCAGCACCAGCCGCCTGCCCAGTCTTCTTTGTTGTCTTTGCCATTAGTGCTCCAACAACCTCGTCTCAAGATCTCAATGAAAGCAACAGAATGTTGACCCTCATTTTGGTCAACTGACACGGAGTCAAATGCTTGATGTGATGGGAAATGTTGAAATAGATCTAATGGAAAGAATAGTAAACGACACAACAAGTTATAGTGGTTCGGCCCCACGAAGTGGTAATGATCTACGTCCACTTAAGCTATTATCGATATTAATTCTCAAAGGAGTGATCAAAGAACTAGGGTTCTCCGAGTTTCACAAGCCTTAAAGGGATGAACAATACACTCGAAAGATAATAGCTATAATCCTCTTATAAAGCAAAAACTCAAATTAGCCAAAAGTCCCTTCCTTGAGCTATTTCTCTCTATTTATAGGCTCAAGGAGGATTACATGAATTAGTTACAGATATTCTTTCCTAAATAATCGGATCATGGGAGATTATCTCAGATATGATTACAATTGCACAAGATCACCTCAAAATACACGAAGTATACGACCAGGCTGGTCGTATGTAAAACCCAAATGTTATGCTAGGGGAATCGCACTGGTCGATGGTCGAACAGAACCTCTGACAGGTGTCAGCCATGTGTTAAAAATGTCCGCCACGTCATCCATGCCTACTTTTTGGACAACAATATCGAAACGGGGGAACCCCTTAAGACCTCAAGGTGGTGGAAATCCTCATATGGCGATCTTCAACTTAGTGGGGGCCATTTTGAACGATATGGGTGAGGACTTCCGTGGGGTGATACCCTACACACCGAGGTAGGCAAGGTGTCTCACTGAGGGAGTGTGCATCACTGATGTGAGGTTCCTCACTAAGGCAGTGTAACACGTCGAGGTGGGGTGCTTCACTAAGGATAAGTGGGCGAGGGGCCGTGCTGAGGTGAAGGGGGCAAGGTGTTTACTCTAGTTAGGTCAACATTGACTGTTTTAATCACCTCGTTGCTACGTCATCTACCACGTCTTTATACCAAAATTGGGTATAATATTTTTCCCCAAGTTAGGCTTTATGTTGGCATAAGGCTGATTTGAGTCATCGATTTGGTACCCACTCATTCCTATTCTTCACGTTTAAATACGGAATGTCAGGCAAATGAAGTCTTCGAGTGGAAGGGAGTCGTTGGCCCAATTTGGGTGGTGAGGTTGACTTTGCGCATAACTGGGAGGAGGTCTTCCAAGAGGGTGACTGTAACGCCCAAATTTACCAAGGGTTACTTACGTGACATAAAAATACTTACTTTGACCCAAAAGAACATAAGTTTACTTTATTTGATTTAAAAGAAAGTAAAACATCCTTCAAAATAGTATTATTCAAAAGAAAACTGAGACTCCAGAATCTCATAGATATTTTACAACCAAAGTACTTGATAAAAACATAACATAATAAATTAAGTGGACCCATACTCACATTGTGTAACGACCCAAAATAGCTAATAAGGCTTAAGGGCCTTGATTAGCGTGCCAGGAGGGCATGATGGGATTTATGTGTGATTTGATGAGTTAAATGCATGATTATGATTTAAAGCATGTTATATGACTATTTATTTATCTGAGATGCATGACTATGCATATTAGTATGCATGTAGGCCCGGATCGTGTTAGAAGGGCATAACTGTAATTTTGGCCATGTTGGGCATAACTGTATTGATATGTGATGATTGTTGAGACCACAGTGGTATGTGGGGGTATCTATGATTTGTGACTCGAGGCGATCCCAGTGAGCAGGCTAGCGGTAAGTGATGGCGGGAATTTGTACCCGGCTCGGGGCGAGCCTGGGGTATAAATTGGATCTGTTGAGTTTTTTTTGGCGTTTATTTTGATATCGAGGAATATTGTTTTGGTGATTTATCAGGTGTTAGGAGGCAACGGGAAAATATTAGAGACACTTGAGGATTAGCGGGAATTGGGTAAAATGACTAAAATGGCCCTACATGGACAAAAGAGTTTAGAATTAATAGGGAGGGCATATTGGTCAATTGGCTTTTGAGAGATTTATATTGAGGCTTTATACACTTAGTGGATTTTGTAGAAAAGAGTGAAGGCTGAAAAAAGAAAGAATAGAGAGAAAAAAAAACAGATGGGTTTTTCCAAAGGATCGGTTCGGGGTTCTAGCACCTCTTCTCTTCAAATTTCTTGGGGCAAAGCTCAGTGGAGAGCTAGGATAGGCTGAGCATCAAGAATCTTAAGGTTATACTTGAAGATTTGGCAAGGATTAGCAAGAACACATCAACTTTTGAGGTAATTTTTTAGAGATTTCAGTTTAAGGGTTTTGATGGTTTGAGCTGTGTTTTGAGCTGAGTTGATGGGAATTTTTAGGGAATTTCTGGGCAAGCTTTGAGGATGATCAAGCTAAGGAGGTCTAGGGTTGAATCAAGGTCGAAATTTGCATCAATGGTAAGAATTCTAAGCCTTTAACTTTGTTGTTGATTGAATTTCTGGGTTTAGGGTTGTTCATGGTGAATTTTGAGATTTGGGTTGGTTGTACTTGGGTTTTGAGTTCTTGGGAAGCTTGGGATGAGTGTGAGGTGTTTATAAGCTTGATTTTGGGTTTGGAAAAGGTTTGGACAAGTTTGGGGTTGAATTGGTTGAAGGAAATCGCAAGATGCGATTTTCGGGTTCTGCTGGGCTGCAACTAGCGCTACAGCGCTAGTCAGTGGCCGCTGTAGCGCTAGCCCCTGTTCTGGGGGGTGTGTTCTGCTTGTAGCGCTACAACGCCCTCTTTTGAGCGCTGTAGCGCTGCACTGTTCACAGAGGTGGATTTTTGGGTTTTTTATGAGGGATTTTGACCTAGGGTTCGGGGCTCGATTCCGCCACTTTGTTTTGGGGATTTAGGACTTCCCGGGGGCTTGGGATTGGTCCCGAGGCTAGGTATTCGGACTTGGGGTTCGGTGTTGACTTTGACCTATGTTTGTGCCTAGGTGTGCGCTAAGGCTCGAGTGGGATCGTGCTCAAGGAGTCAGGTGATCTAAGCTATTGAAGGGAAAGGTAAGAAAACTATAACACCCGTAGGATGGGGCATGGGCCCATAGTGTGATTACGGGGCACGGCCCTATATTTCATGTTGCATGATGAGATGATTACAGGGCACGGCCCTATATTGCATTACATGTTAGGGTGCAGATTTAAATGAATTGATATTTGTTTGAATGTTGTTTGATTTATGCTATGTATGATTATAGTGAAATGAACGGCTATGGCCGAGGGCGGCAAGGCCGAGAACGGCAGCGGGGCCGGAAATAACACTTAGCACATGGGATGCTTATAGTCAGGGTAGGACCCAGAGGATATATGTGAGATCCTTACGGTGAGGACTGAGACCCCAGGCTGTGGTAAGGGCTCTGGGGCGGCATGGCCGTGTTTGCTTAGTCTAATGGTTGACTTGTTTATCTGTGGATTATCTGATATGATAAACTGTATATTTTGCATATGTTATGAACTGCATGAGTTTTCTTGCTGGGCTTCGGCTCACGGGTGCTCCGTGTTGCAGGTAAGGGCAAAGACTGAGTCAACCAACCATGAGTACGGAGAGCGTGAAGCGACGCGTACATGTTTGGCCTGCCGACTGCTTTGGTTGGGGGTTTATTCGAAAATGGCTGTAATAATCTATGATTTTTATAGCTGATCAATTGTATACTTATTTTAAGAAGTAAATAGTTTTCAAACCTTATTTTGGGATCCCAAATGTTTAATACTAGAAGTTTTATTGAAAGAACGCGTTTTTTTTTAAGATTACAGCCTTAACTTTTAATTAGTCACACTTTTGTTTCAAAACCTCGGTTAGCAAGTTTATTGCACACTGTTTTGTCTTAAAACTCACTTAGTAATGGCTCTAAGGAAGTAGGGCGTTACAACTTGGTATCAGAGCGAGCCAAGGTTTATTGGTTCTGGAGATCGACCGAACATGTACACTCGCTGTCAGTGACAATCTCGACTCAGGGTTGGTTGGTATGATTGATTAACATGTCTGAATGTATGTTTGAATGCCCTGTTTTCCTGCTTATCTATATAGAGCATGAGTAATGAGTTGACATATGCAGGAGATTCTGTTGGGCTGGGCCCTTGACTATTGCATGTTGAGATTAATGCATGCTGAATAACATTATTATGCATGTGGATGAATATTGGCATAATAGTTCGCATATTGAGTTTATGTGGTTGATTGTTTAAACTGAATCCGTATGTTATATCCGTTTATTTGCTTGTATGAAGCATGTTGAGACCTGGGTATACTTAGTGATGTTAAAATATGGTAGCTAAATGTATATCATTGTGGATTCGGCCTAGTATATGCTTGGTGTTTGCATGATACCTGTGGATATTTGGATCTAGTTGTGGGTTGGTTCAGGGTATGAACCTCAGAGTTCAGGAGTTGGGTCAGTTTTGACAGGTGAACTCGAGTTGTTTGTTCCTAGAAGGGTCTGGGGACCTGATATTGTGTTGAGAGGGAGATTCTAGATATAAGTTGGAGTTGAGATCTCCAGTTATCCCTGAGGCAGCAGCAAAGGGTCACTAGCGAGTGAGTAAGCTGTGGAGTTTGTTAGTTGAGATGGGATAGAAGGACAACGGATTTCTCCGGGGAAATAGCTGATTTCGATGTGTTAACAGTAAGGTTACCAGTGTTGGTTTACTGTGAGGTATGGACAGATAAGGGTATTATATGAAAGGCTTAAAGGGTGTTATCCTCGGGTTTTGAGGAGAGTTCGGGCTGACAAGGAATTTATCAATAGATGGGCAGAGTTAATTCCACCCTTGGTTAAGAGGATGGGAGATCCTGATTAGAGGGTTGTGTTAAATGTTGAGGCAGGGAGATGCCTGGAAATGGTACTCGGGCTGAGGTACTGGCTTAATGGGTTGGGAAGGACCTAGATGATGAATGGTTAGAAGAGATTTTAAAGACATGATTTGAACCGTGGAGACTGGTGGGCTTATAAGTTTGGTTTGGACTGTTGGGGGTAACAACAGTGTAAATCAATGGGTTTGGTGAATTGGATAATTCATTTCGGGAATTTTTACTGGCGGATGTATCCGGAATTGATGGCGACCCATTTAAGGATATGAGATCTGGCATAGTCTAAGGCATTTGGGCCGCCCTGATGTAAGAATTTATCGTCTGCATGTGGTTGGCGGAGAGGGCCATGTTGTTCGAGGAACCGATGGTTGATGTATAGAGCATGAGTGCTAGAGCCGCAAGGGCAGTGCTCCCTTTGATGGAGTTAGTAAAGAGAGAATTGTGATAATCAAGTTGATAGAACCCCGGATAGTTCTGTGGCTTCTGGTTTTGCCAGAAAGGGGAAAAGAGCTGGCTGATAAGGTGGTACTTTTATTGTTAGAATGCCGCAAGGAAGGATTCTCAATTTATGAGGTAGAAGGACCCCAGACAGTGTCTGGGCACCTAGATTGAGATTGGAAAGAAGCCTGATTGAAAGGTAGTTATCGAAATGGCGACAGGAACCAGGGAGGTTATTTGGTATGCATGAGGGAAAGGATGCCACCTGAGAGGAGGTCAGGTGAGGGCATGACTTCTACATGAAATGACTCGATATGTTAGGATGAATTTCCCATGGTGAGGGAACGGGGAACTGGAATGCGTCGATACATTCAAAGTTCGAGGCTGAGTCCTCAAGGAGGAGTATTTAACTGACGAGCTTACGCTTTGGTCAGGTAACGGACTGGAAGAACTCGGTGTTGAGAATGCTCCGAGAGGGTGATGGACATAGAGAGGTTGCCTCAAAGGTGCCATTTGAGAGGCTGAGGACAGTAATACCTATTGAGAAGAAATTAGAAATTCTGGTAGATGGATTGTAGAGGATATCATCTGGAGTACGTAAAGGAGACAGAGCTGACCAGTGGGAAAGTTATGTGGGTATGTAAAGAAAGATTTGGGGAATACTTCAAGGTCGGACTACAGATAGGATTGGTATAAGAAATGTAGTAAAGGATGATTTTGGCTGACAGAAAGTCTATTGAAGCAATCGAAGGAATTTGACCCTGGTGTAGCCAGTGTTTTATACTGCGGGGATTGTTAGCATCGTCGGGTTAGGACGAAAAGTACAATGTTGGATACAAGATGGGACGATGTCCCCGAGAGTTGATCTATGACCTGGTTATTACCGGTTGAAAACCAAGGATAGAGACATTTCGGGAAATTGTCTAGTTTGCACCAGGTAGGGTGTGAGGAGCTGGTAACAAAGACTCTAGAATGGCTCAAGCTGCAGCAGCACAGGTAAAGTTCTTTAGGCAGAGAATGCGTGAACGGTTTGGACAAGTCCCCTTCAAGCTCACGAGCAGTGCGTGTGGATTACTCCCAGACGGAAATGGTGAGCAAATGACTATGCGGAAGACGTTTGTACCCAGAAGGCGAAGTCTCAGGTAAGGTTTTACGGAGTGTTAGTTTGGGTGTCGTCAAGAGTACTCAGATTGGAGCTACAAGAAGAAAGGACAGGTAAGAGGAGATTTGATCTGAAGCCACAAAGAAGCTAATGATGAATATCTGAAGAATTGAAGGCATAACAAGATTGGTAAGCGCGTCATCTATTGCATAAGCACCTCCGGAGACAACTACATCAGAGATGAGGAGAACAGTAAAACTTGAGATTAGACGGACTGAGTGGTGTCACATCAGAAAGAAATTCAGAAGACAGGTAAGAAATAATTGGTATCTGGCGATGCTGGAATGTGTGTGCTATGGTTAAGTAAAGAGTGATTACATAAAGAACCTGATCTATGATGAGGATATGGAATTGTGGGAGTGCATCACGGATTGTGCACGCCCAGGCGCATTTGGCGCGAGGATGGATCGAACCTTGCGAGAGATGAAAGAATGGATCATGGTTGATATCCTTGGAATGTTAAGTTGACAGTTATGCATATCATAAGGTACTTGAGTGTTGGGTATTAGTAAGAAGGTTAACAGTGAGACCCAGATGTGGGGAAAAGTAACAGACGGATGATCGGTGTCTGAAATCCTCGATTAAGCGAGGGGAGATATAATTGGAGGCGGAACTCCTAGCCGTGAGGCGTGTGTCAGTCAGGTAATAACGCCATAGATTGTAATGGAGTGGTCAAGGCAACGACTGAGTTCGGCATAACGTTAGTGGGGAATGATTAGCTGGTGTGTGTCACTGAGCTATGGAATCCGAAGTGTCGGCTTTGGTTGAAACAGGAAAGAACCCTGCTAGGGTGGTACAAGTCAGTATACCAGGATCGAGTGTAGGATCCAGTTAGAATTTGGGTTTTGAATGAGAATTCTGAATGGATATCATTCCACCTCCAAGGGTACGTCGTACCAGGAGGGTCGAGCGGGTGACAGAATCTAGTGTTTTCCTTTGGACCTTGAGGGGTTAGGTGATGTGGTGGTGCATCGTGGGGATAGACCACAATAGACCTTAAGTAAGGTGTTTGGACATGAAAAGTTTTAACTCGGTTGTTTGAGTTAATGTTGTTGGGGCAAGTGAACTGGTTTCGGGATAGAACGTCGATGACATTGAATTGAGGCCCTATAATATTTAAAATTTTTGGAATGGATCTAGAGAACGAAAAGAACAGAGTGGGAATCTGGGATTATCAGTTGATTACAAGTGATATGGTAGTCTGAAAGTTTATCGGATACCTTAAAGAATTGAGCGCTGAGTAGGCGAATACTTGAGGTATTAAGGGAAGCGTAATCCCTGATGAATTAGTTGTGGTGGCAGTTGCTGGTGTCTTGTTAATGTAACGCAACATAGGGCTTGATAAGAGGTGAAGGATAGTGAATACTACGGTTTGGCTTTAGTTCAGAGAGAAGCCAAAGAGGTCGTTGAAACTTCTTAAGGCAGGAGCGTCTGCCTATTTGAAAGGATTAAAAGATTGTAAATTGTTAAATGTTGAGGAAATAAAGTTCCGGAAGGAAAGAGTTGCATCTCTGCGTTATAACAGACGAGGATCTGTAAGGTGTTCAGAGAAAGAAGGGAGAGTTCTGACTCTTAATTCAACATAAAATTCTGAAGTTGTACTAAGGGTTAGGCCAGCGGGGCCTACAAGCTGATCCCACCTAGTAGAGGTGACGACTTTTGAGTATCTCTGGAATCAGGAATAAGACAATGAATTGGTCATTGTAATCTAGGCAGACCCTGAGGTTTCGGCAGGGTTGCGGTGTTAACGAGGGGCTATCGAGGGTATGGCTATTAGACAAGATCTTGTGGAGCAAGATTGTTACTCTTGTAAGAGTGTTGTTGAAAAGTAAAGTAAAGGCGGTGGACCTTGGAAATCATGGTCAGAGTGCGGGTTTTCTGACTGATGTGTTCGGATAAATTTCGAGGACGAAATTTTTATGAGGAGGGGATAGTTGTAACGACCCAAAATAGCTAATAAGGCTTAAGGGCCTTGATTAGCGTGCCAGGAGGGCATGATGGGATTTATGTGTGATTTGATGAGTTAAATGCATGATTATGATTTAAAGCATGTTATATGACTATTTATTTATCTGAGATGCATGACTATGCATATTAGTATGCATGTAGGCCCGGATCGTGTTAGAAGGGCATAACTGTAATTTTGGCCATGTTGGGCATAACTGTATTGATATGTGATGATTGTTGAGACCACAGTGGTATGTGGGGGTATCTATGATTTGTGACTCGAGGCGATCCCAGTGAGCAGGCTAGCGGTAAGTGATGGCGGGAATTTGTACCCGGCTCGGGGCGAGCCTGGGGTATAAATTGGATCTGTTGAGTTTTTTTTGGCGTTTATTTTGATATCGAGGAATATTGTTTTGGTGATTTATCAGGTGTTAGGAGGCAACGGGAAAATATTAGAGACACTTGAGGATTAGCGGGAATTGGGTAAAATGACTAAAATGGCCCTACATGGACAAAAGAGTTTAGAATTAATAGGGAGGGCATATTGGTCAATTGGCTTTTGAGAGATTTATATTGAGGCTTTATACACTTAGTGGATTTTGTAGAAAAGAGTGAAGGCTGAAAAAAGAAAGAATAGAGAGAAAAAAAAACAGATGGGTTTTTCCAAAGGATCGGTTCGGGGTTCTAGCACCTCTTCTCTTCAAATTTCTTGGGGCAAAGCTCAGTGGAGAGCTAGGATAGGCTGAGCATCAAGAATCTTAAGGTTATACTTGAAGATTTGGCAAGGATTAGCAAGAACACATCAACTTTTGAGGTAATTTTTTAGAGATTTCAGTTTAAGGGTTTTGATGGTTTGAGCTGTGTTTTGAGCTGAGTTGATGGGAATTTTTAGGGAATTTCTGGGCAAGCTTTGAGGATGATCAAGCTAAGGAGGTCTAGGGTTGAATCAAGGTCGAAATTTGCATCAATGGTAAGAATTCTAAGCCTTTAACTTTGTTGTTGATTGAATTTCTGGGTTTAGGGTTGTTCATGGTGAATTTTGAGATTTGGGTTGATTGTACTTGGGTTTTGAGTTCTTGGGAAGCTTGGGATGAGTGTGAGGTGTTTATAAGCTTGATTTTGGGTTTGGAAAAGGTTTGGACAAGTTTGGGGTTGAATTGGTTGAAGGAAATCGCAAGATGCGATTTTCGGGTTCTGCTGGGCTGCAACTAGCGCTACAGCGCTAGTCAGTGGCCGCTGTAGCGCTAGCCCCTGTTCTGGGGGGTGTGTTCTGCTTGTAGCGCTACAACGCCCTCTTTTGAGCGCTGTAGCGCTGCACTGTTCACAGAGGTGGATTTTTGGGTTTTTGATGAGGGATTTTGACCTAGGGTTCGGGGCTCGATTCCGCCACTTTGTTTTGGGGATTTAGGACTTCCTGGGGGCTCGGGATTGGTCCCGAGGCTAGGTATTCGGACTTGGGGTTCGGTGTTGACTTTGACCTATGTTTGTGCCTAGGTGTGCGCTAAGGCTCGAGTGGGATCGTGCTCAAGGAGTCAGGTGATCTAAGCTATTGAAGGGAAAGGTAAGAAAACTATAACACCCGTAGGATGGGGCATGGGCCCATAGTGTGATTACGGGGCACGGCCCTATATTCGAAAATGGCTGTAATAATCTATGATTTTTATAACTGATCAATTGTATACTTATTTTAAGAAGTAAATAGTTTTCAAACCTTATTTTGGGATCCCAAATGTTTAATACTAGAAGTTTTATTGAAACAACGCGTTTTTTTTTAGGATTACAGCCTTAACTTTTAATTAGTCACACTTTTGTTTCAAAACCTCGG
Source organism: Humulus lupulus (assembly GCF_963169125.1). NCBI lineage: Eukaryota > Viridiplantae > Streptophyta > Magnoliopsida > Rosales > Cannabaceae > Humulus > Humulus lupulus. Next base: position 252,905,567 of record NC_084802.1, on the reverse strand, counting down.
TTAGCGAGTTTATTGCACACTGTTTTGTCTTAAAACTCACTTAGTAACGGCTCTAAGGAAGTAGGGTGTTACAAATTGTCCCTAACATATACTCACGCCACCGCAGCTCCCTGACTCATTGCTTGCCTTTCTCTTTACCTGCATACAAAGTACCCGTGAGCCAAGACCTAGCAATAAGAGCTATATAGGACACAACCCTCAAGCCCAAAACATAACTAATTCATAAACACATGATAGTCAACACAATCATAAATCCTAACATCATAATCATAATGCATATTTTAATGTAATACAATACAACATATGCATCTCATTATAATAAAAAAAAATATCGCTCTTGCAACGACCCACCGCCCTTGCGGTAGCCGCTTGATTCTGTTCACTAAAGTTAATTCAACATGCATATAAAAACATGTCTATATAGTTCGTACATTCATAAATAATCATAATATGAAGAAATAATAACACTCATGCTCATAACAATCAATACATGCATATATCCAAACATGTATCATGACCAAAACCATAACATATCGTTAACCATACTATCATAGTATGAATAATGTCAAGCATAAATCGATAAGCAAGAATGAATAGCAAACATACTCTCTGCATGCAAGTGTCCACTCTTCTTACCTTAACTCAGGCAATTAATTGATATCAACCCAAGTGTGATCTTCTTCAAACATCCTTAAACAACCCTATGTCACATACAATAAAGCGTAGGTTTAGTTTCTCCTTAAACCAAAACCTACCATTACTTTCATAAACAAATCTAGGCTCCAATTAGACCTTAAACATGTCCAACTAAATCCTAAGAACCTTAGCTTAAGATCCCCTAAGGTTACCCATCAAAATCCATTGAAATTGCTTACTACCAAGCTTAGATCCCAATTAAGACTCTAAAATAATCACATCTTGTAATGCCCTGACTAATTCTAAACCTCGGACCATTAAAAACTACTAAGACACAACTACTATTTTGGAATACATATATATACTTAAAATATTAGAACTTATTAAAAATCCAAAATACGGTACGGAATACAAAATATGGTATGAGATCCATTGTTTAATACATAAAAAAAAACTTAAAGAAAACATAATCTTTAATTAATTGTTTAAAAAAAAACTAAGTGCGGAAATACATAAGAACATAAATTAAAAGACTTGAAACAACGTCATCCTTGATCTTCCAGCAGTCCATTCAATCAATCCATCCCCAATACACATGCCAAGCTGTCACGAATCTATCCCGCCTACCAAGCTCATTTTCCTGCACCATCTAAAATAAAAGGAATGAGCCTAATGCCCAGCAAGGAAAATCTACTAACAACATATATCATACATCATAAGACTATATCATAAAACATATACTACAAAACATATGACGTAAAAAGCGTATATCATATAGGACTACAATATTAATGGCCATTAACTCATTACCGTGGTATGTGATTAAACCATCTAGGTCCTCATTCTACTAATCGAGGTAGGTTAGGTCACAAGTAGTATATGATAACCCATCTAGGTCCTCTGTCTACTAATCGAGGTAGGGTAAATCATAACTCTAATCCACGATAATGATAAAAAGTTTGGGGTTTGCTATCTAAGCAACTATAAACCCCAAGTGACTACAAAACATATTTATACATATATACATAGCACATAACATATCATAGCATATAAATATATCATAACACATATAATCTAACCTATTTTCCTTACCAAAAACTGGGATATTGGAGACAAGAACGGGATTGAAAAACTCTTAAAATCAACAGTAAGAATCATGAGTTCTAAAGAAATGGAGATGAAAAAGAGATCTAAACCATCATGATAGAAACTTATCGAAAACCTTAAGTTTCAAGAATCTTAAACACCTAACCAAAAGCCATAATAATGAGTTAGAATCTGAAAGAAAATGAAAGAAAAATAAAAGAGCTATGATGGATTAAACCTGAGGATAAGAATACCTTGAATAAACTAGAACTCCGATCTACATCTCGATACCGAAATAACACTCTATCTTACTTCCCTGGTGTTTATAAAGCTTAGATTGAAAAGCTTTTAAATCCCAAACCTTAGTGTTTTCTCTCTAGAATAAACTTAGCAGCTTGGAGGCTCTGAAGAATGCTTGAATGATGAGTGAAATGGCTGAGTATTAGGTCCTATTTATAGAGTTCAAGGAGTGAAACTAACCCTTTTTAAAATGAATATAAATTGAATAAATTTAAATTTTCGGTTCAACAGATGCCCAGAACTCGGTCAAAAACGTTCAAGAACAAGTCCAAGTGGTTGAGGGTGTTTCTAATTTAAATCCACAAAGTTTCAAAAATGGTTCGAAGAGGCGATATATCGCCTACCCTAGGTGATATATCGCCCCTACCTATGCCCCGAGCTTTCGTGGCTTCGTTCATGCGAAGTCGACGTGTTTTCCGTATCAACCTTTGGCGACATATCGGCCCCTATAGCTACGATAAATTGGCATGCACTCATATTTTAAACACGTTTTTGCACATTTTCAGCACACTTGAAGTTTGTTAAAACAATTTTGAATGATTAAAACGTAATCCTAACAGCTGCTGGAAGGTTCTATAGCTTCTAGATTGATCCTTTATTTAAATTATTCATCTAAAATCCTTAAATCCTTAATAAACATGCTTGTGCCAAGTGTCACATTCTTAATTATTCTATCTAAACCTTAGGTTATACTAAATAATATTTCTAGGACCATCTATTTTAATCAAACCTTATGTTAAAATTAATATTTCTAAACTATAGGTTAAACTTATAAAATATATAACTATTTCTACGAGTTTCCAACTAAATCCCGGCTTGAACCAATAACGAGTTTCCACTACTATTACCACTACCACTGAGACACTACAATCTTGTAACGACCAAAAAATCACTAATAAGGCTTAAGGGCCTTGATTAGTATGCCTGGAGGGCCTAATTGGTTTATATGTTAATTAAATAATTTAATGCATGATTCCGTGATAAGCATGCTTACATGATTATATGGATATATGAAATGCATGTCTAATAATATTAGTATGCATGTAGGCCCTGTTTAGCTTAAAATGGTATATTCGTAATTTGAGCCCGTTGAGGGCATAAATGTGATTATGTGTTATAATTGTGAAGACCACATTATTATGTGGATATATCTGCAGCATGTGACTTGAGGTGATCCTAGGGTGCCAGTTAGCGGGAAAGTCACAACGGGACCCAATACTTGACTCGGGGCGAGTCAAGGGGTATTTTGGGTATTAGATGGTTATTTGAGTTATCTGGTTATGGAAATAAATAATTGGAGATATATTTGAGGTTAGAAAGCTTAGGTGGGAGTACTGGGGCAGTTTACCATTTTGCCCTCGAGGACGTTTTTGGAACCTCGAGCTTGGGATTAACTTAATTAACTAGGGGTGGATAAGACAAAATTAAGAAAAACATTAGAACATGGACAAACCGACCCTTTCTTTTCCCTCTCAGCTCATTCCTATCATCTTAACACTCTCTCAAGGAAGCAAGTGAAACCAAAGGAAAACTTGGCTGGAAACTTAGAAGTTTGAGTTGAAACTTGGAAGATTAATTAAGTATTAGCTAAGGAATTCAATCGGGAGTTGAGGTAAGTATTGAATCACATTCTTGGTCATTTTATTATGTAGCTTTGGGCTGGGTTCTAAGAGTTTCTGGGTTTTGAAATTGAAGACTGAATTGAAGCTAAGGACTTGGGAGTTAGCTCAGCTATTGCTTGGTGGATTGGTTCTTCAGTGAAGGTAAGCTCTAATTTATAGTTTAGCATCTGAATTTTGTGTTTTCTTGGCTGGGTTTTGGTGTTTATGAGCTTATGGGTTTTAAGGATTAAAGTGAGATTTTGATGAGTTTCTAAGCTAGGTTCTGTTGGGTTTTGTTGCTGGAAACATGTTAGGACGTTTATGATAGTTGAATTGTGTCATTAGGATGATTTTGGGTGGATTTGAGTGAGGTTTGATTGTTAAAAATGGTGGGTTTTATGGGTTCGAAGGGGTCGAGCCGCGGCTTAGTTCTTGGTGTGTCGCGGCCCTTTGGAGCAGATGGGAGCTGAGGAAGAAGGGCAGGCTGCGGCATGGGGAGTGTTGGGGCGCGACCCGTGTCTGTTATTTGGTGAGGCTAGACCTTTGGATAGGGGCGGGCCGCGGCATAGAGAGCTTAGGCCATGACACTTAAGGGAATTTTTGGCCTTAAGGAGGTTTTAGGCGCGGGAACCTAACCTAGGGTACTCGGGATCGATTCCACTATCGTGTTTGGTGGAATTTGATGTTTTGAAGGCTAGAACTTGCTCCAGAAACCCTTATACAATTATTATTGGTGGAATCCCTTTTCTTGGTTGTGACTAGGTGTAAGCTAGGGCGAAAGAAACAGATCGTGCTCAAGGGTCATCTCTCGTAATCAGAACACTTGGAATTAAAGGTAAGAAAACTGCACCTGGTTGTGAGTTTATGACGGTACTAACGGCTCCCTATTCTTGTATGCATTATGTAAGGTGGTATTATGCCATGGAAATGTAAAACAAACGGCCTAAGAGTGCCAGAGTTTATAATGGTGCACAGGGCGCGACTCAGCCACTGGTAGCTGAGGATAGCTTAATATTCACTGAGCTCGGTTTAAGCGGACCGGAGTCAATGGTGTAAATAGAGGGTGCGACCTAAGGCGTCCCCTAGTTATTGTATGATTTGGTTGCTGTTGTTAATTGACAAATATGATATGCTGAATATCTGAGTATTAGTTTGTGAATTTGCTGGTTATGTTTATTGATCTTGTGAATGTCATGGTCTGCTGAATATATGATCATGCTTAAAGAATTATTTGGTTATTGTCATTGTTTATGCTATGATAGTATGTTTTTCTTGATGGGCCTTGGCTCACGGGTGCTACGTGGTGCAGGTAGAGGCAAGAGTAAGCTTGATTAGCCCTGATTTGGAGAGCTTTAGAGGCAAAATGTACATGATTAGCTGCTCGGCCACCACGGTTGAGGGAGGGACAGGAACAGGAGGACCTTAAATGTCTGTTTTGCCCTTAGAGTGGCCAATCGATGTATATACTCTGGAAAATTTTGTAAATTGTCCTTCAAATGTTATTTCTTTTGGGATCCCATATATAAACGTTTATTTATATGAGATGTATCTTTTATGACCAAAACATTTTAACCCTAGTTCACTAATGGTCTTACCAACACGTTTTCAATTAATCGACTTGGTTAGCAAATCTTGCACTTTTATAAATACACAGTGTAACGGTCTTGGCTACCCAGGATGTTACAAATCTATACTTATCTTAGGTTCTAGGATTTTAGAGCTTTTCACAAGCTTTCCAACCATATAAATAACGTCCAAAACCGACATCGGAGTCAAAAGTTATGATCAAAATACGAAACCATAAAAATCGTAACCAGAAAATGTATTTGCACAGCGGTGCCCTTCAAAATGGGCCACATCGCTACCGAAGTTAGAGAGCATTTCACAGCCCAAATGAGATACACTTGTGCCGCAATGCTCATCCACTTGAGCCACTGTGCCACTACAAAAAAACCCAGAAAACTACATTTTTCCTGCGATTTCTCAACTCCAAACTCAACCCAAATGAATTCTAACCCACAACAAGTGTTGTTGTTAACTCCAAATCAGTTATATAACACTACATACATCATCTAGGAAGCATCTAAACATCAAATCCAAGTCTCAAATCAAGGATTTAAAATCTAGGGTATTAAGACCCGAATTTCCCCAATTTCGAAATCTAATCAATTCATTGGTTTTCTATTATAATCTAAACCTCAAATACATTCCTAAACATGTTTCTAACATCAATACTCATAACCCAACAACATAGAATCATCAAATCACAAAAATCAACCAAAAGCCCCAAATTCTCAAGAAAACAAGAAGAACATCAAAATCAAGGCTTACCTCTCGCCAAAAGCCCCAAACCTTAAATATCTGATACCAAATGTAACGCCCCAGCTTACCGAGGGTTACTTACATGGCATAAAAATACTTACTTTGACCCAAAAAACAATAAGTTACTTTATTTTATTTAAAAGTAAGTAAAACATCCTTCAAAACAGTATTATTCAAAAGAAAATGGAGACTCCGAAATCTCATAGTTATTTTACAACCAAAGTACTTTCTTAGCAATCTACCTGTAGCCTCTGGCTTTTGCAGGACTTGTCGAAGAGGCTGGTCGGTCAAGACCGTAATTGGATGAGCTTGGAAGTAAGGCCGCAGCTTCCTAGAGGCCAAAACTATGCAATAGGATAGTTTCTCGATGGGCGGGTACCGCTGTTCTACTCCAATTAGCCTTTTGCTTACGTAGTAGACAGCCTTCTGCACGCCTTCTTCTTCTCTTACTAAAACAGCACTAGCAGCGTATTCCGTGATTGCCAAGTAGATGAACAAAGTTTTTTTATCGACCGGTTTTGACAGGATGGGTGATTGTGCCTTATGTGCTTTTAGTGCTTGAAAGACCTATTCGCACTCGTCTGTTCATTCAAACTTCTTATTTCCTTTAAGTAGATTGAAGAATGGGACGCATTTATCTGTTGATTTTGAAATAAACCTACTAAGAGCGGCAATTCTTCCGGTTAAGCTTTGAACATCCTTGACCTTTGCTGGCGACTTCATAACGATCAGGGCTTTAATTTTCTCGGGATTGGCTTCAATTCCTCTCGAGTTAACTATAAATCCCAAGAACTTCCTTGATCCTACTCTGAAGGATTGGCTTCAATTCCTGTTGATTTTGAAATAAACCTACTAAGAGCGACAATTCTTCCGGTTAAGCTTTGAACATCCTTGACCTTTGCTGGCAACTTCATATCGATCAGGGCTTTAATTTTCTCAGGATTGGCTTCAATTCCTCTTGAGTTAACTATAAATCCCAAGAACTTCCCTGATCCTACTCCGATGGAGCATTTAAGGGGATTTAACTTCATCCGATATTTATTCAAGACATTGAAGCATTCCTGCAAATCCCTTACATGCCCTTCTGCTTTCTTCGACTTGACCAGCATGTCGTCAACATAGACCTCCATGTTTGTGCCGATTAGCTCCTTGAACATGTGGTTGACGAGTCTCTGGTAAGTCGCACCAGCATTTTTCAAACCGAAGGGCATCACCTTGTAACAGTAGAGCTCTGTATCAGTCCGAAAGCTAGTGTGATCATCATCAGGGGGATGCATACTAATTTGATTATACCCAGAGTACGCATCCATGAATGAGAGGATCTCATGCCCTGCAGTGGCATCGACCAGCTGGTCGATCCTTGGGAGTGGGAAACAATCTTTGGGGCAGGCTTTATTTAGGTCTGTAAAATCCACGCACGTATGCCACTTGCCATTCGGCTTGGGCACTAGTACAGGATTAGAGACCCATGATGGATAAAACGCCACCCTGATGAACCCATTCTCCTTCAGTTTCTCGACTTCCTCTTTCAAGGCCTTTGATCTATCTTTGTCGAGCAGCCTTCTTTTTTGTTGTACTAGTGGAAAGTTCTTGTTGATGTTAGGACATGGCTAATGACTGCAGGAACTATCCCGACCATGTCTTTATGCGACCAGGCAAAGACCTCCTAGTTCCTCCTTAAAACTCCACCAGTGCTTGTTTGTTGTTGTCTCTAAGTTTTTACCGACTTTCACAACTCTGGTCGGATTTTCCTCATCGAGTTGGACATCTTCAAGGTCCTCGATGGGTCCCACTTCTTCTTCAAAATCCCCAAAGCGAGGATCTAAGTCCCTATCCTCACTTTGGGCAACACCCTATTTGGTGAGATTATCACCCGAGTGGGCCTGAACATCAGTCGCCATTTGCAACTCCTTTTCGGGGCATCTCTCGATACACCCTTCTTCGCCTTGGTGATTGAGGTGTTGTAGCACTCCCTCGCTTCCCTCTGGTTTCCCAATATGCATCCTATCCCTGCGTCCGTTGGGAATTTCATATCGAGGTGCCATATGGAGGTGACAGCTCGTAGGTCGACCAAAATCGATCTCCCTATTACAGCGTTGTACACCGAAGGACAATCAACTACTATAAAAGTAGTGAGTAATGTCCTATTAGCAAGTGTAGTGCCTTCTGTGATTGGGAGTTTAATCGACCCTGTTGGGGTGAGCCCTTCTCCGGAAAAACCATAAACGTTTTGGTTGCATGGCTCCAGGTCTTTCACGGACAAGTTCATCCTTTCCAACGAAGACTTGTATAGGATGTTGACCGAACTTCCTGTATCGACCAACACCTTTTTCACCATCATGTTTGCAATCTGTATGTCCACGACCAGCGGATCAGAGTGTGGGAATCGCACGTGCTGGGCGTCGTTGTCAGAGAAGGTGATCAGTTCCTCCTCTGTTCGAGCCTTTTTTGGTGCTCGATCCTCAACACTCATCATCTCGATGTCCTGGTCATGGCGCAAGGTTCGAGCATATCGTTCCCTCACTTTCCCACAATCTCCTGTAAGATGTGGGCCTCCGCAGATGGTGAGTAGGGTACCTGCCACAGGAGCTGGCTATAAAGGTGGCGAGCGTTGGCGTGCAGACGCCGACTCGTTGCCACCTTGAACCTCCCGTGGCTCGCATAAATCTTCTTCAATGTACCTGCCTTATTAGGAACTCAATTTCGTCCTTCAGCTGGTTACATTCGTTAGTGTCGTGCCCGTAATCGTTGTGAAAACGACAGAACTTTGTGGTATCTCTCTTGGAGATATCTTTCCTTATAGGTGCGGGTCGTTTGTAGGGCACGCTTGAGCTGGTCGCCTGGTAGACCTCAACTCGGCTTTCAACAAGGGCAGTGTAGTTGGTGAATCTCGATTCATACCGATTACCTTTGGGGAACTTACTCTCAGAGGTCGAGGGTTCGTTGTTCGCCCGCTTCCCACCATTTCTACCATTGCCATTCCCGTTGCCTTTTCTATTGCCATTGGGTTTTTCAGACCCATTAACGGCTTTGGCGGGTTCTTCCTTGGGCCCCTTGTCTTTTGTTAGCGATTTCCCTTCGTTGGCAATCGCGTCTTCGAGCTTGATGTACCGATCAGCTCGATCTAAGAATTCTTGGGTGCTTCTTACCCCATTCTTTCTGAGGCTGCTACAGAGGGGTGAATGGCGTCTAACCCCAGCAATTAGGGCCATCATCTTACCTTCATCGCCTACAATTTTGGCTCCAGCTGTAACTCGCATGAAGCGCTGAACATATTATTTCAAAGGCTCTCCCTCTTTTTGGCGTATCTCGACCAGTTGGTTTGCCTCAGTGGGGTGCACACGACCGGCATAGAACTGTCCGTAAAACTTCTTTACGAACATTTCCCATGATACTATACTAGTAGGAGGGATCTTAAAGAACCACTCCTGGGCAGTGTCAGACAATGTTGCCGGGAAGATGCGGCAGCGGGCATCTTCTGACACCTTTTGTATATCCATTTGTATCTCAAACTTATTAACGTGAGATACCGGGTCTCCATACTCGTCAAAATTTGGCAGTGTTGGCATCTTGAACTTACTGGGGGTTTCAGCCACAACAATCCTCTGTATGAAGGGGGTGCCTCTCCTCCGATTATACTCAATGTGGGATGTTCGCCCCCCGACCAGCTGCTGCACTGCCTGGTTCAGGGCATCAATCTGAGCCTGAACAACTTTTAGGATTACTGGGGCCTCTGGTACCGGGGGAATGTACTCATCGTGCCTTTCTCGGCGGTCGTTAAGTACGTCCCTCAGATCATCATCTCTTTGTCGCTGCTCACTGGCTCTCAGCCGACAAAAGACGTTATTTTGCCTGGGCTGCCCCCCAGTGTTATGGCCCGCTGGTCGGTCTTCTCTAGGTGGGGGGCTCCTGCCTCCACCTCTTTCTTCGTTCCTCCGGCCAGCATTTCTTCTGCCAGAGTCGGCTTCATTGTAGTCATGGCCATCTCTAAATCGTGGCTGACTATGGTGCGACTGGCTATTCACTTTGTTGCCTCCTTGGGCTGGCATTTCCTGAGCGTTAAGGGGAGGCCTGTGCTGGTCAGCGGGTCCCCGTGAATTGTTATGCCATGGGGGGCCCCTGACAACAAAGCCTGTCTCAGAGTTCCTCCTGTTGGCAGAAGGACGATGCCCCCTGCTCAGTGGATGTTTCTCTTCATCCCCTGGGCATCTAGGGTTTGAAGGCTGTTGCTCAAGATCCCTAGGCGCGGGGGATTGCCTCGACCAGCCTGAGATGGAGCCTGTTGCTCAAGATCCCTAGGCGGGACATCATCTTGAGCCACAGGTGGCTGCTCCGACCTTTGAGGGTTTACTGGCTGGAGCGGAGGACTAGGATTGGGACCCCTTTGAGGTGGCCCATTTGGTGGCTGATCTGGCTAGGAGGCTGGTGCAACCTGATTCCTAGCCAGCTGGATGACTGCTTCAAGGGCAACCATGGCATCCCTCTGTCGACGATCCATCTCAGCCTGCCGCTTGCTCAGCTCCTGATGCTGGCGTTCTATTTCTCTTTGCTGCGACTCCATTATCTCTGCATCATTCTCTTGATTGGCCCGCAGATTGGCCAACTCATCCTGCAACACCCCCAGTGTTGCCTTCAAGGATTCAAAATCTAACTCCTCCTCATCAAACTCCAAATGCAGTTCGTCCTCAGCCACATTTGGGGGAGGAGGCTGGGATGAAGCAGCGCCAACGGCCTGTCTGTAACGACCCCAAATTCGCTATTAAGGCTTAAGGGCCTGGAGTAGTGTGCCTGGAGGGCATAATGGGATTCTGTGTGTTACTTTTATGAGTTTAATGCATGATTACAATTTATTGCACGTTATATGACTATTTGATTATTTGAGATGCATGACTATGTGAATTAGTATGCATGTAGACCTGACTGTCTTAGAATGAACATGATTGTAATCTGGCCATGTTAGGGCATAACTGTGATAATTGTATTATGTGAGTGTGAGTTTTTATCGTGATGCACGTGGCGAGATGGTCCTAGTGAGCTATTTAGTCTAAAAGTCACAACGGGATGTTATACCTGGCTCGGGAGGAGCCTAGGGGTACTTTAGGAATTTCGTAAGTTAAAGTGAGAACTAATGGTTATAGTTTTGGCAATTGAGTAACCTGGGTAACCGTTTGTAACTGCTGTGGGTAACAAGTTTTAAGATAGAAAGTGATAGAATTAAAATAGAAGTGTAAAGACTTAAGTGCCCTTGAAAGTTTAGTTGGGAAGGATTATTAGGAAGGGGCAAATTGGTCTTTTGGCAAAGGGATTATGAAACTTTCAGATGAGATATAGGGGGTATGGTTTGGGCATTTGGGGTCACTTGATGCTTTGATAGAAATTGAAGAGAAGAAAGAGAAGGAGAAAGAAGAGCTAGGGCAAGTAAAAAGAAAAGAAGAAGAAGGGTAGAAGGGCTGAAGTGGGAGCTTAGGAGGAGATCAAGGAAGCTTGTTGGGTGGATTCTTCACTTGAGGTATGGATTTTATACACACTTAAGTTTGGTTTCTGTGTTGATTTGAGGAATTTAATGCTTGAGTTAAGCTTTTCATGGGTTTTGGTTTGAGTTGCTGAAACTAGAGATCAAAGGTGTGGATCTTGGGTGTGTTGATGTTTTGATCTTGATTCTAGTGTCTATAGGTTGTTAGATTGTTCATGTGAAGTTTGGAATTGAGTTTTGGGGTTGATTTATGTGTTTGGGCTGGTTTGGAGGTATTTTGGATGAAGGAATTGAAGGAGAGAAACCCAGAAATTTTGGGGTTCGTAAGGGCGCGCCGCGGCCCTATTCTTGGGCGCCGCGGCGCAAGGCTGGTTACAGTCAGGGGGCTTTCTGACTTCTCTGGGCGTCGCGGCCCTTGCGGGTAGCGCCGCGGTGCTACGCCTTTTTCAGGACTTGAAATTTTACAAATTTGAGCTTTTGCTCTGGGGGTTTGGGAGAAGTTTCCAATGATTTGTTTTAGGAATTTGGGAGTCTCGAGAGTGCGGCATTGGTCCCGGGAAGTGGTTTTGGGTTTGGTTAGTATTAAAAGTGTTTTATGTGTGTTGTGACTAGGATTTCGGAGAGGCTCGTGCTAGAGGACCGTGCTCGTGACCGTGGTGCATCGGAAAGCTCGGGATACAGGTAAGATAACCGTAACACCCGAGAATAGGGCATGGGCCCACTGTGTGATTGCAGGGCACGGCCCTAGATTGTATTGTGTGCAAATGTGTGATTATAATAGAATGAACGGCTAAGGCCAAGAGCGGCGAAGGCCGGGTACGGCAGTGGGGCTGGAAGTAACGCTCAGCACATGGGATGCTATAGCCAGGGTGGGACCCAAGGGATACATGAGTTATCCTACGGTGAGGACCGAGACCCCAGCTTTGGTAAGGCCTCTGGGGCAGCATGGCCGTGCTTGTTTAATCTAATGGTTTTCCTATATATCTGTGAATTATGCCAGCTATATTATTTGCATATGTTATGTGCTATTTGGGTTTTCTTGCTGGGCTTCGGCTCACGGGTGCTCCGTGTGGCAGGTAAAAGCAAGGAGTCAGTCAACCGGCCATGAGTGTGGAGAGTGTGGGGGCGGCGCGTACATGTTCGGCCTGCCCGACTGCTTTGGTTGGGGGCATTTTGTAAATGGCTGTATTAATCCATTCTTTTGATAGTTAACCTGGTGTAAATCTATTTTTGAGTTGTAAATATTTTGTAAACCTTATTTTGGGATCCCAGATGTTTTATACTTAACGCTTTCAATGAAGTTAAACATTTTTAAAAGAGTACAGCCTTAAACTTTGATTTATTCACACTTTTGGTTTTAGAAACCACCTAGAGTCAGTCAAAAGCACGATTTCTGTCCTAAACTCACTAAGTAGCGGCCCTGAGGTAGTAGGGCATTACAACTTGGTATCAGAGCGGGCCAAGGTTTATTGGTTCTGGAGATTGACCGAACATGTACGCACGCTGCCATTGAAAAGCTCGATTCAGGGTTGATTGGTATGGTCGATTGATATATTCATGAATATGTGTTTAATGCTTTGTGTGCCTGCCTAGATCATTATGAGCATGATGATTGAAATAACATATGCATGATGCCAGGGCAAGGCCCGTTGTATGCTGTATGATATTTGTATGTCATTTTGGTCGATTGATCATGGTTGTTGTCGAGATTAAGAGGTGGAAATTGGACCTTGTTATCATGCCTAATGAGCGGTGTCACTAATTGCAAGCATTTAGTTCTAATGCCACGCCAATCATCGAGACTCCGCGGCATTCAAGCCGAGGATGACAACCAGGGGCAGGACCCTCCACCTGCTCCTCAGAACTGGCAGCAGATTTTAGCCGAGATGGAGGCTAGGTTGAAGAAAACAGAGGAAGAGCTTAGTCAGTTGAGGCAACCAGCTCCTCCACCAGCCACTGGGTTACCACCACCGCCGAGTGTGGTACCAGCTCCGGTTCAACCTGTGACTGGGAACTGGTTGGAACCCCTGTATGAAAGATTTAGAAAACAGCAACCTCCTACCTTTGAGGGCGGAACAGACCCACTGCAGGCTGAGTAGTGGATGAGTACTATGTCTGTGATCCTGGACTTCATGAGGGTTGAAGGAAGGGATAGGGTTGATTGTGCCAGTTATATGCTTAGAAATGATGCACGAATATGGTTGGATGTAGTAGGGCAGCGAAGGGATACTGTAACTATGACTTGGGAAGAATTCAAGAGCATTTTTAACGAGAAATACTACAGCGTAGCCGTTCGAGCTGCGAAGGCGGATGAGTTCAACAACCTGACTCAATGCAGGTTATCCGTCACCGAGTACGCCCTGGTATTCGACAGATTGGCGAAGTTTGCACCAGAGCTTGTGCCGACTAATGCGGCCAGAAGGGACAGGTTTATACGGGGATTGAACGTAATGATCACCCGTGACGTGAGTATTACAATGACTCCAGAGACTACCTATGCGCAAGTGGTAAACAAAGCCCTCACTGCTGAGAGGGCTGAGGATCAGATCTGGAAAGATAGCGCTGCTAGGCGCGATACCAGGAGGGTTGTGCCTTCTTCTTCTGGGCCTAGTCGGGGCAGCAGCCCCAGTGAGCAGAAGAGGAGAGTACCAGACTCATTTTCTCCTTATGGTTCTGACAGGAGGGTTCGCAGTTCTGTGGGTGGCCGCCAGGGCGGAAATGACAGTTGGAGAAGCCTTCCGATGTGTCCTTGATGCAGGCGACGACATCAGGGCGAGTGCCGGACCAGGGCATGCTTTGTTTGTGGGAGCACCAGTCACTTGAAGAAAGATTGCCCGCAGGTTAAGAAGGAGGAGCCAAGGCAGGGAGACAGCCTCGCTCCTGCTAGGGTTTTCATCTTGACTCAGACTGAGGCAGAGGCCAGCCCCTCAGTGGTCACAGGTCAGATTTTTAGCGCTGGATCCTTGTTTACTGCATTGATTGATTCTGCTGCTACGCACTCATTTGTTTCTGCTAGGGTGATTGATCAGCTTTGTAGACCTAGTATTTTGTATGCTAGGGGTTTTCAGACTATATTGCCTACAGGAGAACTGGTAGTCTCTAGGAGGTTGGTTAGAGCCTTACCAGTAGTAGTAGACGGTAGAGAATTGTTTGTTGACCTGATTGAACTAGATATGGACGATTTTGATATAATACTAGGGATGGATTGGTTGACGCGGTATGGAGCAACCATTGATTGTAGGCGACGAACGGTGACCTTTGAACCGGAGGGCGAGGCACCCTTTGTGTTCGTGGGAAGGGTGAATGGATCGTGGGTGCCTATGATCTCAGCACTAAAGGCTAGGGACCTGATGTAGGAGGGTTGCATAGGATTCCTAGCGAGTATAGTAGATTCCTCAAAGGTGGCGGCAGTGGGGCCGACTGAAACCAGAGTGGTCTGTGAGTTTCCAGACTTGTTTCCAGCAGATCTGCCGGGATTACCGCCACAGCGGGAGATTGAGTTCTTCATAGAGTTGGCTCCGGGAGCAGAGCCAGTATCCAAGGCACCTTACAGAATGGATCTGGCAGAATTAAAGGAATTGAAGATTCAGCTGCAGGAACTACTGGATTTGGGGTTTGTAAGACCGAGTTTCTCGCCATGGGGTGCTCCAGTTTTAATTGTTAAGAAAAAGGATGGATCGCTCATGATGTGTATCGATTACAGGGAGTTGAATAAGTTGACCATCAAGAACAAGTATCCATTGCCTAGGATCGACGATTTATTTGATCAGCTTCAAGGGAGTACAGTGTTTTCGAAGATTGATCTCTGATCAGGCTATTATCAGTTGAGGATCAAAGAAGAGGATGTACCAAAGACTGCTTTTAGGACACGATATGGGCATTATGAATTTCTGGTTATGTCATTTGGATTAACCAATGCCCCAGCAGCATTTATGGATTTGATGAACAGAATTCAAGGACTATTTGGATAGGTTTGTGATTGTATTTATTGATGATATCCTAGTATACTCCCAGTCAGAGACAGAGCATGAGCATCATCTGCGCCTGGTGTTGCAGTGGTTAAGAGAGCATAAGCTATATGCTAAGTTTAGCAAATGCGAGTTCTGGTTATCGCAAGTTTCATTTCTAGGCCATATTATTAGTAAGGATGGATTACTGGTTGATCCAAGCAAGACGGAAGCAGTAAGAGATTGGCCTAGACCCAGCAATGTTCCTGAAGTTAGAAGTTTCCTTGGACTAGCAGGTTACTACCGGCGATTTGTAGAGGGGTTCTCCAGGATTGCTACTCCATTGACAGAATTGACAAGGAAGAAGACCAAGTATGTGTGGACAGATCGATGTGAGAACAGCTTTAAAGAGTTGAAGCGGCGGTTGATTACTGCACCAGTGCTGAGCCTGCCAACAGATGATGAGAAGTTTGTGGTCTACTGTGACGCTTCTAGACAGGGTCTGGGATGCGTGTTGATGCAGGCTGGGAAAGTGATAGCGTACACATCAAGGCAATTGAAGGAGTACGAGCAGAGATATCCCACGCACGACCTAGAGTTAGCTGCAGTGGTATTCGCACTTAAAGTTTGGAGACATTACCTGTATGGAGAGAGATGCGAGATATACACTGATCACAAAAGTTTAAAGTATTTCTTTACCTTGAAGGACTTGAATATGCGCCAACGACGGTGGATAGAGCTGGTAAAGGATTACGATTGTGATATCTTGTACCATCCTGGGAAGGCTAATGTAGTGGCTGATGCATTGAGCCGGAGGGGCCCAGGACAGTTGTATAGTTCGAGGCAGATATCTGACAGACTAGCAGGAGAGATGACCAGAGCAGGTATAGAGCTATTGGTTGGTAGGTTAGCGAACATTACTCTACAGTCAACGCTCCTCGAGAGGATTAAGGAAGAACAGGGAAGGGACCCCCAGTTAGTTGAACGTAGAGAGAATGTCCTAACTGGAGCAACTAAGGACTTCTCTATTTCTGAGATGGGTTTGTTGAAGTACAAATGACGGATTTGTGTTCCGATTGATCCAGACATTCGGCGAGAGATTCTGGACGAGTCTCATACCACTCCCTACTCTTTACACCCAGGTTCTACGAAGATGTATCATGACTTGAAGGTTTTGTATTGGTGGTCAGGCATGAAGAGGGACGTGGTGGACTATGTGGCTAGATGCTTAACCTGTCAGCAGATTAAGGCTGAACATCAGAGGCCAGCAGGATTATTACAGCCTCTAGGGATTCCCGAGTGGAAATGGGAAGATATTACCATGGACTTTGTGGTTGGATTGCCGAAGACCGTGGGTCAGCATGACTCGGTGTGGGTGATTGTGGACAGGTATACCAAGTCCGCCCACTTCTTACCTGTGAAGATGACTTATACTGTGGATCAGTATGCAGAGCTTTATGTAAAGGAGATTGTTCGACTTCATGGGGCTCCGAGGTCGATAGTATCCGATAGAGACCCCACTTTCACTTCCAAGTTTTGGAAGAGCCTGCAGAAGGCTATGGGCACGCAGCTCCGGTTTAGTACCGCTTATCATCCTCAGACGGATGGACAGTCTGAGAGGATAATTCAGATACAGGAGGACATGTTACAAGCTTGTGTGTTGGATTTTGAGGGATCTTGGAGTAGGTATCTCCCTCTGATTGAGTTCTCGTACAATAATAGTTATCAGGCGACTATCAGAGTGGCTCCGTATGAGATGCTGTATGGAAGAAAGTGCAGATCACTGATTCACTAGGAGGAGGCAGGGGAGAGAAGGTATTTAGGTCCTGAGATGGTTCAGAGGACCAATGAGGCACTTGAGAAAATTAGAGCTCGTATGCTCGCCTCCCAGAGTCGCCAGAAGAGTTATTCAGATCAGAAACACAGGAGCGTGGAATTTCAGGTTGGTGATCATGTATTCCTCAGGGTTTCGCCCCTGAGAGGAGTAAAACGATTCGGCGTTCGGGGCAAGTTGAGTCCCAGGTTTGTTGGCCCCTTTGAGGTTCTGGAACGAGTTGGGGAGGTGGCTTACAGGTTAGCAATGCCTCCAGCTCTATCAGGGGTTCATGACGTGTTTCATGTATCCATGCTCCGGAAGTATGTTTCGGACACTACTCATGTGTTGAGCTATGAGAACTTGGAGTTGGATCGGGATTTATCGTACGAAGAAAAGCCTGTTCAGATCCTTGATAGAAAGGACAAAGTCTTGAGGAACAAGACCATCGCCTTGGTTAAAATATTGTGGAGGAATAGCAAGGTCGAAGAGGCGACATGGGAACTGGAATCAGATATGCGGGAGCGGTATCCCGAGTTATTCAGGTAAATTTTGAGGATGAAATTTTCATGAGGAGGGGATAGTTGTAACGACCCCAAATTCGCTATTAAGGCTTAAGGGCCTGGAGTAGTGTGCCTGGAGGGCATAATGGGATTCTGTGTGTGACTTTTATGAGTTTAATGCATGATTACGATTTATTGCACGTTATATGACTATTTGATTATTTGAGATGCATGACTATGCATGTAGACCTGATTGTCTTAGAATGAGCATGATTGTAATCTGGCCATGTTAGGGCATAACTGTGATAATTGTATTATGTGAATTGTGCCATGTGAGTGTGAGTTTTTATCGTGATGCACGCGGCGAGACGGTCCTAGTGAGCTATTTAGTCTAAAAGTCACAACGGGATGTTGTACCCGGCTCGGGAGGAGCCTAGGGGTACTTTAGGAATTTCGTAAGTTGAAGTGAGAAGTAATGGTTATAGTTTTGGCAATTGAGTAACCTGGGTAACCGTTTGTAACTACTGTGGGTAACAAGTTTTAAGATAGAAAGAAATAGAATTGAAATAGAAGTGTAAAGACTTAAGTGCCCTTGAAAGTTTAGTTGGGAAGGATTATTAGGAAGGGGTAAATTGGTCTTTTGGCAAAGGGATTATGAAACTTTCAGCTGAGATATAGGGGGTACGATTTGGGCATTTGGGGTCACTTGATGCTTTGATAGAAATTGAAGAGAAGAAAGAGAAGGAGAAAGAAGAGCTAGGGCAAGTAAAAAGAAAAGAAGAAGAAGGGTAGAAGGGCTGAAGTGGGAGTTTAGGAGGAGATCAAGGAAGCTTGTTGTGTGGATTCTTCACTTGAGGTATGGATTTTATACACACTTAAGTTTGGTTTCTGTGTTGATTTGAGGAATTTAATGCTTGAGTTAAGCTTTTCATGGGTTTTGGTTTGAGTTGCTGAAACTAGAGATCAAAGGTGTGGATCTTGGGTGTGTTGATGTTGTGATCTTGATTCTAGTGTCTATAGGTTGTTAGATTGTTCATGTGAAGTTTGCAATTGAGTTTTGGGGTTGAGTTATGTGTTTGGGCTGGTTTGGAGGTATTTTGGATGAAGGAATTGAAGAAGAGAAACCCAGAAATTTTGGGTTCGTAAGGGTGCGCCGTGGCCCTGTTCTTGGACGCCGCGGCGCGAGGCTGGTTACAGTCAGGGGGCTTTCTGACTTCTCTGGGCGTCGCGGCCCTTGCGGGTAGCGCCGCGGCGCTACGCCTTTTTCAGGACTTGAAATTTTACAAATTTGAGCTTTTGCTCCAGGGGTTCGGGGGATGTTTCCAATGATTTGTTTTAGGAATTTGGGAGTCCCGAGAGTGCGGCATTGGTCCCGGGAAGTGGTTTTGGGTTTGGTTAGTATTAAAAGTGTTTTATGTGTGTTGTGACTAGGATTTCGGAGAGGCTCGTGCTAGAGGACCGTGCTCGTGACCGTGGTGCATCGGAAAGCTCGGGATACAGGTAAGATAACCGTAACACCCGAGAATAGGGCATGGGCCCACTGTGTGATTGCAGGGCACGGCCCTAGATTGTATTGTGTGCAAATGTGTGATTATAATAGAATGAACGGCTAAGGCCAAGAGCGGCGAAGGCCGGGTACGGCAGTGGGGCCGGAAGTAACGCTCAGCACATGGGATGCTATAGCCAGGGTGGGACCCAAGGGATACATGAGTTATCCTACGGTGAGGACCGAGACCCCAGCTTTGGTAAGGCCTCTGGGGCAGCATGGCCGTGCTTGTTTAATCTGCTGGTTTTCCTATATATCTGTGAATTATGCCAGCTATATTATTTGCATATGTTATGTGCTATTTGGGTTTTCTTGCTGGGCTTCGGCTCACGGGTGCTCCGTGTGGCAGGTAAAAGCAAGGAGTCAGTCAACCGGCCATGAGTATGGAGAGCGTGGGGGCGGCGCGTACATGTTCGGCCTGCCCGACTGCTTTGGTTGGGGGCATTTTGTAAATGGCTGTATTAATCCATTCTTTTGATAGTTAACCTGGTGTAAATCTATTTTTGAGTTGTAAATATTTTGTAAACCTTAGTTTGGGATCCCAGATGTTTTATACTTAACGCTTTCAATGAAGTTAAACATTTTTAAAAGAGTACAGCCTTAAACTTTGATTTATTCACACTTTTGGTTTTAGAAACCACCTAGAGTCAGTCAAAAGCACGATTTCTGTCTTAAACTCACTTAGTAGCGGCCCTAAGGTAGTAGGGCGTTACACTGTCCAGTCTTCTTGGATGTTTTAGCCATTAGATTCTTTCACAATCTCTCAATGAAAGCACCAGAATGTTGACCCTCGAATTAGCCAACGACATGGAGTCAAATATACAACAGGAAATAGCACGACGCTGGAAAAGATAATCTAATAGAAAGGAAAAAACACCAAGAAATATAGTGGTTCGGCCCCAGTGATTGGTAATGACCTACGTCCACTTTGTAATATTGTTATTATAGAATCCTAAAGTTGTAATCAAAGAACTAGGGTTCTTGAGTTTCATTGACCTTAGGCTCAATACAATCAGATGGTAACAACTCACCTTAGCTTGTTTTCTCTCAATCTTAAGCAAAAAAGCTAAAATGAATTCAAAAGTCCTTTCCTTGAGATATTTCATGCATTTTTATAGGCTCAAGGAGGGTTACATATGATAACGTGTCTTATCTTATCCTCAATAACTGCGTATCAAGGATAATTATGAAGAAATATTCAAATGCAGTTAATATCAGATTACAACTTAAGAAGGAAATAAATCAGGCTTCACGACCAGCCTGGTCGTGACAAACATTAACTCCGACAAGGAGGCGCACTTCTGGTCGATAGCCGAACAACACCTCTGCCTTTTAATTCTACCATGTGTCAATCTATGTGTAAGTAATCTTTACCACATCATCAGTGACCTTTTTTTGGGTAAACATGGTCCATCACCCCTTGGAAGAAATTTTGAATGCCCATGCTTTGGAAAACACTCTTTCCTCATATGTAGCCATACCCAATCCCCTAGTTCGAAAAATAACTTTCTTGCGATCTTTGTTTGCTTGCTGGATGTATTGTTGGGTGCGTCTTTCGATATTTTATCTTGTTTTCTCATGAATTTTCCTGACAAAATTAGTATTCTTTTTGCCATCTAAGTTGACATGCTCACCCAAAGGTAAATGAGTTAAATCCAAAGGTGTTAATAGATTGAAACCATAAACAACTTCAAAAGGTGTAAACTTAGTTGTTGAATTGACACTATGATTGTAAAAAAAATCAACATGAGGTAAACAATCCTCCCAAGATTTAAAATTATTTTGAATGATAGCACGCAACAAAGTTGACAAAATCTTATTTACGACTTCAGCTTGCCCATCAGTTTTGGGATGACAAGTTGTAGAAAATAACAGCTTTGTTCCCAATTTCTCCCATAATGTTTTTGCAAAAATAACTCAAGCTCTCTACCAGAAACAATGCTTCGTGGTATGCAATGCATTCTAGCAATTTCCCTATAGAACTGTACGCCCTAAATATCAGCACGTACTTTGTTGAGGCAGCTCAGGAAAAACGAACTAACAAAAAGCCATAAGCAATACGCCATGTGTTCACCATTCATCCGGGGAAATCTGGTACGATCCCCTAGACAAATAGCTCAAATTAATGAATCATTTAGCAGCTTATCACCTGGAACCATTCTATAAACATGGCACCAAAAGACACGAGCTAGATTTACATTAAGCTTGTGGTACCTTAGAGGCCTAACATACTTCAGGGTCTTTGTAAAGTTGACCACGCAATATAAACGTGTCTGTAACAGACATCATGTGTCTATTTAATTCCAGATACACAATTTAAACATGCGTGATCAGACATTACGCACCTGATTAAGGCCATGCGACCCATTACCTTTTTTATCTGATTGATTAGATCGCACCTCAGTGTAAAATTTAGATATTAATCATCAATGTCACAGGAATGATGTGAAGGATCAAGAGATCACAGGATGACCCCAATACCTACCCAGAGATCATTCTCCTATAAATACCAAGATCCTGGGTAGTGCAAGGGGTTGGATTCTTTCTGTAATGCAAATACTCTGTAAAAATAGCAAGAGAGAGAAACAGTAATAATATTGACTCGTGGACTAGGGGGATTTTAACCTCCGAACCACGTAAAAAGGAGTGATCATTTCTCTCTTCATAGTTGACTTCCAACATCCTTGAGAATTATCATTTTCTTATTACGGTTTATCATTAAGCACTAATTCATCCTAGTTATTCATATAATTTACTGTTGGCAAAAAACCGCGTCAACAAGAACAAATCAAAAAAATTTGATGCATCATTAGTTTTATGACATGCAATGAAGTGTGCAATTTTGGAAAATAGATCAACCACTATAAATGGTTGAATCTCTCCCCCTCTTTGTCCTAGGCAAACCTAAAACAAAATCTATAGACACATAAACCCAAGGTCTATTTGTTATAGGCAACGGTGTGTACAACCCATGTGGTTGCTGTCTAGACTTAGCTTGCTTGGATGCAATGCATTTCTCACAAGTCTTTTCTACATGTATTTTCATATGACCAAAAGAAATGTTCATGTAATACAACTAATATTTTTGCTATCTCAAAATGACCCATGAGACCACCTCCATGTGCTTCCCTAACAAGTAATTCACACAAAGAAGAATGTGGGATGCAAAGTTTGTGTAACATCCGACATTTTCTACACTTGGAAATTTAAAGGAAAATAATATTTTAATTTAAAAATGGTTTGAATGTGAAATTATGACATTTAAATCATTAATGATTTGATTAAGTATTAGGATAATAAATATAATTTTACGCCCACTTATGTATTATTCATTGGAATAAATAATAATGACATTAAAGTTTATAAATTGAGCATAATTAGAATTTAAAGAGTTTTATTTCTTAAGTTGTGTTATTGTTTTTGGAAATAAGTAATAAGAAAATTTTAAATTGATAAATAGACTTTATTAATATTGGAAGATTTATGTTGAAATTATGAGTTTTAAAATAGAAGAAATTTTTACCTCTTAAATCATTATATTATTTAAGAATTTGAAAAGTTTTTTTTTTTGGATTCATTGAAATTATAAGAGAATTCTGGTTTAATTATATTATAAAATTAAATTCATAATATTTGGAGATTTTAACAATTTAATTGAACCAAAATGATTGTTAATTGCATTAAAAATAAAATAATATTTAAGAGAATAAATTGAAGAATATAATTAGAAATTGGGGATTAAGTTAGAATTTAAAAGAAAATTTAGTTTATAATATGATTTTTATTTATTTAGTTAATAAATAAATAAAAACCAGTTTTTAATTAAATAATTAAAGAAGAGAATAATAAAATTGAAATCCTAAAACTAGAAAAAATGACTTAGAGCACTCCCAATGGATGCTCTACTCCATTTATTAAAATACCTCCAAAAAATACATCTTTTTTATATTTTATCTCTAAGTTTTACATTATACCATACATCAGATTCTCTATATATTTCTCTACGTCATTTAAATATTATATTTTTAAACATATTTTATTAATTAAAGTAAAATAAAATAATTGAAAAAGAAAAAAGAAATAATAAATATATATACTAAATGGGAGAGAGAGAGAGAAAAATAATAATATTAAAATATTATATAAATGATATGTAAATGTAGATATGGATTAATTGGAGTTTGTACATAGCTATTATAAATATATGTATAAAGGAGCTGATGGAATGTGTTTTTGTGAGTTTTAGCTAAATATTATAGAGAAAATGTATTATAAGATACATCACTAAAACATATTTTTTTATATAATTTACCTCAAACTTTTACATTATCGCACCACCGAGAGACCACCTTTGAAGAACTACCTAGGGCCGAGCAATAGTACAGCCGATCGGTCCGAACTTCAACTCCCAGCTCACTTCCACCCTCGAGTGCGCCCAGGAGGGCTCGAGGGAATTCTCGAACGAGATCTGGGGAGGGCTCACAGCGACAGCCCGTTCCGGCCAGCCGTCCTGCACCCCGCTCAGACCGCCGAGCGCAGGACCTGGAGGTTGGCAGAGCCGAGCGGCCCCTACCTAACCTGATCCGCCCTGACGGGACCAGGATTGCATCCCCGATCAGACATCCTCCTTCACCGATAAGATATCCATCTCCTCCTCGGCCAGTCTGAGATATTCCAGCTTATGGGAGCAGTAGGAGAAACCCACCTTCCGCAGGACCTTCCCATCGTAGCAGGGCGCCCAGAGAAGCCTCGGATCCTCACCCCCAGAGGCAGGCTCCAAGCTTCTCAAACGGGAGCTATTGGACCGGAAGCCGCCGAAATGACCTCTCTGGCGGAGACCTGCGCCAACGCCTGAGCTCGGCGCGAAGTCCTCAAGCCACCCCAAGGGGCGACCTCCGAGATCATCTTAGCTCTCAAAGGGGAGACCCGGTGGGAAACGGCAGCTGTGCTCGTCCAAGGGAAGACCTGTCCGAGATACGCGACAGCGGGAATGTCCCATATAACCTATCTCCAGATAGGATGGACAATAACCCGCCAAACGTGTACAATGGATCCGGAGCTGTCGAACAACTCCGGAATAACCAAGGAAATCAGGACAAAACCCTTGAGCGCTTGGCTCAGATGGAGGAGCTAATGAGGAAGCTCCTGTCAGAGAAAGAAAAAGATGAATATGATTCAGGGGACGAACTTGAGCTCTTCGCTCCCAGCATAGCAGCGACGGCATACCCACCCGGTTTCTGTATGCCGCACCAGTCCAAATTCAACGGAGATGGAGACCCGTCAGATCACTTGGGTATGTTCAATACCCTGATGATGGCCCACAACATTGGCCCCGAGCTGAGGTGTTTAATATTTCCCTCCACATTGACTGGGCCGGCCAGACAGTGGTTCAAACAGAGTAAAATACAGTCAATCAGCTCGTGGAAAATTTTCTCTACTGACTTCAAGAGAGCATTCCGAGCTTCCCAGGCTGCCTGCGTCAAAGATGACACCCTGGTAAATGTAAGGCAACAACCCAATGAGCCTCTGAAGGCTTACCTGAGCAGATTTGCGAACGTCGCTGCTCGAGCCAGAGATGCAGATGACAGCTCTAAGCTCATGGCTTTGAGAACTGGAATCCTCGTCGGAGGGGGACTCTGGAATGAGATACAAAGGAAGGGAGTCATCTCCGTAAATGAATTCCTAAATAGGGCCCAGGGGTGGATCAACTTGGAGGAGGCACAAGCCTCAGCTGCAACAACCAGCAGGTCCCTGAGCAGCCCGCTGGAGTGGGAACGGAGGTCGTGACAGCGACCCAGAACGTTACACAGAATAACCAGTTTGGTGGAGGCAAGAGAAAGGGGAGCAGCTAGGGCAACCAGCACGACCCAAAGAAGAATAAGTCCGTAGAAAAATTTAAGCCAGTCTACACGACTTATACGGAGCTCACCCACTCTAGGGAGAACATCTTCCTAGCAAACTTTGCTCGCCTCCCCTGGAAGAAGCCGGAGCCGTTAAAGCACCAGAAGGGAAAGCGAGACCCCTCCAAGTTTTGCCTGTTCCACAACGACGTTGGCCACAATACCAATGACTGTAGACACTTGAAGGATGAGATCGAGACTCTCATCCGAGCTGGCCCCTTGGCTCAGTATGCGCGAAATAGAGTTCCCGCAAGTCGTCCAGCTCCGGAAGTCCCGGTTAGTCAGCTCGGGTCTCGGATAGATCATGACGTCCCTCCTCCAGTGATAGGAGGAGAGATCTCCACAATCTCTTGAGGTCATCATTTGGCTGGCACGAGCAAAGGTGCCCAAAAGAGGTACGTCAACGAACTTAAGGCTCATAATGGAGTGGAGTTCGTCCCCGAGTAGCATCTGCCAAAGCAGCAGTGATTGGAGAGGCAACCAATCATTTTTACTGAAAAAGATGCCAACCACGTTCAGTTCCCTCATAACGACCCTCTGGTCATAGCAGTACAGCTCGCTAATCGGAGGGTTAGGAGAGTGCTGGTCGATAATGGGAGCTCGGTAAACCTTCTATTCCGATCCACGCTGGAGAAGATGGGTTTGTCTGTCGCCGAGCTGAAGGTAACCTCCATGATGCTTTATGGTTTCTCTGGAGAAGGATCGGCCACAATAGGGATGATCGAGCTGGTGATCACCTTAGGAGAGGGACCTCGGACGGTCTCAAAACTCCTCGAGTTCGTGGTCATCGACTGTCCCGCTGCGTACAATTCCATTCTGGGTCGACCCACACTTATAGCTTTTGAAGCCATTACCTCCATGATGAAATTCCCTTCTTCCCCGGGGGTATGCACGGTCCATGGCGATCAACTTGCTGCCAGGGATTGCTACAGCATTTCCATGAAGGGAAAATTAAAACCCGGGCAGTTAACGATGACCGTCCAAGATGGAGAAGAGGAATCTCAGGAACCTTTTCCTAATCCTGAGATTGAGAAACCTCAGAGCGCCGAAGGGGAAAATATCGTCCTGAGTGATGATATTGACCCCAGGGTAGGTGAGGATATGTCCGAGCTCCAAGCTATCAAAGAGCTCGAGGAGGTAATTATCGATCCACAGAATCCCTCATGGATGGTTAAGCTCGGGAAAAACCTCTGTGGCAAGAGGAAGGCAGAGCTGATCAAGCTCCTGCAAGAGAACCTGGATGTGTTCGCATGGTCACATGAGGACAAGGTGGGAATCATTCCAAGCGTCATCATGCACACCCTCCATTTGGATAAGAGCGTGCCTGCGAAGTCCCAGAAATAGAGGCGCTTGGGAACAACTCGAGTTGAAGCCCTAGAAGAGGAAGTAGCCCGGCTCAAAAAGTGCGGCTTTATCCGCGAAGCCAAGTTCCCGGTCTGGGTCGCCAATCCTGTGTTGGTCCTAAAGCCCAACTGGAAATGGCGGACCTGCATCGACTTCTCCGATCTAAACAAAGCTTGCCCCAAAGACTGTTTCCCCTTGCCAAGGATCGACCAATTGGTAGACGCCATGGCGGGGCACGAGCTCATGTCCTTCATGGATGTGTACTCAGGCTCTAATCAGATCTCCATGAATTCGGCGGACCAGGAGCACACTAGCTTCATGACCACAACTAACATCTATTGTTACAAGGTCATTCCGTTCGGACTGAAGAACGCTGGTGCTACATACCAGAGATTGGTGAACAGGATGTTTGCCAACCAGATCGGGAAGAACATGGAGGTGTACGTTGACGACATGCTGGTCAAGTCAAAAACTACTGATAACCATGTTTCCTACCTAGAGGAATGCTTCAAGATACTAAGAGAATACAGCATGAGGCTTAACCCGCAGAAGTGCACTTTCAGGGTCGCATCTGGAAATTCCTGGGTTTCATTGTCAACACTAGAGGAATCGAGGTGAACCCCGATAAGATCAGGTCATTGCTCGAGCTTCCCTCACCTCGGTCGTGAAAGGACGTTCAAGGCCTGACAAGAAGGGTGACAGCTCTTAATCGGTTTATTTCTAAATCCACCGACAAGTGCCTGCCATTCTACAACTTGCTCCGGGGAAATAAGAAGTTCGAATGGACAGAGGAGTGTGAACATGCCTTCCTCGACCTGAAAGCGCATCTAGCCGAGCCACCTGCATTGTCCAAACCAACGGCAGGAGAGCCTCTTTTCCTTTACCTAGCTATCACAAAAGATGCAACTAGTGCCGTATTGGTCCGAGAAGAAGACCGGGTTCAAAAACCAGTCTATTACATCAGCAAGAGACTTCTCGGGGCTGAATCCCGATACCCGTTGATGGAGAAGATGGCATTCTGTCTTATCACGGCCTCCCGAAAGCTCAGGCCGTATTTTTAATCCCACTCAATACACGTCATGACCGATCAACCTTTAAGGCAGGTTTTGCAAAAACCTGAAGCATCGGGATGCCTGTTGAAGTGGGCTATTAAGCTCAACCAGTTTGAGATTTTGTACACTCCGCGAACTGCAATAAAAAGCTAGGTCCTGGCCGATTTTGTGGCAGAATGCACAGGATTCCGAGAAGATTCTGTGGAAGATTCACCCCAGGTCACCTCGACCCAGGCATCATGGAAGATCTTCGTGGATGGCTCATCTAATGAGAACGGCTCCGGGGCTGGAATCATTTTGGTATCCCCAGAAGGGCATAGATTCCACTCGGCGTTGAGATTCGGATTCAAGGCATCCAACAACGAGACCGAATATGAAGCTTTGCTGGCCAGGCTAAGGGTGGCCCAGGAGTTGAAGGCCAGCTCTGTTCAGTGCTTCAGCGATTCCCAGCTCGTGGTAAACCAGGTGTTAGGTGAATATCAAGCACGGGGAACCAAGATGGCTGCTTACCTGGCCAAGGTAAAAGTTGAGCTGTCCGCATTCGAACGTGGCTCAATCGAGCAGATACCTTGGGAGCAGAACGCCAACACAGACGCCCTCGCCAAGCTCGCTACCTCCGGGGAGACGAAGACTTTAGGATTAGTACCGGTAGAATTCTTGGAGAAACCAAGCATAGAAGAAGTCAGGGCGAAGGTCGAGATGATTGACGCTAGACCGACCTGGATGACCCCCATCCTCGAGTATCTCACCGAAGGAAAATTACCCGAAGGGCGTAATGACGCACAGCAGATACTTTAGCAGGCTCTAAGGTATACAATGGTAGATGGGATACTATACCGACGTGGGCACTCTCTACCCCTCCTACGATGTGTTCTGCCAGGCGAAGCAAAGACCATTTTGCAAGAAGTGCACGAGGGTTTTTGCGGGGACCACACTGGGGGGCCAAGCTTGGCCCTGAAAGTCTTGAGGCAAGGATATTACTGGCCCACTCTGTCAAAGGACTCGATCTCGTACGTGAAGAAATGTGGCAAGTGCCAGTGATTCGCCATAGTTGCCCGAGCTCCCCCAGTCGAGCTGAAGATGATCTCGTCCCTGTGGCCATTCGCGGTCTGGGGAATCGACTTGGTTGGCGCCCTCCCCACTGGAAAGGGAGGGGTCCGTTACGCGGTGGTGGCTATTGACTACTTCACCAAGTGGGCTGAGGCAGAACCCTTGGCAACAATCACTTCCAAGAGAGTCATCGACTTCATGGTCAAAAGCATTATATGTCGGTTCGGGCTGCCAAAGAAAATCGTATCCAACAATGGGACTCAATTCAATAGCGACCTCTTCACTGAATTCTGTGAAAGGTATGACATTGTGAAAAGTTTCTCCTTCGTGGCCTACCCCCAGGCAAATGGGTAGGTCGAGGTCGTCAATAAGACGCTAAAGGCGAGCCTTAACAAGAGATTTGACGAAGCCAAGGGGGTCTGGCCAGAACAGCTCCGCCAGGTACTGTGGGCATACCGGACCTCGCATCGAACTCCCACGGGTCATACTCCTTTCTCCCTAGCTTTTGGGAGTGAGGCAGTCCTTCCTGTCGAGATAAAGATATCGTCGCATAGAGTCCAGGCGTATGACCAGGACCGCAATCACGAACTGCTTTGCGCGTCCCTCGACCTGATTGATGAAAGACGAGAAGATTCGCAGCCCCAACTCGTGCATTACCAGCAAAAAATCACTCGTTATTTCAACTCAAAGGTCAGAAAATGCGCCTTTGGCATTGGTGACCTGGTCCTCAGGAGAGTCTTTTTAGCCAGTAAGGATCCCAAAGATGGAGTATTGAGACCGAACTGGGAAGGGCCATACCAAATAACCGAGGTCGTAAAGGTAGGAACCTACAAGTTAGCTCGACTTAACGGAGAAGCAGTCCTACGAACTTGGAACGCCATCCATTTAAAGAAATATTATCAGTAATACCCTTGTAAGGCTTACTTACAAAGGCCAAATTTTTGTTTATTAAGCAATGAGAATTAAATCTTTTTTCATTATTGTGTATATTTGCGAATGTAATCTCAAGTAACCAGGAAAGACCCTTCCCTAATTACTTGGGGGGCATATGGTACCTTGACACAACCAGGCCGCCCTAAAGACTTAGAAGTTGATTCAAATTGATTGATCGATGTTTTTCTTAAAAAGCACGAGATATTGATAAAGGATTAACGCGAACTAAGTCGTATCCTGGATATAACCAGGTCGTCCTAAAACTTAGAAGTTAATTCAAATTGATTGATCGTTGTTTTTCTTAAAAAGCACGAGATATTGATAAAAATTAACGCCAACTAAGTTTTCAAATTAATGTCCTGGA
Organism: Humulus lupulus; assembly: GCF_963169125.1. Taxonomy (NCBI): domain Eukaryota; kingdom Viridiplantae; phylum Streptophyta; class Magnoliopsida; order Rosales; family Cannabaceae; genus Humulus; species Humulus lupulus. The sequence goes on along the minus strand of NC_084802.1, from coordinate 252,875,697 downwards.
TGTAACCAGGTCCTAAAACTTAGAAGTTAATTCAAATTGATTGATCGGTGTTTTCCTTAAAAAGAACAAGATATTAATCAAGAATTAACGCGAACTAAGTTTTCAAATTAACGTCCTGGATGTAACCAGGTCCTAAAACTTAGAAGTTAATTCAAATTGATTGATAGTTGTTTTTCTTAAAAAGCACGAGATATTAATAAAAAATTAACGCGAACTAAGTTTTTAAAAGTAATGTTTAGGATACAACCAGGACTTATCTTAGAAGTTGGCTCAAAATTGATTATGTTTTTTCCTAGAAAAGCATAAAATGTCAATCGCAGCACCAACAAAAACTAAGACTATTACCAAAATGCATAAAGGAAAAATGATGTAAATCAATTAAAAGAAAAAAGTTGGTAAAGCCAATTGTATCGAGGTTAGAAAACCTCATACAAAGTTACAAAAAAAATATATATGTTGTTCGAAGGGTAGAAAGAAAAGAAGTCCTAGACCCCGCCAGGCTACTCTGATGAGGTCACCACCTCGCCCTCCTGCTCGGCGGCTGCGGAGGTCTCCCCAGTCTCAGAGGGTGCCTCTTGCTGAAGGCAAGCTTTGAACTTCTCCAGGAAGCTGTCCCATGCATCAGCCCCCAGAAAGGAGAAGTCACCATCTGGGTTGTAGACCCAGCAATGGTACAGCATAGCCCCCATGGAGGAGCTAGCGACTGCCCTCTCCGTTGCCAGGGCGGCCTTGGCCTCGGCCTTCGCGGCGTCCAGTGCGGCCCTGGCCTCCTCGAGCTCAGTCCTTGCAGCGGCTAGGGCGGCCTTGGTAGCCTCTGCCTCCTGCACCTTAGGTCGAGATGCGTCTAGCTCGGCCTGCGCAGTCGCTAGGGCATCCTTGGCATCCTGTTCCTGCTTTTGGGCAGTCTTAATGGCAGCCAAAGTTTTTTGGTGCCCGCCCCTCTTATCCTCAAGCCGAGCCCTAGATCGGGATATGCTCCGATGGAGAGCCAAGGCACCCTGCAAGACAAAAAGATGATAAGGCAACTACCTTAGAGAAAAAAATAAAACAAACATGTGATGCATAATGGGAAAGGGATACAAATGGCAAGGCCAACTTACCGTGAGAGCCATCCCCAGCGAAGACTCCATCACGTTCTCCGGGTTCCTTGTCTCGATCGCCCGCAGGTCCCTCTCGGCGGCATTGTAGTAATGGTCCGCAGTGTAGCTCACCGTCTCGTAGACCGTTCCCCAAAAGACGTCGGGGATCTTCTCCAGAGCCCGAGGGTTCACCGGGATGCGCACCTCGGGGTTCTGGTTGACAAGGTCCCGATGGGCACCTCCGTTTCCAGAGCAGGGTTGGGAACTCACGGGGGAGGAGGAGGCATCTTCATTGCAGGAGGGGGCGGAGGCACTTTCTCCTAAGCTGCCGAAGCCTGGTTTTTCCCCTTTGTAGGGGACTTAGAGGTACTCTCGATGGCCTTCTTCGCCAGCCAGAGCGTTTTCACCATGGGTCCAGAGGCCCCAGAGGAAGGGTTCCCTCCAGGGAACATAGCTCGCAGGTCGTTGCTCCCGAGCTGAGACATCTCCTCTGAGAAAGCAAAGGCAAAGTATTAATATACAAGTAGAAATATTTATGCAAGACAACAAAAGTTAAAGGGAAAATAGATTTCAAGTATATTGAAAGGGATCCTACCCTCCGAGCTAGAGGAAGAATCTATGGTCACGACCATCAGCCCCGGAGCTGCAGCGGGGAATCTAGGATAATGACTTCACGGGTTGGAAGAGGCTCTGGGTCCGAATCTGGCTCGGGACTAGACTCTTCTACATATTGCCTAAGACCTGGAGCTACTATACCCTCCTGAAGGGAGGGCCACGACCAAAGATTGATCCCATACTCCTCAAAAAAGACCGACCTAAAAGCTATGGTGTTATCTATGACTACAGTGCCCCTAGGGCGGCTACTTTCATAATCCAGCATGAGCTGGTCGACGCATTGGAGTAAGGGTACGTCGCAGTCTGGGTCACTTCGATGACGTTGAACGGGCTGGTTAGGATTGAACCTAGCTAACCGAAGGTCTGCAGTGGCCCTATCTAAGTCCCTAAACATATAAGGATTACCTTGCCCGTAGGGACCGGCTGCTGCTCCGGACCGGGCCCTCTCCTCGTCTGTTTCTTGGGCGACCTCCAGCGCCCGCTTCCGCCTCACGAGGGGCACCTCGTCCTCCTCGTCCTCTTCTTCTCCCGCGGCCTCCTCCTCAGGGATGGGCGCTATCTCGCGAGCTGGAGGGAGGCCCCGTGGTCTCCTCAAGGCCAAAGTCTGGCCTGGGGAGATTAGCTTGCACGCCAGCATCGTCTCGTCCGACACGAGCTGCCGATAGTCCTTTTCGCTGGGGGGCAGCCCCGCCAATGTCTCGTATTGACCTCCGAGGGTCACGGACTTGGCCATCCTCGTGAAAATGGCTACATGGTTGTCTCTAAGTCAGAAACTAGTAAATGAAGATAATCAATAATCAACTTACGAGCTACGAGCAAAGGGTACTTACGAGGGCGGTTGAAATAGTGATGTTCACAATTGCGAAACCCCTTCGACATGAAGAACTGGTCTTTATAATCAATGGGGTGGCTGGCCAGCTTGATGACCACATCCTTGTTTGGAAAATGGGTCAGATAGTAGAACCCGTCGCCTCGCCCCCTCTACTCTGGGCTGGCCTTGAGGCAGAAAAAGTAAAGGATGTCCGCAAGCGTGGGGACCTCCCATTCCTACTTCAGGAATAAATATCTCAACCCCGCTAACAAATGGTAGGAGTTAGGGGGGTGCTGGAAAGGAGCCAGCTTCACGCAGTTGAGAAAATCCGCGAAGTACTGGTCCAGCGGAAGGAAGGCCCCAGCCTTGAAGTGCTCGTCACTCCAGGCCGCGTATTCCTCATCGAGCGGCGCGCAGCTCCGCTCGCCTTCTAGGGGAGGTCGGGCGTTTAGGGCACCCCTCCCAATCTCAATATTGTGGGAAAGGAATATCTTATTCACTTTCCCCTGGTTGGTGATCTTCGAGACGATCCTCTCGGCCTCGAAGAAAGCGTCGGGCCCCACCTCGAGCTCTTGCTCCACAACTGGACTGAAAACGGGGATTGGAGAGTCCGTGACCACCTCCTTTCCCTTGGCTTGCTGAGAAGACGAGCTGCCAGCAGTCTTCTTAGGGGCGTTCTTCTTTGGTCCCATCTGGTCGCCTAACGAACAAAAGAAGAAATTTTAGAAAAGGCGACCTAAGCATAGGAAAGAATCTGGTGCGAAGTGTTTCCTTTACATGGGCTGAGGTAATCTCAGCCCGTGGAGAGTGAGACCACGCGGTTCTATGAACACGCGCCTATACTCCCAACGGATCCCTGATAACTCGAAATCCATGTGTCAGGAGGGTCAGGATAAAAGTTTGCCTTTGAAGGAAAGTTTCAGTAGGCAAACAGTGAAAAACCGCCTATGAAGCGTGTCCCCTAAGCTACCCGATTTTGCACCCAAAATGCTGGTTATTTCAAACAGGCATACCAAAAATCCTACCCAGAAAATTTCCTCAGAAAGCGTACCCTACGAGTCATGCTCCTAAATGGTTTTTTCTACAATCGATGCCCTAGGATAAAACCTACGCCTATCATACCCACAAAAACCAACAGAATGTTGCATGTGGCTACAGAAATAATTTACCTAAGCAACAGTGAAGAGGAAATTTAAAGCATGCATAAGTGGAGAACTTACAGAATGTTTTGCTGTGAGGAGGTTGAAAGGGTCGTCTGGGTTGGAGCCTTGTCGAAATAGCTGGTGCCAAAGCCTCAAAGGAGCTCTCGTGCCTGAACTTCTGGAACGCTGGGAACAGTAACCGGAAGAAAGAGAGGGTTTTTTTGAGACTGAGAAGAAGAAGAAGATGGGAAAATAAGAAAATTTTCAAATGAACGGGTGGCCCATGCGTAAGGTGGCCACCCCTTTTATATACGTAAGAGGCCAAGTGGGGAGGGCCGTTGGATTTCCTTGATGTAGGATACGCGGCTCTCTACTCGAAAGGCGAAACAACGGCCGTGTATAGGCTAGGCCATTTAATGCGGTTCTCGGAAGACGTACCGTCACCAACCACGATGTTCCACGTATTCGACACCTGCGTAATGGGCGGGATGTGAAGAGTCCACAAGGAAGCCTAAAAGCCCCCACTGTGGCCCCAGGTGGCGTCGTGTTCCACGAGCAGGGGCTTGGGGGGCAAATGTACGCCCTAATTCTCCACGGGCTATTAGCGAGCTGAGGTATGACATAATTATATCAGCCACGTGGATGCCACGTACCCGGAGCTGCTGTTACCAGGTCCCACCTCTTTAGCTCGAGATAACCAAAGGCTTACAAATGTTACTAAGGAGTCGGGTCAGAAGTATAGACACCACAGGCTAAGAAGACATCCAGCTCAAGTCACGTGCTTGAGTTGGAAGCTGTGACCCTTTATAAAGTCAACCACACAATGTAAACGTGCATATATCAGACATCACATGTCTGATATATCCTTGAATTCTCGGACACGCGGCATAAACGTGTGTGTTCAGGCACCCACGACTGGGTTGGGCCGTGCGGTTCATTATGCCATTTACCTATTGATTAGACCACACTTCATTTGTCAGGTTTTAGGAATTAATCATGAATGTCACAGAAGTGACATGATGGGTAAGGAGGTCACGGGATGACCCCCCTTTGCCAACCCCCAGGTGCCCTCTCCTATAAATATGGAGACCCTGGGAGTTGCAAATGGTTGGATTCTATTGTGTAAAAAAATACCCTGTAAAGAATACCAGGAAACTAGCAATAATATTGGCTGGTGGAGTAGAAGGATTTTAACATTTGAACCACCTAAAAAAGTATTCGTATCACCATTTTATTTTAAGATCATTCATCTGCTACGGTTCATTACTTAGCACTAATCCCATTCTCTTATTCTATTAATTACCTGTTGGCGAAGAACCGCGTCAACAGGTACTATTATGTAATAATGATTAAAGATCCAACTTAATATTTTATTAAGAAGTTTATTTTGGAAATTATTGATTTTAATTCTAATTATATAATTCATTAAGGATAATGGTTATATTTATATGATTTTTATTATAATAGAGATGAAATTCTATTATAATTATTATGAATGGATTTGTGGTAATTGTTTATGAATTATGTGAAATTATTTACTTATAAAGATTTTGTCTATGGATATTTCTATTATTATCGCTAAGGAATATATGCATGTTGATTTGCTTACTATTACTATTATTATTATTATTTTTATTTTTATGAATAATAATATTTGTACGCCCTGGCTTTCCCACAGGCTGTTTAGCAGGGCGATCCTCGGACTAAACATGATTTAGCCCGAGGCTCCCACAGGCCAGAGGCTTTATCTTCAGGACGGGCCCTTTCTAGCTCGAGGGGATGGAGTTTCCTGCTCCCTCTTGTTGTTCCAGGAGCTGGGAACAACATCCGGCGACCACTGACGGATCAGCTCGGGTTATGGATTGTTCCGGCAGCGAGTTTCTTAGGAAGCTTTGACCCTATGGGAAGTCAACACGCAAGATAAACGTGCATAATCCTGCCATCACGTGTCCGATATCCCCCTGACTTCTCGGGCACGCAGCAGGAACGTGCGTATTCAGACACCCACGGACGGGTTGGGCCGTGCGGCCCATTGTTTCCTTCCATACTGATTAGACCACACTTGTGTGTCAGGTTTAGGAATTAATCATGAATATCACAGACTTGATATGACAAATGGAAAGGTCACGGGATGACCTCCCTACCAATTTCCAGGTGCCTTCTCCTATAAATATGGAGACTCTGGGAATTGATAGGGGTTGGGAAAAATAGTCTTGTAAGAACTATATATTGTGTAAACCAATTACCCAGAAAAGATCAATAATATTGACTAGTGGAGTAGAAGGATTTTAACCTTCGAACCACTTAAAAACGTGTTTAAGGTCACCTAGTTCTTTTCACAAAGATTTCATATCTGCGGCGGTTCTACCTTTAAGTACTAATCTCTTTCTCTTTCTCTTCTTCTCTTAATTACCTGTTGCCGAAGAACCGCGTCAACAGTTTGGTGCTTTCATTGAGAGCAAGTCCAATTAGTACTACCACAAACATACAACTATGGTGACCACTCGATCCAAACATGGCAACGAGACAGAACAGCATGATGGGCAGGAGGCCCGCCATGTTGCCCTCCCCGAGGAGCAAGTTCCTGAAGTCCAGCAAAGGCCAGGAAAGCAGCCGGCCGGCCAAGACGACACTGGTAGTTCGGCGCCCCGGCCGCCTAATCCGAATCCATGTTATTATACTGCGGTGGAGATGGAGAATGCTCAGCTGAGGAGCCAGCTAGCAGCAGCTGGTCAGCAAATCCAGGATATTCTGAGTTGACTACCCCCTCTCACAACCAACGGTAACGTTGGAGAGAGGCAAGGCGAGGCTCCTAAGTCTCGCCGGAGTAATCGATCCAGGCATAGCCGTTCGGGTAGACTCCCTGCAGCCAACTCCACCCCTTCATCACGCCATCAAGAGGCGAACTTCAGGGAAATGCCTCAGACCGAACCGCAGCCGTACAGCCGTTCGGTTAGGACATCAACCCCTAGCTCTCAGCCTTCCTCGAGGATGCCCAGAAGAGATAGGGGAAATTCCCAAAGGAGGGCCGAGGAGATCCAGAGACGTCAGCCCGTCCCCGAAGAACGTCCAGTTCCTCGTCCAGATCGCCCAGCGCGAAACCATCAAGCTGGCAGGGCCGAGAGGCCCCCACCAAATTTAGTCCGTCCAGACGGCACTAGGATCGCCTCTCCGGTCAGGCATCCTCCTTCTCCCATCAGATATCCGTCTCCTCAGACCGTCCGAGACATCCCGACCTACGGAAATAGTAGGAGAGACCCGCCATCGGCCGGGCCTTCCCGCCGCAGCAGGGCGCCGGGAGGAGGAGCAGGTCGGAGCCGCCAAAGACGCACATCGAGCCTGTCCAGCAGGAGTCACTGGACCGGTAGTGCACGGAGTGATCTTTCGGGAGGGGACCTGCGACAGCGACTAAGTTCAGCACAAAGTCACCATAATTCCCATGGAGGCGACCTTCGAGATCGCCTCAACTCTCACAGAGAGGGTCCAGTTAGGGATGGTAGCCAGGCCCGCTCAGTTGGGGTCCGATCCGAAGTACGTAATGGCGGGAATGCCCCAAATGACCTATCTCCAGATAGGAGGGGCAATAACCCGCCTAATATGTACAACGGGTCCGGAGCTGTTGAACAGCCCCGGAATAACCCAGGATCTCAGGACAAAACCCTAGAGCGCTTAACTCAAATGGAGGAGCTGATGAAGAAGCTCCTGTCGGAGAAAGAAAAAGACGAATATGATTCAGGGGATGAGATGGAGCTCTTCGCCCCCAACATAGCAGCAACGGCATACCCTTCTGGCTTTCGTATGCCTCACTTGTCAAAGTTCAACGGGGATGGAGACCCATCTGACCACTTAGGGATGTTCAACACCCTAATGATGGCTCATAACATCGGGCCAGAGCTTCGTTGCTTGATCTTTCCTTCCACCCTAACTGGACCTGCCAGGCAGTGGTTCAAACAAAGTAAAAGGCAGTCAATCAGCTCCTGGAAGACCTTTTCGGCTGACTTCAAGAGGGCATTCCGCGCCTCTCAGGCCGCCAGGGTCCAGGCCGACTCCCTAGCTAACGTGAGACAGCAACCTGGAGAAACGCTAAAAGCCTACTTGAGCAGATTTGCAAATGTCGCTGCTCGAGCCAGAGACGCCGACGACAGCTCCAAACTCATGGCTATGAGGACCGGGATCCTAGTAGGCGGAGATCTGTGGAAGGATATTCAAAGGAGGGGGGTCAGCTCAGTTAGTGAATTCCTTAACAGAGCCCAAGAATGGATAAACTTGGAGGAAGCTGAAGCTTCAGCCGCGGGGACCAGCCAGGCCCTCGAGAAGCCCGCTGGGGCGGGAACAGAGATCGTTGTAGCGACTCCCGACGTCACGCAGAGCAACCAGCCCAGTGGCGGCAAAAGAAAAGGGAATGGTGAAAACGTCCAGCATGGTCAAAAGAAGAATAAGTCCGTGGATAAATTCAAGCCCGTGTTCACAACGTATACCGAGCTCACCCAAACCAGAGAGAATATTTTCCTGGCCAACGCTACGCGAGTCCCCTGGAAAAGACCGGAGCCAATAAAGCACCCTAAGGGAAAGAGAGACGCTTCCAAATTCTGCCGTTTTCATAACGACGTCGGGCACAATACCGACGACTGCAGGCACCTCAAAGATGAAATCGAGACTCTCATCCGAGCAGGTCCGTTGGCGCAATACTCGCGGAACAGGGTCCCGACAGGTCGACCCGCTCCGGAGATCCCAGCCAGTCAACCTGGACCTCGAGTAGATCAGGACGTCCCTCCCCCCGTGGTCGAGGGAGAGATTTCCACCATCTCTGGAGGGCCACACATGGCTGGCACGAGCAGAGGCGCCCAGAAGAGGTACATAAATGAGTTGAAGGCCCACAATGGAGGGGAGTTCGTCCCAGAACAGCGTCAATCAAAACAACAAAGATTAGAGAAACAACCAGTCACTTTCACAGAGGAGGACGCGGGCCATGTCCAATTCCCTCATAACGATCCCTTGGTCGTAGCAGTCCAGCTCGCCCATGGGACAATGGGTGTTAGTGGACAATGGGAGCTCGGTGAATCTCCTATTCCGTTCAACCTTAGAAAAAATGGGTCTGACCGTCTCCGAGCTAAAGGCAACCTCGATGATGCTATATGGTTTTTCAGGCGAAGGGTCAGCAGCGATAGGAACGATCGAGCTGGTGATCACCCTAGGCGACGAGTCCCGAACAGTGTCCAAACTGCTCGAATTCGTAGTCATTGACTGCTCCGCTGCCTACAATGCAATTTTGGGCCGACCAACGCTCGTTGCTTTCGAAGCTATCACATCCGTCCGGCACCTCGCCATGAAGTTCCCTACTTCGACAGGGGTCTGCACTATCAAGGGCGATCAGCTCGCCGCCAGGGAATGCTACAGCATTTCCATGAAGGGAAAATCTAAACCCGGGCAGGTGGCGATGGCCATTCAGGATGAAGAGGAATCGCAGGGACCCAAGGCGGCCCCTGAGATTGAAAAACCTCGGGTTTCCGAAGACGAAAAGCTCGCCTTAAGCGAGGACATTGACCCCCGAGTAGGAGAGGACAGGTCCGAGCTCCAAGCTATTGAAGATCTCGAGGAGGTAGGCATCGATGAACAAAATCCTTCACGGACGGTGAAGCTCGGAAAGAACCTCTGCAATAGAAGAAAGGCGGATCTGACTGCGTTTCTGAAAAAGAACCTAGACGTATTCGCATGGTCGCACGAGGACATGATAGGGATCAGTCCGAGCGTAATCATGCACACGCTCCACCTAGACAAAAGCGTCCCTGCAAAGTCTCAAAAGCAGAGGCGTTTAGGGACAACCCGAGCCGAGGCCCTTGAAGAAGAAGTGGCCCGGCTCAAAAAATGTGGCTTTATCCGCGAAGCCAGATTTCCCATTTGGGTTGCCAATCCCGTGTTAGTTCCAAAGCCCAATGGCAAGTGGCGGACCTGTATCGATTTTTCCGACCTGAATAAAGCCTGCCCCAAGGATTGCTTTCCGTTGCCGAGGATCGATCAACTGGTGGATGCCACGGCGGGGCACGAGCTCATGTCCTTCATGGACGCGTACTCGGGCTACAATCAGATCGCGATGAATCCAGCAGACCAGGATCATACCAGCTTTATGACCCCGACTAATGTCTATTGTTATAAGGTCATGCCGTTCGGTCTTAAGAATGCCGGGGCAACCTACCAAAGGCTGGTAAATAGAATGTTCGCGGATCAGATCGGGAAAAACATGGAAGTGTACGTCGATGATATGCTTGTCAAGTCAAAGACTGCCACCAACCACGTCGCCGACCTGGAAGAATGTTTTAACATACTGCGAGAATATGGCATGAGGCTCAATCCTCAGAAATGCACTTTCGGTGTCGCATCGGGGAAGTTCTTGGGTTTCATAGTCAATACCCGAGGAATCGAGGCAAATCCCGACAAGATCAGGTCACTGCTCGAGCTTCCATCCCCCATGTCGCGGAAAGATGTCCAAGGCCTCACAGGAAGGGTGGCAGCACTGAACCGGTTCATTTCCAAGTCGACCGACAAGTGCCTGCCTTTCTACAACCTGCTCCGCGGAAACAAGAAGTTCGAATGGATAGTAGAATGCGAGGGCGCATTCCTCGACCTAAAAACGCACCTAGCTGAGCCACCTGTGCTATCAAAGCCTAGGGTAGGAGAACCTCTTTTCCTCTACATGGCCGTGACTGAGGACGCAGCTAGTGCCGTTCTGGTGCGAGAAGAGGACCAGGCTCAGAAACTAGTTTATTACATCAGCAAGAGACTCCTCGGAGCTGAGTCAAGGTACCCGTTGATGGAAAAGCTGGCGTTCTGCCTAATCACGGCCTCGCGAAAACTCAGGCCATACTTCCAGTCCCACTCTGTACACGTCATGACCGATCAGCCTCTAAGGCAGGTTTTGCAAAAGCCTGAAGCCTCGGGACGCTTGCTAAAGTGGGCGGTCGAACTCAGTCAGTTCGAGATTTTCTATACTCCCCGAACTACCATAAAAAGTCAAGCCTTGGCCGACTTCGTGGCAGAATGCGCGGGATTCCGTGAGATCCCATCGGAAGATTCACAGCAGCTCACCTCCTCAGATTCATCGTGGAGGATCTTCGTTGATGGCTCATCTAACGAGAACGGCTCCGGGGCCGGAATCATTCTGATATCCCCAGAAGGACATAGATTCCATTCGGTGCTGAGGTTCGGGTTCAAGGCGTCCAACAACGAGGCAAAGTACGAGGCCTTGTTAGCCGGACTTAGGATAGCTAGCGAGCTAAAGGCAAGCTCTGTCCAATGCTTCAGCGATTCCCAGCTCGTGGTGAATCAGGTCTTAGGCGAGTATCAGGCACGGGGTCCCAAGATGGCCTCTTATTTGGCTAAGGTAAAATCCGAATTGTCTACGTTTGGGCAAGGGTCGATCGAGCAGATACCTCGGGAGCAGAACGCCAATGCAGATGCTCTCGCCAAGCTCGCCACCTCGGGGGAGGCAGAAACCCTGGGGTTGGTGCCAATTGAGTTCTTGGACAAACCAAGCATAGACGGAGATCGAGCAGATATTGAGAGGATTGACATCAGGCCGACCTGGATGACTCCCATTGTTGAGTACCTCGTCGAGGGCAAGTTACCCGAAGGGCGCAACGACGTACGGCGAGTCCTTTATCAAGCTCCGAGATATACGCTAGTCGAGGGGGTGTTGTACCGACGTGGGCATTCATTACCTCTCCTCCGGTGTGTTCTTCCAAGTGAAGCGAAGGCCATCCTGCAGGAAGTTCATAACGAATTCTGCGGAGATCACACTGGGGGGCAAAGCCTGGCCTTGAAGATCCTTCGGCAGGGTTTTTACTGGCCGACTCTGTCCAAAGACTCGATCTCATATGTAAAAAAGTGCGACAAATGTCAGCGGTTCGCCGCGGTTGCACGAGCACCCCCGACCGAGCTAAAAATGATATCGTCTCCCTCGCCCTTCGCCATTTGGGGCATAGATCTAATAGGCGCCCTGCCCACCGGAAAGGGCGGGGTCCGTTACGCCGTGGTAGCCATTGACTACTTCACAAAGTGGGCCGAAGCAGAGCCGTTGGCGACAATAACATCGAAAAAGGTGCTAGACTTCGTGGTTAAAAGCATCGTTTGTCGATTCGGCCTACCCAAAAAGATCGTTTCCGACAATGGCACTCAATTTGACAGCGACCTGTTCACCGAATTTTGCGAAAAGCACGGAATTGTGAAAAGTTTCTCATCCGTGGCCTATCCCCAGGCGAACGGCCAGGTCGAAGCTGTCAATAAAACTCTGAAGGCAAGCCTCAAGAAGAGGTTAGATGAGGCAAAGGGGATCTGGCCAGAACAGCTCCCCCAAGTTCTGTGGGCCTATAGGACCTCACATCGGACTCCCACGGGTCACACTCCTTTCTCCCTAACCTTTGGAAGTGAAGCGGTCCTCCCCGTGGAGGTGAAGGTCCTGTCGTACAGGGTCCGGTCCTACGAACAAGACAAGAACCACGAGCTCCTATGCCACTCCTTAGACTTGATGGATGAGAGGCGAGAGGATTCACAACTCCAGCTCGCCCATTATCAACAGAAAATCACTCGCTACTTCAACACTAAGGTCAAAAGACGTGCCTTTAGCGTCGGCGATTTGGTCTTGAGGAGAGTTTTCCTGGCCGGGAAAGATCCCAAAGATGGGGTTTTGGGACCAAGCTGGGATGGACCATACCAGGTCATCGAAGTCATCAAAGAAGGGACGTATAAATTAGCTCGACTTGGTGGAGGGGCGGTCCCGCGGACTTGGAATGCAATCCACCTAAAGAAATATTATCAATAAACATTTGTAAGACCTAGAAGGTCACCTTCCATGTATAAATAAAAATCAAATGTTTCTCGTTATTTGCAAGGGTAATTTTAAAGTAACAACGAAAGACCCTTTCCTAGTTACTTGGGGGGCATATGGTACCTGGATATATCCAGGTCTCCTTAACGACTTAGGTGTTAATTTTTATCTATGGATAAGAGTTATCACAAACTAAGTCCTATCCTGGTCTTAACCGGGTCATAAAACTTAGAAGTTAGCTAAAATTTGTTGACCGTGGTTCTTCTTTAAAGAGCCCGGGATACGGATAAAAGTTGACGCGATCTGAGTTTTTTCAAAATAAGTTCCTGGTCTTAACCAGGTCATAAAACTTAGAAGTTAGCTAAAATTTGTTGACCGAGGTTCTTCTTTAAAGAGCCCGGGATACGGATAAAAGTTGACGCGATCTGAGTTTTTTCAAAATAAGTTCCTGGTCTTAACCAGGTCATAAAACTTAGAAGTTAGCTAAAATTTGTTGACCGTGGTTCTTCTTTAGAGAGCCCGGGATACGAATAAAAGTTGACGCGAACTAAGTTTTTTCAAAATAAGTTCCTGGTCTTAACCAGGTCATAAAACGTAGAAGTTAGCTAAAATTTGTTGACCGAGGTTCTTCTTTAAAGAGCCCGGGATACGGATAAAAGTTGACGCGATCTGAGTTTTTTCAAAATAAGTTCCTGGTCTTAACCAGGTCATAAAACTTAGAAGTTAGCTAAAATTTGTTGACCGAGGTTCTTCTATAAAGAGCCCGGGATACGGATAAAAGTTGACGCGATCTGAGTTTTTTCAAAATAAGTTCCTGGTCTTAACCAGGTCATAAAACTTAGAAGTTAGCTAAAATTTGTTGACCGTGGTTCTTCTTTAGAGAGCCCGGGATACGAATAAAAGTTAACGCGAACTAAGTTTTTTCAAAATAAGTTCCTGGTCTTAACCAGGTCATAAAACGTAGAAGTTAGCTAAAATTTGTTGACCGAGGTTCTTCTTTAAAGAGCCCGGGATACGGATAAAAGTTGACGCGATCTGAGTTTTTTCAAAATAAGTTCCTGGTCTTAACCAGGTCATAAAACTTAGAAGTTAGCTAAAATTTGTTGACCGTGGTTCTTCTTTAGAGAGCCAGGGATACGAATAAAAGTTGACGCGAACTAAGTTTTTTCAAAATAAGTTCCTGGTCTTAACCAGGTCATAAAACGTAGAAGTTAGCTAAAATTTGTTGACCGAGGTTCTTCTTTAAAGAGCCCGGGATACGGATAAAAGTTGACGCGATCTGAGTTTTTTCAAAATAAGTTCCTGGTCTTAACCAGGTCATAAAACTTAGAAGTTAGCTAAAATTTGTTGACCGAGGTTCTTCTTTAAAGAGCCCGGGATACGGATAAAAGTTGACGCGATCTGAGTTTTTTCAAAATAAGTTCCTGGTCTTAACCAGGTCATAAAACTTAGAAGTTAGCTAAAATTTGTTGACCGTGGTTCTTCTTTAGAGAGCCCGGGATACGAATAAAAGTTAACGCGAACTAAGTTTTTTCAAAATAAGTTCCTGGTCTTAACCAGGTCATAAAACGTAGAAGTTAGCTAAAATTTGTTGACCGAGGTTCTTCTTTAAAGAGCCCGGGATACGGATAAAAGTTGACGCGATCTGAGTTTTTTCAAAATAAGTTCCTGGTCTTAACCAGGTCATAAAACTTAGAAGTTAGCTAAAATTTGTTGACCGTGGTTCTTCTTTAGAGAGCCCGGGATACGAATAAAAGTTAACGCGAACTAAGTTTTTTCAAAATAAGTTCCTGGTCTTAACCAGGTCATAAAACGTAGAAGTTAGCTAAAATTTGTTGACCGAGGTTCTTCTTTAAAGAGCCCGGGATACGGATAAAAGTTGATGCGATCTGAGTTTTTTCAAAATAAGTTCCTGGTCTTAACCAGGTCATAAAACTTAGAAGTTAGCTAAAATTTGTTGACCGTGGTTCTTCTTTAGAGAGCCCGGGATACGAATAAAAGTTGACGCGAACTAAGTTTTTTCAAAATAAGTCCCTGGTCTTAACCAGGTCAGAAAACTTAGGAGTGAACTAAAATTTGTTGAACGCGGATCTTATTTATAGAGCCCGGGATACGGATAAAGTTAACTCGAACTACGTTCATAAAAATAAAGAGATAAATTGTGACCAAATGCATAAAAATATATATGTAAAACTGGTTGAGCAAATTGTCTCGAGGCGGAAACGCCTCACGTAAAAAAGAGAATTACAATAAAAAAGAGTGTTCAAAATACGTAAACGAGAAGCGTCCTAAGCCCCATCAGCTGGCCCTTTGGAGGTCGCGGTCTCACCCTGCTCCGCCGCGGCAGAGGCCTCTCCAGTCTCCGATGGAGGAGCCTCCTTATTCAGGCGGGCTTGAAGCCGCGGCAACAGGAATGCCCAGAGGTCCGGCGGCATGAAGGAGATGTCCGCGTCCGGATTGTGGGACCAGCAGTGATAGAATAGGTCCTGTAAGGACTGCTCCGACACGACCCGCTCATCTTTCAGGGCGGCCTGGGAGGTCTGGACTTCGGCCTTCGCCACCTCAAGGTCTGCCCGCGATGCGGCCAGGGAGTTTTTAAGCTCTAGGTTCTCGGAGCGAAGCTTCTCTAGCTCGGATGCGGCCAGGGAGCGTTTAAGCTCTTGGTTCTCCGAGTGGACCTTCTCTAGCTCGGCTTTGGAGGCCGCCAGGGCGTCTCTCGCCTCCTGAGACTCCTGGAGGGCAGTCTGGCGATCTGCTTCCAAACCCTCGAGCTGGGCCTTGGTCCTAACGATGCCTCTATAGGCGGCAGCCATGCCCTGCAAGAAAAGAGTGATAAATTAGCAAACTGGAAGGAGAAAGGCGGCGTGTGAGTGTCAAAGCCTTAGAAGAAGGGGGCACTTTACCGTTAAAGTCATGTCCATAGCAGATTCTATAACTCGGACCGGGCTCGTTGTTTCAATGGCCCGGAGCTCCTTCTCCCTGATATTGTAATAGTGGCTGACGGCGTAGCTGGCCGACTCGTACACCGTACCCCGGAATGCTTCGGGCATCTTCTCCAGAGCCCGGGGGTCGCCCGGGATACGCACGTCCGGGGCTGCTGCGGCCAGATTCCCGACCTCTATTACCCCGTCCTGGGCGGCCAGTGGAGATCGTTGGGGTGGCGGATGCATGAGTCCTGTCCTGGCGACAGGGAGGTTCGCCCCCGCGACCTGGGATGGCGGGTCTCTCTCCTTCTCCGTAGCTGGGGATTTGGTGGAGACCCCGGTCGAGCTCTTGGACTCGCGAAGCCTCTTTAACCTCGGCCCCGCTGGGGGATTCCCACCGAACACAACGCCCCGCAGACTATTCCCGGGCTGAGACATCTCTTCTGCCAAAGAGAAAAAAACACGGTTATTAGCAATCATATAGAAATAAAGGCAATAAGAAAGCAAATACTAAGGGAGCCCTACCCCCCGAGCTGGAAGAGCCTAGGACGATTATCTCACGAACTGGCGAAGGTTCTAGGTCCGGTTCTGAATCGGGGCTGGACTCTTCTACGTACTGCCTAATCCCCGGAGTGTAGACGCCCCTCTGGAGTGCAGGCCACGTGCGTAAATTGGTCCCGTACTCCTCAAAAATGGCCGACCTAAAGGCTAGGGTATTATCTACTACTACGGTACCCTTGGGCCGACTCTCTTGGTTGTCCAGCACGAGCTGGTCAACGCAGTGGAGCAGAAGCGTGTCCAGGTTCGGATTCCTTGGGTGACGATGGACGAGCTGCCTAGGGTTGAACCTAACCAGCCGGGGGTCTGCAGTGGCCCTATCTACGTTCTTAAATAAGTAAGAGTTACCTTGACCGGAAGGACCCGCGGCTGCTCCGGATTGGGCCCTCTCCTCGCTCATCCCCTGGGCGACCTCCAAGCTCCTCTTCCTGTTCCTCACCAGAGGAACTTCCTCACCTTCTTCCTCGCCTTCGTCATCTGCGACCTCCTCCGCGACGATCGGCCTGTTGTCGCGGGCTGGGGGAGGACCCCGGGGCCTTTTCAAATTCAAAGTCTGATTTGGGAAAATCAGCTTGCAGAATACCATCGCCTCGTCCGTCACGAGTACGCGGTAGTCTTTCTCACTGGGGGGCAGGTTCGCCAGTGTATCGTATTGACCCCCGAGGGTCACGGACTTTTCGGTCCTCGAGTAGATGGCTGCAAGGTTGGTTGAAATCAGAATTGGAATAAGGGACGAGCTAAAATAAGATAACTGTTAAAAGGCGAGCTAAATGGAGGATTACTTACGAGGGCGGTTGAAATAATGGTGATCGCAGTTTCGGAACCCAGTAGACATAAAAAACTGGTCTTTGAAGTCGTTTGGATGGCTCGGCAGCTCGATCACTGCTGCTGTGTTAGGGAAGCGGGTTAAGTAATAGAACCCGTCGCCTCGCCCCCGCTGGTCCGGGCTGGCTTTGAGGCAGAAGAAATATAGGATATCAGCAGGAGTGGGGACCTCCCACTCATGCTTTTGGAACAAATACCTCAGTCCCGCCAGCAGACGGTAGGAATTGGGGGGGAGCTGAAATGGGGCCAACCCCACATAGTTCAGAAAATCAGCAAAATACTGATCTAGGGGGAGGAAGGCCCCTGCCTTGAAGTGTTCCCCGCTCCAGGCCGCGAACGACTCGTCGAGCGGCGTGCAGCTCCTCTCCCCATCCGCAGCAGGTCGGGCGATCACGGAGATCTTCCCCAGCGGAATGTTGTGGTTAAGGAAGATTTTGGTGATCTTTGCCTGGCTGGTTATCTTCGAGACGATTCTCTCCGCCTCGAAAAACGCGTCAGGAGCCACCTCGGCCTGCTTCTCCACCGCCGGCCCAAAGTGAGGAATTGGCGAGCTGGTCACCACCGCCTTTCCTTTATCCTTCTGGGAGGCCGAACTTCCCACATTCTTCTGTGGCAGATTTCTCTTTAGAGCCATCTGGTCGCCTATCGAACAAAAGAAAACACTTTAGAAAAGGCGACCCAAGCAGGAGAGTGAAGCAAGTATTAAGTACACGAGCTGGGGTAAGCCCAGCCCGTGGAGAGTGGTGCCACGCGTTCCAAGGAACACGCGCCTATGCCCTCAACAGATCCCAGATTACTCGGAATTCGTGTGTCAGATGGCTCAGAGTAAAAAAATTGCCTTGGGGGGAAAGTTTCAACAGGCAAGGCGTGGCAAAACCGCTTTTAAGGCGTATTCCCTAAGCTACCCGGTTTTTGCACCCAAAGTTCCTAAGGATCCTACCCAGAAATTATTCCTAAGAGAGAATCATGGAACCCATGTTCTAAGGCGATGTCCCATGGCAAGTGTGCCCTAATCTAAGAAGGGCCATCACCCTCCATATCCGCGCGACCCAGAAAACCTCTGCATGTGGCTACAGTAAAATTTTTTACCTAGGCTACAGTGGCATGCTTTCAAAAATAAACAGGGACAGAAGACTTACAGTATAGGGTTGGATGGTGAGCGAGGTTGCTGCGCTGGTAGGAGCTTCGTTGGCACAGTAGTCTCCAAGGCCTTGAAGGAACTCGCACGCTTAAGCTTCGTGAACGGAGAAGATGAGAGCAATGGAAATGAGGGTTTTGTTCTTCGGAAGGTCAGAGAGAAAAGAAGGAAATTTGAGAGGTTCTGAATGGTAAGGTGGCCCGTGCGTGGGATGACCACCCCCTTTTTATACAAGGGAGGATCACGTGTAAAAGGCTCCTGGGAGACCCTCCACTCGAAATGTGAAACGACGGCTGGACAGTAGGCTAGGCCATTTAATGCGGTTCTCGTAGAGTGTACCGTCGCCACCCACGGCGTTCCACGTATCAGACGCATGCGAAAAACATGGAATGCGAAGGGTTGTGGGAGAAGTCTAAAAGCTCCTACTGTGGTCTCCCATATCTGACGTCATGGACCACGAGCAGGAGCTTGGGGGGCAGATGTACGCCCTGGCTTTCCCACGGGCTGTTTAGCAGGGCGATCCTCGGACTAAACATGATTTAGCCCGAGGCTCCCACAGGCCAGAGGCTTTATCTTCAGGACGGGCCCTTTCTAGCTCGAGGGGATGGAGTTTCCTGCTCCCTCTTGTTGTTCCAGGAGCTGGGAACAACATCCGGCGACCACTGACGGATCAGCTCGGGTTATGGATTGTTCCGGCAGCGAGCTTCTCAGGAAGCTCTGACCCTATGGGAAGTCAACACGCAAGATAAACGTGCATAATCCTGCCATCACGTGTCCGATATCCCCCTGACTTCTCGGGCATGCAGCAGGAACGTGCGTATTCAGACACCCACGGACGGGTTGGGCCGTGCGGCCCATTGTTTCCTTCCATACTGATTAGGCCACACTTGTGTGTCAGGTTTAGGAATTAATCATGAATATCACAGACTTGATATGACAAATGGAAAGGTCACGGGATGACCTCCCTACCAATTTCCAGGTGCCTTCTCCTATAAATATGGAGACTCTGGGAATTGATAGGGGTTGGGAAAAATAGTCTTGTAAGAACTATATATTGTGTAAACCAATTACCCAGAAAAGATCAATAATATTAACTAGTGGAGTAGAAGGATTTTAACCTTCGAACCACTTAAAAACGTGTTTAAGGTCACCTAGTTCTTTTCACAAAGATTTCATATCTGCGGCGGTTCTACCTTTAAGTACTAATCTCTTTCTCTTTCTCTTCTTCTCTTAATTACCTGTTGCCGAAGAACCGCGTCAACAATATTAATAATATGAAATTAGTTAATAATAATAATGAGATTTATTATGAGATAATAATAAATTAATTATTATTATCTTGTTATGAATTCCTTTAAGGGCGAGGGGATTTGTGAAACGATATTTAATATCATCGTCTTTAATAATTTATTATTATGAGTTTTTATGGAATAAAAAAATTGTTATTAAATCTGACCTTGAGGTCTCGGTAATATTATGATGATAACTATTATTATCATTTTGGCTATACACTAAGTTTAATATTGTATAATTTTGCGAGTTAGTAATTAAATCAATTATGATCCTTGGATATGATTAAAGATTATGGAAAAAACTTGGTTGATAGTTCTTGCTGAGAAATCTTATTTATATAAGGACCTGTGGTAAGTAGATCTCACCATATGTGAACTACTTGCTCATATGATTGAAAATTCTTGATCTTGTTATTGCCTATGAATTTTTTGATTTTATGTGCCTTGGTTATGGCTATGTATTGACTCTATGAACATGCATGGATTGTCTAGTTGTATTGTCTATGAGATTGTGAATGGCTGAATCTGCGCCTATACTTATATTATTCGAGCATATATTTATGAATACTGGGTCAGGAATGAAATTTGTGTCTTTGTGATTGTGGATGATTGTTATGACTAAGAAGAATTCTGTGATTTGATATGTTGTTAGTCAACTTTTGACTTCTGTGGCTACAACATGAAATAGTTTGTGTTATGTACGTTAGTATATTAACACATGCACATGCATATACTTATCGTAGAAGGTTTACAAGAGACTGTTGACTTAGTGGGTTCTCGTCATGGTGCAGTTTGATTTCACTTGTGATCGTCGGTTGATTACACTCGTAATTATTAAGAGGTCCGATTCATGTCCATGAAGATTATTATGAGGTCCAGTTCAAGTCCTTGACGATTATTATGAGATCATGTTCAAGTTCGTGATAAGTACTGTGAGGTCCAATTCAAGTCCGTGACAATTATTATGAGGTCCTGTTCAAGTCTGTGACAAGTATTATGGGTTCGGTTCAAGTCCTTGACAATTATTATGAGGTCCTATTCAAGCTGTGACAAGTATTATGAGGTCTAGTTTATGTCCATAACAATTATTATGAGGTCCAGTTCAAGTTCATGACAATTATTATAACGTCTTTTTCAATCCGTGACAATTGGCTTTTTTGATCGCGGTTTGAATCCACTCATGTTATTATTTGGTCCCTTTGAAGTTTGTGACTGTAAAACTCAGATATTTTTTAATAAGATAATATTATTTTCATTTAAGTGGTGGGACCCACTTTTCTTTATATTAATTTTTTGTCCTTTTTCTTCTCCCTCCCCCGACTCTTCTTCTTTCTTTTTCTCTTTTTCTTCTCCTCGGCAGCCATGGAAGCCATCTTGGATGACAACTTCTGACCAACACCTACCGCCACGCGTTGTCCCTTTGGCTTCGTCTTGCTTCAATGACCTCAGCCACCAAGTGGCATCGCCTCACTCGCCGCCAGTAGCCTGGAATGGCGACTAAAAGTTTCACATTTAAAATTTGAATGTGTTTTCCAGACAACTCTGACCACCCTCGGGGAATGGTTGGTACCGTTGGAACTAGCATGGAGAGAAGAAAGCCCGCTAAGTCATTCCGGTCAACCCGCCATTTTTCTCCAGCGAGATTTTGGGTATCTCTGCCCCTTTGGAAGCATCTTCTAGCAACACTGCCCATTTTTTTGGACTAATCGATTGTATAATCGTGATCTTCTCGTCAAGGGGATCATTTTGATATATGCCAAGCCTACATTTGTCAAAAATTCTGGTACACCACTCATTGCTACCACCAATGGCTACTATTTCTGACTCGGTAAGGCTTCGAAACTTCAAACTTCAAATATAGTCATACTATATGTTGTTGGACACAATTTTGAATAAGGAATGCAATGATTATAATCATTTTCTCATTTGATGCGCTTAGGAAAAAGTGATATTAACATTGGACTAAATCGCTCTAGGATTATTGTTAAACTTAGGAGTGTCACTTTGGACTCGGATTGGCAATTCTAAGGAGGTAGGGACTTAGCTTAGTTATTGGACTTGGACTTAACTTAGACATATTCCAATTTTTTATTTATAAAATGTTTGAATAATTAAAAACTTAAGCTACATTCTTTTCTGAACTGTTCTAAGGGCACTGAGTGCCATATATTTTTTTGTATACTTATCGATGCAGGTTATGATTTTTGGGTTTTGTTCACATGCAGTCGTTATGCTGACCAATTTTCTAAAATAAAGGGAATATGTTCTTTTGTTAATCTATTTGCTTGCATTTGGTTATACTGTTGAGAGCCATATTAATCACAATTTGAGCATATTGTTATTTCACGACCTAGTCTCTGTGTCAACATTGGTAGGTCAGGTGTTCACTCTTGTGGTGGTTATCAGGTGCGACTACTCAGTTTAGGATGTCATTTTGCAATGGTGGGTATAGGGATCTAGTGGACGGTGTGATGTGCACGTGTAGTTTGTCTCTTATGATTACTTGTGGTCTCTTTGTTTTTGCTTACACATGATGATGATATGTTTTGTTTTAAAAGCTAACCATGCAAGAATTTTTATTAAAACTATCAGTCCTTTGTGATTAGTTGTTTCCTACTGGCTTTATAAGCTCACCACTATTTATCCCTTCCAGGAAACGCTCAATTTGATATTGATGGATACCAAGATGGATGAGGATCCAAAGTTTGGATTTTTCCTAGTTTAGTCCAATCTAGTTTTCTTTAAGGTCTTATGTTCAAGGCAAAATGTATGACTTGTGAATTATTCCTGATTCTAGTAAGATATATGAATTGGAATTTAATTGTGTTATTTAGTTTTGAGGAATAACAAATCGTAATTATATATTTTCTTTATAATTTGTAACGTGTTAAATTAAAGTATTTGGTGATCGTATAACTGTGGTAATATTACTTTTAAATGTATATATGATGAGAGTGATCCAAATTTTATCACTATTATATTCTAAATAATTATAGGAGTTATTCCATTATATTAGACTTATAATTATTATCGTTTATGATATAATCTAAAGGATCGCTTATAAGAAATATTTTCCAATAAAGTTCAAAGGTTGATTGTTGACCATCCAAGGTTGATTGGGTCATGAAAAAAATGGTATTAGAGCATCAGGTTTAAATACCTCGGTGTGTGTCACCAAATCGATTAAATTGAGTTTTTAAAATAAAGTATTTTGATATGAAAATGCTATGTACAGAGAAAATTATTAGTTATAAAATCATGGACCGAGGCGTTGTTAGTTACAAGTAACACTACCTTAAAATGTTTTGCCAACTTTTGATGTCAAACATTATTTAGAGATAGAACCTTAGTAGGTTGCATATGCCTATGACAATTAACAAAATCGTTAGTCTTTTGACAAAAGTTAGGTACCAAGTTATCCTTGCTGATTTGTAGTGAGCAAAGAATGTAACTAATGGAGGGATACAAAGGAGGTGTATGATTGTACATAAGGTATAGAATAATTCTTCGTTTATGCTTGTGATGCTGATGTGCAATCATCCTTCTTATTGACAAGTTTTTAAGTCGCCTAAAGTTGGGGATTTTAACCAAATCGATATCTTATCTTAACTTGAAGGACTACGTGTTGTCAATGTTTCATATTGATACTCGTGAATATGAGTTTTGGGAATATGAAATTGACAGATAATGGATGATAAATTGCAAGATGACTAAGGACATTTAGGGATGATAATATGATTAAAGTCAACAAATTGGGAAAAAATGTATAAATATTAGGCCTTCTAGACGACTCTCATTTTTCGACATGGTTGTTTTGGTTGTGGTTAGCAAAGCCATAAGAAAAGAAATAAGTCCTCATCATCAACCGACGATTCCATTGCTAACTGGGAGTCCTAATGAAAGTTATACATAGCTTAAGTTTCATTAAAGTTACTCACCAATTTCTAAACTTATGTGGCTACAGAAAGTCTAGAGGTAGACTTATAAAAGAGGTTCTGGTGTGTGAACACTAGTTAATTGGGTCAAATAAAATAAATGTTTTTGTTCAATCTTATGCTTTTGCTAATGAGGATGTGTGGAGGAACATGCCGAGGAGTTGTTGAAGCCACACTCATGAGTATTTATATCATACTCATGAATCAATGTATTGTTTGATATTGGTGCATCACATTCTTTTATATCCTTAATGTTTACTTCCATGTTGAGTTTGAGTTGGAAACTTTTAGTCCTGTCATGCAGTTGAGTGTACCTATGGGAGGGCATGGTGATGTATCCACCATCTGTAAATCAGTTTTGATTGTGTTTGAAGGGCATAAGTTTTCTGGAAACTTGATAGTGTTACCTATCGGATAATTTGATGTGATTCTTGCCATGGATTAGTTGTCGAAATACGAAGCCATTGTAGACTGCTCATGGAAAAGGGTGACTATTTTAACTCCAAGTACAAATTTCATTGTTTGTCGAGCCAACATGAATGTCATAAGGTAGAATCCTATCCTAAAGGCATGTTTAGGTGAGAAAAGAAACTTAGAGCTATATCAGAGTCTATTTGCAATTGAGGATGAGTCTAGGCCTCTAGAAAAGTTTCCTTGGATATCAGTGGTTTGTGGCTTTCCAGATGTGTTTCTAGAGGATTTTCTAGGATTACCACCTGTTAGAGAGATCGAGTTTTGCTTGATTTGATTCCCAACACTCAACCAGTTTCTATTGCACCTTATCGCATGTCATCTATAGAGTTGGCTGAGATGATAACCTATTGTATGGATTAGTGAGTAAGGTATTCATAAAGTACAGGAAAATTCAGATTGAAGAATTTTATTTGATGTGAAGATAAGATTGGTTGATTTTTGTGCTTTTATGTTGATTACAAGGTGAACCAATTGATAGTGAAGAACAAATATCGTTTACTCAAGATGGATAAGAGGTTTGATAAACTTGAAGCATCAAGGTTCTCCTCTACGTCTAAATTGAGATTAAGGCATTGTCAGTTAGAAGATTAAAATGATGATGTCCTTAAAATTATTTTCACGATGGTTAAGATTGATAAGTTTTAGTTTTGGTGATAATGTTTAAATTGACTAACACTCTGCAGGATTAATCGTTCTTATGGATAAACTTTTCTGACCTTAATGGGTCATGAGTTATAAGCCGAGAAAGAAAGTGTGATTTCTAGATTATCAAAGAAAATTCTTTGTGCATGTTATCTTTCAGGAAAATATTATTGTGGGTCATGCGATAATAGATCTATCTTGCAATGGAAGAAATATAAAAATCCAACCAAAGAGTGTCGTCAAGGTTCATAGTCTATTTTGGATAGTAGGATACTATCATCGGTTGTCGAAAGTTTCTCTAGATTGTTATGTCATTAACAGAGTTGGACAAGGAATGAAATCGAGTTATGAAAAACAAAACCTATCAAAGAGCTAGAGAAAAGGTTCGGCACCACACGTGTTACCACTATTCATAATAGTGATGTATGGTCATAAGTTATTCTAGTGTCTTGGGGAAATACTTGTACAATCTGGTAAGATTGTTGCTTATCTTCACACCTTTTGAGGTCGCATGAAGGGAGTTACTCTTGTTTGAGCGAGACATTGTTTGTACCACTTTTTCCTTAATGGGTTTGAGATGTTACTTAGATGGGATGAAGTTTGAGACCTTTTCTCGTCCATAGAAATTTGAAGTACCTCTTCACTCAAAGGGACTTAAAGATGTGACAAAAAGATAGGTTTCCATTCTAGTATAAGCAATGGCTGAAGCAAACTCGAGTGTCTCTGGTGCTTAGTTGTAACCTGCTGGCACCCACTTACTCGACGACAACGCTGGTTATATTCTTTTTCAAGCCTTTTTACCAGTGTCGTACTTTCCATTCTTAGTACATCCTTACACTCTTAGCAGATACGACAAACATAGACCTATGACCTTCATCATAGCAGAGTATTTAAAATTATGAATATATGCAACAATCCATCATCCTTTATTGAATAAAAACCTTTCGACATTTACCGTCTATCCATCCAAATGTTCAACAATTTGGATTCGATCCCAAAAAGTCTCAATTTCCACATCTTTCCAGTGACATTGTCTAACACCTCATAGTATTAATAGGGTATAGCCAATATGGTGGCAGACATATTGAGATGGAAATCTCAAAGTATTTTAGCATGTTTGGCTCTTAAGGACGAGAAGAGAACAACCATGATGAATGGTTATAACTTGCAATACTATGAGTGAGAAAAGATAATTGGTGTCTATAATGTGGCGATTGCATCAATGCTACTAAAACAAGTTAGACAATGCTAGTTGTAACGACCCAAATTAGCTAATAAGGCTTAAGGGCCTTGATTAGCGTGCCAGGAGGGCATGATGGGATTTATGTGTGATTTGATGAGTTAATGCATTGTTATGATTTAAAGAATGTTATATGATTATTTGTTTATCTGAGATGCATGACTATGTATATTAGTATGCATGTAGGCCCGGATCGTGTTAGTAAGGCATAACTGTAATTTTGGCCATGTTGGGCATAACTGTATTGATATGCGATGATTGTTGAGACCACAGTGGTATGTGGGTGTATCTGTGATTTGTGACTCGAGACGATCCCAGTGAGCGGGCTAGCGGAAAAGTCAGGATGGGAATTTATACCCGGCTCGGGGCGAGCCTGGGGGTATAAGCAGGAATTTAGAGAATAGATTGAGATTTATTTTGATGATGGGGAATATTGTTTTGGTGATTTATCAGGTGTTGGAAAACAACGGGAAAATATTAGAGACACTTGAGGATTAGCGGGAATTGGGTAAAATGACTAAAATGGCCCTACTTGGACAAAAGGATTTAAAATGAATAGGGAGGGCATTTTGGTCATTTGGCTTTTTGGAGATAGATTAAATGAGGCTTTATACACTTAGTGGATTTTGTAGAATAGAGTGAAGGCTGAAAAAAAGAAAGAAAAGAAAGGAAAAAGGAAGGAAAGAAAAGAGAGAAAACAGAGGGGTTTTCACAAGGGTCGGTTTGTGCATTTTTGCACCATTCCGCTCCATTTTTCTTGGAGCAAAGCTTAGTGGAGAGCAATGGTAGGCTGTGCATCAAGGATCTTGGGTTAGACTTGAAGATTTGGCAAGAACACATCAACTTTTGAGGTAAGTTTTAGAGATTTCAGTTTTAAGGGTTTTTGATGGATTGAGCTGTGTTTTGAGCTGAGTTGATGGGAATTTTAGGGAATTTCTGAGCAAGCTTTGATGATGAACAAGCTAAGGAGGTCTAGGGTTGAATCAAGGTCGAAATTTGCATCAATGGTAAGAATTCTAAGCCTTTAACTTTGTTGTTGACTGAATTTCTGAGTTTAGGGTTGTTCATGGTAGATTTTGAGATTTGGGATAAATGTTCTTGGGATTTGAGGATTTGGGATGCTTGGGATGAATGGAGAGTGTTCATAAGCTTGATTTTGAGTTTGGTAAAGACTTGGGGGAGTTTGGTTTGTGATTGGTTGAAAGAAATCGCAGAAATGCGATTTTGGGTTTTCTGGGCTGCAACTAGCGCTACAGCGCTAGTCAGTGGGTGCTGTAGTGCTAGCCCCTGTTCTGGGGAGGTGAGTTTTGCTTGTAGCGCTACAGCGCCCTCTTTAGAGCGCTGTAGCGCTGCACTGTTCACAGAGGTGAATTTTTGGGTTTTTGATGAGGGATTTTGACCTAGGGTTCGGGGCTCGATTCCGCCACTTTGTTTTGGGGATTTAGGACTTCCCGGGGGCTCGGGATTGGTCCCGAGGCTAGGTATTCGGACTTGGGGTTCGGTGTTGACTTTGACCTATGTTTGTGC